>NW_015440950.1:904976-1060321 GCF_000150705.2 Paracoccidioides lutzii | reverse complement strand
ACATTCTCGGGTTCTAATAATGTACTATTATTGCTAAAAAAAAAAAAAAAAAAAAAAAAAAATATAAGACATGGTGTACTAAGCGGGCGGGCCCCCAAATGTTTTTTTTTTTTTTTTTTTTTTTTTTTTTTTTCCTTAGCAGAAAAGGAGCAAAATATTGCCCGTTTATAGGGCTCGGTTAGTGGTAAAGGAAAAGCGTGCGCTAGTACTCTGTAACTCGTTATAATATTGCTTGTTTGTCGTCGGTTCCAGTTCAAGTTGTTGCCGTTATATCCAGATTGTTCTTAACGCTCTTAACCCCCTCGAGCTGGGACGAAACTTGAGTTTATCCTTCCCGTAGTTACGTTGAAGGGACATCGTATTTTCCAAAGCATATACAAGATGTGCTTTGCTTCCACATAGATCGGTGAAAATGCGAGGGGAATGATGGTCGATGACGACCAACAACCGACTGCATGGTTTATCTGCATCACACCAAACGGCATCCCCTCATACGGAGATCTAGACCGATAACGTTACCCTGCATAACATGGCCAATCGAAAATAGGAAAATAAAGACGATGCCAATCTCGGGAACTTTTCTCCGCACCGCATGGAAGCGTGTTCAAAAAAAGAGCAGAAAATGAATCGTGATCATGATCACCGTTCGCGCATCCGCTCTTTTCGATAATCCTCCCATTAAAGAGCCGAGTAAAATAGGGGATTGGCTGCCACGGTATGACAAATATGAAACCTCCAAGCTTCCAGCGGCCCACACGAGCGAGCGCGCCCCTTTGGATCGAATACTTCTCGCCCCAGCGACATTTAACTATCATTTACCATACATTTTTTTTTTTTTTTTCTTATCGAACGAATCACCTGCCTTTATCCCGCCTGATTGATGTCAAGATACCAACGGAGTTTTCTTTGGCTGGGGTGAGAATGAACAAAAATAGCCTGCTATTGGCTGGTTCTGTTTGTATCAATGTCTCCGTCCAGAGTCCATGTTGCGCGAACTGCTCCACCCAAAAAGAAGAACTCGTTAATCAAAAAGGCAAAGGAGGCCCAGGTGACAGGGCGAACCGGCCAACCAATTCCATTGTCGATCTCGACTCATGGTTTCGTCGTTGAGTTTTATTTGTCTTGCACTATGATTCATAACTCCCCTCTCTTCTGGCGACTGCCGAGTGGCTTTTGGCGCGGTAATTTGTTATCTCGGTGTTCTCCACACTGAATACAATTTAGTTTAAGTCATCATCGATCATTGATCATCAGCATCTCAAAATTGTAGCCCTTCGCATGAGGCAACTATCCTAGGTGACAACATGGAAGTCCCTTTGGACGGCGAACTCAAAACTGTTGGGGGCTTATGGGAGAACAGTTCACAGCCTTCCTGAAAGCAACGGAGATATGCCGTTATCCATCGATTCCATATGGTTTATGGGGTCTAGAGTGCTCGAAACAAGATACGAGCCGCCTGCCCAACATGAAATACAAAGTCACCGGGTCACCACGGTCCATCATTGTGGGCCGCAGTTCGCAGCCACATCCAACCATCCTGATCCATGACGAGACCTGTGCATTAGTAGTTAGTTACACGGCAACGGACGAACTAGCTGCTCCTACCACTCGAACAGCTGCTGGCTGCAGCTTCGTTTGAAGCCTAGCGGTACCTCAATAATTTCCCCCGCTGCAGATGTGTATTCGGAGAATAGTGCCGACATTGTGATGGTTAGAGCATTCATTTGCCTCGGGGAAACTGCCCTTGGCTCTCCATCGTAATCCTGTGCTTTTATCCATGGTTTCTTTCCTTCCTCTTCTTTCCTTTGGCTGACGCGAACCAGGACTTGTAAGGGATGATAAGAGGAGCTCCTGAAGGCTTGTTCTTGAAACCCGCCTTTTTTGTGGATAAAGGAGCCTTGAACAGCTAGATCCTTTGCAAGGAACGGAGATCTGAGCACTTTTTCTTGCCGTATCTGTTCGACATTCTTACTCATCTATATCCCTCTTGCTTTAACTCTCGGAAATATTTGTTAGAGCTGACTCCTGCATACGTATTGTCCTCATGCATAACCCATATCCCTCCTTCGTCTATACTAGATAATAATAATCTTTCGTTTTATACCCCTTGTCCATACACGAGATGCATGGATCCCGAGGTTGCGCTAAATTTCCCGTTCCGACGTAGAGCGAGGAACAGTTATTTCAGATATAGTTGACTGTGATTCAAAAGGGCATTTTCGGGTTTAACCAAAGATGCGTTAAGGTCACTTCCATTTGACATTTCCAGTCATCTAAAAGATGAAGGCCCCCATGCACCCCTCCAAAACAATATGTTCCAAGACTTCAAACGGGTTGTAGCGGGCAGAATTCTCAGATCCCACCCGCAAACCTGGATCTCTAAATCTCCATCACTTATTAGCAGATCCCTTTCAAGTCATAAGATGAATGTTGATGTTGTCGGTGAACAGCTATGTTTGTCATAAAGGGAGTTGAGCCAATGTTTGAGAAATCCAACAAGCAAACCCCATTCACTCTGGTCTCTTATAACGTACATACGTCGTATGTACAAGATTCTTCTCTGTTAACTGTCACCACAGTTTGCTAGAAACATAGGTTTACTGCATGCATCGTGTCCTTCAGGCCATCTTCTGGGCTATACGAAACAATGACATGCTCCAGAAACAAACTAGAAACGCTCTGTAATTCTGCTGTGTACACTGGTTTGATCCATGGATATTTGAAATATTCGAAGGAATACTAGAAGAAAAACAGTTATATAGTTATGATTGAACATCAATCCCAGTGTCATCCGGGTTCCCATGTTACGTTTCCCATATGGAGGCGAAATTTTGTATCTCTTGACGGCCCACTCTAGACACTGAAATACTAACCAGGAGCCATGGTTTACTAACATTTGACACGCAAGATATGACTCTCAAAAGATTAACTTAGGGTCCAGAAAATCCCAAGTCCATAGACAAAGTTCTTATTCGGATACCCCCAGTTGGCAATTCCAAACATTCATAGAATCTGCTGGAATGATGAAACAATACAATCAATAAATAATGCCGTCGTCTCAACGTACGGGGTTTGGTCTGTCGAACTGCGGGGCGGATGGCGGAGCTGCTGGGGTTTTAAGTTCCCCTCACTGCTCGTGCTCACTGCCCCTCAGCCCCATATTTCTTTTCTCCTCGTACCGTGGAGTCATGGAATGGTTCCCGCCGAATGGATCACAACCCCCTTTTTAAATCGAGTAAGCTCAGTTGGGTCGCCTCGAATTTCGAGTATTAATGGGTAACATCTCGATTTTGCTCCCATTTAACCGTTATTTTGTTCTTTTCTTTTTTTCTTTCTTCCAGGCCAGACCACCATCCCGACCTTCTGCTTCACACGCTCTAGAATTCTCGATGGTTACAATAAGTTTCTTTTTTGGCCCTTTTGCCAATTAAACCCCGTCTCAGGCTGGTTTTGATTTTCGGCGTCAACAAAGCGCTCATGCTAATTTTCTAACTTTGTTTTTGCACGAACCCTCAAATGCCCATAGCATTAACTACCAAGAGACCCACAATAAAAGAAGAACTCAAGATGTCGAAGTTTGATCAAGCTGATTAGTACGGAGTAGCCGACCAGCGGTCCAGCGCAAGGGTTAAATAACAAAATTCCCTGACCTAAACGAAAAGACAATACCTCACCTACCCAGGCTAGAACCGCTAAGCAGCGACCGGCATGTGATGGCGGTGATAGATCATCAGAGCGTGCTTGAATTAGTTATGAGTACTCCGCAACTGTACCAACTTGTTTTTTGTTGCTAGCAGTTCAGGTTCAATCTTCTTCTTCCTGAAGTGTCTCAATGAGTGACGGCAAATCCCCTAACATTCCCTTCAACTAATATGATGCTAATTAAAATCTGGGAGAAGGGGGAGGTGTTGAAAATCCCAGCAGCCGTGACAATCGCCAACTCATCGCGAACCAGGCGAGGGGTCGTGGTTTTCCTCGTTCCCTAACATCCCCCAGACCGGCCGATGTTGGGGCCAAGGGTCTGCGGGAAGAGTGAACAGGCATTCTCCCTGAAACATGCACGAGAGCGGTCCGTCTCACCCCGGTCTAATACCCCCATTTGGCCATTTCGTCAACATCTCTGTGTATGCAAGTTTATTGGGCATGACTACAGGGTAGCGAAGGGTGACCGTGAGGTAGACGGGGATGACTATTGAATTAGTGGTTTTGAAACTGCAACACATAACGTTAAGCTCTCTCTCATTTTTGAATTCAGCGAGTCCAAGGGCTTGGGTTGCGACGTTCGATTTTTTTAAAAGTCAAAACGAACAACAGAGACAAGAAAAGAATAACAGAGAAACACGAGGGTTGCCTTTTCCAGGGTTGGTTTTATTATTATTATCTTCGGTTGATTATACCAGGCGATATTACTCTCCGGTTAGTTTTCCTTTCCTTTCTTCTTCTTCCGTTTCTCTTTTCTTTTATCATTTTCTTGCTCTTCGAGCTGCATTTGGTGGATCAACAAAGTCCGAAACAGGGCATCGGACGATTGACCAACGGGATCTTTCAACCAACAACTGGCTCCCGAACAGCCCGTTAAAAATGTGACTATATATATAGAGTGTAAATAACAAAACATTTGACAGCCTACTCTGGACCGCATGTGGTTGATTTTATTCCCACACTTACAGAGCATATTATTCCTGTTTTTCGCTTCGGGATTGTTTCCAATGGTTGATATCCGCACTACTCCGTACTAAACAGTCTGTAGGGCTCCTTTCTGCTCTTTTCTTTGTGGCGAGGGATGCAAATATGCTGCTGGATGTCTGTATCGTATCCATGGATTATTGGCTGGAGAATCTGTATCAAGCGAAACGTGTGACAGTGTCAATTTGGTGTTTCTGGGCGATAGAGATCTAGACTGGTCTCGATGGCGGCGTCAATAACTCTATAAGAGACAGGCCCAGTGTGTGATATTACACACGCACACACTACACACGTAACACACATCCAACATATATTACAAAGTACAGTGTTTTATTAGCCTATTAGGGTTATTATTATTATTATTATTATTATTATTATTATTATTATTATTATTAGTTAGTTATAAATTAAAATTATTAAATTATTAAAATTAAAAAAAAAATTATTTAAATATTTTAAATAATATATAATTTTTTAAATATTTAATTTTAATAAATAAAATAAAAATATTAATACTATTAATATTATTATTAACTTTTTAAATTTTAATATAATAGTAAATTTTATAAATAATAAAATTATAATATTAATTAATAAATTAAATATTTAATAAATATATATTATAATAAATAATAAATTATAATTAATTAAATATAAAAATTTATTATTTAAAATATTACATTAATTTATATAATTATATATAATTTAAAAATATTTAAAAAATTATTAAGAACATAATTAATTAAAATATATAAATATAATTTTATATTTTATATTTTTTTAATAAATTTATTTTTTATATTTAATAAATATTTAATATAAATTTATATATATAATAAAAAATCAAATTATATATTAAAAAATTAAAAAATAATTTAATTATAATTGTAAAAAGTAAATATTATTTAAATGAAAATGAAATTTCAATTATCAAATTCTCAAATGATAACATATTAACTTAACTGGTTATAACTAGTTAGTTAGCTACTAGTTAGTTATTGTGTGAGGTCTGCTTATATAATAAGGTCAGGTGGGGTTAAAGGTCTCAGGTCTTTCGCTTTCTAGCAGATAGACTCTGGACAGGTTCTACTAATTATTATTATTTTATTTGATCGGGCTGCCCCGGGAGAATTTCTAGTAGTGGATGCAGGGCTGTGACTCGTGGGCCTGTGACGGGCTGCTAAATGGTGTCCGCGTGTGCAGAAATAGCATCGCTATCCAAGAGCTGCCTGAGGACAGTGTCAGAAGCAGACTTGGTGATGTTATTCTTAGCTACAAATACCTCTACTTGGTAACTAACTGGATCACACTTAACACTTACATACTATTGATACCCAAATACGTAGTACCACACCCCGTACATTATTCATTATTACCCCGATATCACGAGAACTTCCAATAAGCTTCCCTTGCTGCCCGCCCTATATACTCCCTAAATTTCTGCCTCCTGTAATATCTGTATTTCCATACTGTACCGTTCCGTTCCGTACCGTACCGAGCCCAGCCATATCCGTTCCCGTTGATCTCCACTGCACTTGCCGCATTCTGTCT
Organism: Paracoccidioides lutzii; assembly: GCF_000150705.2. NCBI lineage: Eukaryota > Fungi > Ascomycota > Eurotiomycetes > Onygenales > Ajellomycetaceae > Paracoccidioides > Paracoccidioides lutzii. The sequence continues at coordinate 1,054,084 of NW_015440950.1, read as the reverse complement.
TCTCCATATTATTATCGCCTTGGCCTCTTTCATCTTCATCTACATCTTCATCTCAAACTTCAACTTCTTTTCTTTCTCTTCACTTTTCTCTCTCCATTTCATTTTTGTATTCTTTCGTAATCACATTCTAGCTTTCGATTGTTCTATCTTAAACACCACCAACCCTCTCTATGCGCCATATTCTTAATCCTCCTCATTTCTAGCTTGCTCTTGAATTCTACCCTTGCTTCTCTAGCTCTTCCGCATCACTGCTCCAGGATCCATCCAAGCTACGATTTCTCTTCAATTTCTCAGGCAGACTGGGTAGCTCCCCATCCTGCCAACGTCTTCGTGCAGTTAGACCCTTTGGTGGATCTAGTCTCTTTTGCTCGCGTTGCACAACTTTCATTTCAGGCTCTTTGACGATACAGCTGGAGTTTTAGGCCATATTATATATATCCATTCAGTACAGCAGGTGCGCATCGAACAGCCACCCTTCTTTTATCGATTTTGGTGTTCAACGTCAAGGCTGTTTCGACTTTTCAAACCGCATTTTGAACGCCTCCCCGTGAAGGCCAAATTTCGCTTGCGTTTACATCTAATTACCATTCTCTTGTGAATGTACACCAACCGCGGGAATGAGCCAGGCTTGTCATCGGACCACCATGTAGTCATGGAGTCTCCGGAAAAGGACGTTAGGAGCGGTGCTTCTCGATTATTTCCTTTTGATGAGTTATGTTGCCCCGACCACTCTGATAATTCGTTATCAACGGAAATACCGGACTCCATTGCAGTGCAGCGATGGTTCTCGCCAGATGTCCATTCACAGAAGACCAGCCCGAGTGATAGAACACACATTCCACCCTACACATCCCGACCAATCTCCAGGGCTTCGAAACGTACCTCATCGTGCGAGTCCTTGCAATCTGAATCATCGTCCATGATGAGATTACTTTCGCGGCAAAATCCCAATTTGCAGCTGCCACCGTTCGAATCCCTAGGCATTACTGCTTCTTCCCAAGCATCCGTTTCGGTAGCTTCGACCCAGAATTCTGGACGCCCTCCGCTTGCCGTATGTGAATTCTCTTCTTCCGTTGCTACTTGTTCTCCTCTGTCCTCCAACGCGTCGCCTGAAAACCCGTTATCTCACCGATTCAATCCAACACTCGCTTTCCCTCCCACACCCCCGGCAGAAATTGGTGCTGTCAAATGGAATTCAGACTCGGATAGTGCTATCTGTGATATAAAATCGAGTACTCAGTATATACCATCGCAATTCGACAATTTCACCAGCATGTACTCTCCTTCGCCAAATGGGAACGACCCTCAAGCTCCAGAGTCGACTGTTCAGAGTGTGAGATCGAATGGGAGTGTTCAACCGCCCATGGAGAATCACTTACTCCCCAACGACGATCCGAAATCATGGCTTAAACATGGAATTAACCTCGTTGGTATGTTCACTCGGACCTACCTCCCCTACCTTTTTTTTTTTTTTTTTTTTTTTCGAATTGTGCAGTACTACACTAGATATCGAATATTTGATACTGATGTTGAAATAAGTGTCTGCCCTCCACATTTCCAAAACTCCTGGCCAAGCCGTACAAATGGTTTCGCAAACTCTTCCATGTCCACCTACCGATCAATCTATAAACTCCTCTCCTGGTTCCGCCTTTAGCTCCATTGTTGAAGAAATCCAGTATAGGCTCCAACCAGAACAGTCTCCGTATATCAACATAATCCATGCAATGCCTCCAAAATTCAGCCTAAATAACCTACCAACATCTCCTCCTAGTACTCCAAACCGATTGTCTCCAGGTGACGACTACTTCAATTTAACAGTATTTTCCAGTGGAGTTCCTGTTTCAGCATATTCATACCATGACGCCGCTTTGGAAAATTTACCTTCAGGGACGATGCGCACACCCACACCAATTGTTCCTCCATATAGTGTCCACATCTCCATAGTAGAACGTTATCTTCCTCCGCCTTCACCCAGAGAATATCGGGGTCTTTTCTCAGCCACTGGTCCATCCGTCCTCGTCGATCGCCTCCGTGAACTGTCACCTCAAGGAGGCAGTCTCGTACTGATATATCCAACTAAGGCAGGCGCTCATATCTTCAAAAACCACTACCTTGGTCCCATCCTTGAACCCCTTCTACGTCAAATGGTGGTTGTCAACGAACTTTCCGCAGATACTGGAAAGCTTCTAGGATGTATGCCCGCCATATCCGAAATGGAGGATTTCGAAACCATGCAAAACAATATTTTGCGGCTATGCCAAAATCTAAGCCAACGGAAGTCTACACTGGATAGGTTGCCAACCTCTTCGAATCGTGGGTCATCTTTCAACATGATATACGGAAGAAAGGGCGAGATTCGTATGGATAGCAAGTCGTGGATTGAATGGTACATTCAGCAAGAGACGCCACGGGCAAGGGCGATCTTGAATGGCCACTGGCGGACTGGCTACAAAATTCCACCCAACCACATAACCTCTTCAGGAAACCAGAAGTCGTCGAATAGGGATATGCCGTGCCCCTCTCTTTTACAAATGCTTTTTCAGGGACTCCGGAGTAGGTCTACTGCCAATGGTACGGATCTTGGGCCAAGTTTGGAAGTTGGCGTATTTGTTATTCGCAGATCGCAATAAGGCGTTAAATAGGAAAGGGGTGGGTTATATTTAAACGACGGAAGATATGGCAACATGTTGGGTTAATGGACCATGTAAGACGAGGAGGAGGGCGAAGAACATGTTGGAAAATATGCAATAGAAGAAAGGGAATATCTGGGCGGAAATAAAATAGCTGGTGCAGCAAAAAGTTTCCCCCTTTAAAAAAAATTGAGATATTTCTGCTTAGTGTTTGAGCTCTTCTTTCCTGCCCTTCTCTTATTTTTCTTTAAGAGAGTCGATATATTCATCTATCTCTATATAACAAGTTGCTCATATTCAGGAGTTTTTTCTTTTTTTTTAAAAAAAAAAAAAAAAAATCTATTGTATTGTAATTCTTCACATATTTACTTTCTATGTTTTTTATTTTGTCTGTAGGTAGAAAATAGCCCTTGGCATGTGAAAGGCGAATTTGAATGTTCTGGAATTGTCTTTGGCCCTGATATATGCCGATTATGAAATTGTAGAGATAAAGTTTCGGGATGTGGTAGGGTATGAAATAGTGTCAAACGGCGGCGGCCGGCGAGCTCCCCTGCCGAAGAGACCGCCGCCACCCAAAAATATCCAACCGGAAAACGCCACTAAAACTAGCTTTTATTTATTTTGCTTGCATAATTCAGCTGGCATGAGCCATAGTTAGTTAGCGTAGTCTGGGGATAAAAACGAATGATCCGTTGCTATAAAAACGCTGATTGAAATCGAATAGTCGAGAGATCAGAGTTTCCCCCCCCCCCCCCCAAAATATATATATATATATATATATATATATATATTAAAGAAAAATTGAGTTTTTTCAACTAATTTGAATTCAAACCCTGTTCTCATTCCATAAATATGAAAGGAGAGTTTATTGTCTGAAGGATTTACATCTTTTGAGAGAGGATAGTGTTTCTTTAGTTCGTCATACTTTATCTTGTTTCTTTTATTTGTATGAAGTAGTACTCTGTTATAGTTATTTGACTTTGAAATTGTCTTTGATGATCGTGAGCTATTGCACGTATTTATTCTTCATATAATTGTGGGAATTCTTGTTTCTCTCTTGTCATTTACCTGTATCACCATAAGCAATCGCAATTGAAAAACCATCATCCCTGAGTTGAGATGTACCATAGATGCAATATACAATTTAACCTATTTAAATAATCAAAAGAAATATACTATGTAGAGAAGACTCTTTAACTGCTGTAAACATCCAACTCATATATTTTATATAGGGAATAAAGTGGCTGCATTGTCCTTGGTTCAAAGATAAAGTTTCTCATGTTGAATCACTTCTAGGCTAGAGGAGACTTAACGCAAAATTGACATCAAGCATGTGATAATGTCTATTTAAACAATAAGAAATAAAAAATTAATAAAATGTATCTTAAAGGCGTAATTATGTATACTCAAAAGAGTGGAAGAAGAAAACCAACGACTTCCATCGGTGCTCAAGGAGAAAGAAAAAGCCGAATTGCTGCAACATCAGGTAAAAACCCGGTCCTCACATAGCGCTCCAAGTGAAATTACATCAAAACACAAAACACGCCTACGCTGTATTACACGGTCATATGTATTTGTCCTGTCAAAGTTTTTGAAACCCGTCACCCAGCCAAGGCCCAAATCCAATCACCGAAAAAGGCAAATTTTGCAGCCTCAGGTTTCTTTGCGGGGATACAGACGAACCAAATGCACATCCATCTCCGGCGGGAAATCAGGGTGCAGCGAACCAAACCTCTCCGAACTCTCAAGGAAAAACCCGTCAACAATCTTGTCATGATCCTGATCATGCTCATGTGTCGCCTCGACAAGCTCATTGACCAAGCGAGTGTCGATCCATCCCTGAGGCTTGCTCGCTAGTCTCTCGATACGGGCTAGATCGTCCTCGATCTCCTCTGGCATGAGCGGTGGTGGCGGCGGTGCAGACCCGGACCCGTTGGGCCGTGCGTGGTAATTTCCTAGAATGAAATAGGGCAGGTTGGGCCGTGTGGCTGTCTTGTCTGCAAGTTCGCCGAGGAGTGTCAAGCCTGAAGTACCAGCACCCGTGTTACGTGTCGAACGCGTCGCGTGATAGCCCTGGCTAGCTGTTCGTTCCATTTCGGGCGCGGCATTTGTGTCTTCCTGTCCACTCCCGTCGCCGGAGCCAGCTAGATCATCGCCGCCGTCAGCATTTTGACCGTTCGTCGCCGGGGTTGAGGCTTGCTGCTTAGCCCTTTTGGAGGCAGCGAGAAAATGGAGAGCGGCGACGTGGGCGCTGTTACTGTGCATTGCCAATTCCTTCTCGGTGAATAGAGAGGATATGTGGTAACTTGCAGCGTTTTGGTGTTGACTCATCCTCACCTTTGTTCGGTCTGCCGGTGTTGACATACCCCCATCTCTCGCAGGAGAATCGAAGTCATCGTCGACTATGCCTTTTCGTTTCCTTTTATTGGCTGGCTCAGAGCCAATTCCATTCCCAATGTCATCTACATCAACTCTATGGCGTGTGTGCCTAGTCTTTCTATTAGTTTGAAGCCCTCCAGGGCTTGCGGGGTTTGCAATTGAAAACTGATTTGGATGGAGGAGTAGCGCGTTGGTATCTGCAAGGTCTAGTTGTTCCTTCTCCTTCATCAGTCTATTTTTCTTCTGGGAAATTGACATAACCACTCGTTCCCTGATCGTCTCCCCAAGTTTTGTGCATTCCTGGTGTGCGAACTGGATTTTGAAGTCATGTTCTCGTTTAATGCGTGAAAATTGGTCGCGATGGCGATTCTACGGAGAAATGATCAGGTCAAGAGCTGAAGAAAGAATCGGGACGTGCGGGATGGATCAGCTTACCATTAAGGTGGCGAGTTCTAAATCTCGCTCTTCTTTCGTTTGATTCATTTCCTGCACAAAATTTGCATACCACTTTCCCGAAGGGATCGTTTCTGGCACTAGATGGCCCGCTGCGGATAGTTGCTCAACAAGCTTTGAAATGGTTTCTGGCGAGTCGCTCAATGGTTCAGTGTCATATAGTTGGGAGTTGGAAATCAGGGTCATCTCGGTTTGAAGATCGTGAACTTGTTTGCGAAAATGGTAGTCACGTTCATTGCTGAACGTTTCTGTGAGGTCTTGCACCCGATCCTGGAGAGCACTTCGCCTTTTATCACGCTTGGAGACAGGCTGAGGGTTAGCCGGGGGAGACCTAGAACGATTTCGAGCGTTGGAAGTCATTCTGTGAGACTGGGCTCCACCCAAGCCATGGGATGGGCCTGCTGTCATATTTGGCGAAATAGGCCGTGGAGAGTACGCCATTGGTGTGTTAGTTGCTCAAACGCGAGGCTATGTGGTTGGTATGGTGGGCGAAGTGATGAGATGACGAGGCTCATCAACGATGCAATCAAGAAGAGGATCCTGAAACTCAACGCCTGTACGGGACAAGAAATTCCCACAGCACAAGTCGACTAATTGAATAATGTTCAACCTATAACAGAAGGCACGCAATAGCAGGAATAAATTTGATCGAATGATTCAAACTCAGGAGACAAAATTTAGCACATAATTATGATGTTATTGTTCCCAGGGTCGCTTCACTTGTCGATTGTGGCTGGTGATATGATGCGATGGATGGTTGGATCCAAATGCAACGGTTCTTTGTCCGAGGTTGAACAATCCTGGCGATAAATAATCTATGAATATAGGAGGGTTAGAAAATAAGGACTAGTCATGGGAGGTAATGTAAATTATAGAAAAAGGGATATGAGAGGGCAACAGCCGCATGCAGTAGCTTTGCCGATTCAAGTTGATTAAAGTTCAGACAAACAAGACAAACATACCTGCGTTGGTGACACGCCTTTTGACCTGGCGCTTTGTTGCTTAGCACAGAGAGAGAGAGAGAGAGTAGGAGTAAAAACAGTCTGACACCAATAAGAACTGGAAGTGGTGGTGAGTCCGGGGTAGGTGAGAAAGGTTTATGGGCATCGGCTCGAGATAAGGCTGAATCTGCAATTCTTGTGGGAGCAGATGACGCTGCGCTGTTGTCGGTTCAGGGTCTCTTTTTGTTGCTCGCCAGACCTCGAGGAAGGTGGCTCGGGTGGCAGCTAACGGTTCTTCAAGGATATGAATATAGGTAGCGGGGCATTTGGTTATATAATGACGGATATTGAAAGGATAATTTTATGTTGTTAAAGTGGTGAAGCAGGAGGGAGAAGACTGCAATTGCCAGAACACAATGCACGCCTAAGGTTCTCTCTGACGCCAAAATGTTTGTGACAATGGGCGTGGCCGTCGCGGTTGGATAGAAGTGTTAACAGGAATGGTCTTATGGAATGAATGATAGAATTATGAATGAAAAGGCCTGTATATATTATATCGGGGATGGTGAAGTTGTACAGTAGACGATATCGTGTTGTTGAAATGAAGCAGATGATGGGTGGAACCCAAAGGATGCCTCGTGAATGGATATATCACGTGATACAATATAGTTCCGAAAATCCGGTCTTCAAGGAAAACGCATTAAGTTTCTCGGATTCTTCATAGAAGTATTCACATTGCAACTATTTTTAATGAAAGAGCTAGGTGCATAAATAAGATGATATCGTCTAAGATAATGGCCGTCTTTCAGTCTTTGATCCCACGTTGCCGGATTATGAGCCACGCTACAATAAGCCCGCTCAATTGAACAGGAATCTGGACAGAGGAGGGGATCGAATGACAGAAAGTAGATGCTCAAGACCTGCTATATTGTTGTCCATACTGAGTCATATCTCAGGATCCTCTCAGCTCTTGTTGCATACATGCCAGCAATTGGAAACTTACTCTAAGTCCCCTACAAGGACATCATGCTGCTAGCAACAGGCACGACATGGTTCCTAGGAATGTTATTGCAAATGCGACTGACTGAGCGGCAGCGAAGCAGGGTAGTTGAACTGCCTTAAGGGCCGGTGAAGAAATCTCCTCTGATATCTCCAAATCGTGAGTCTACTGGATCGTTCCAAGGAAATGGGAACTCTTTGGCTCTGATAAGGACGCCACCTACATTCCCAGAAGGCCAGTGGAAACAGTTATATCCTTCTACGAACCCCCAAGTGATGGATCTCGACCGTACAGTTTTGTCGAGAATCCTGCTCCAGGCGCCCCGAAAACCAATTATGGCAATGCTGGACACAAAGTCACCGTTAAAGACGTTCGAAACTGTGAATCCCAGTTCACCCTTGATCACGACGCTTTTCAAGTCTTTCAAAACATCCCGTCTGCAGCGGAGCCTTCTTTTACAGACGAAGAGAATGTGAGATCGGTCTACTACCCAGAATTGGAGAAGACCATTAAATGAGCCGGTTCAAGCCACTCTTCTCACCTTTGCAGCGGCAACGTCCGTGCGCGCGACGAGGATATAGTGGGCATTGAACATCGGTATTCCAACTTGACGGGAGAAACGGCTGGTATCAAGCATAATGAGAGCCAGCAATGGTATTGCTGGTCAGGCATGGCAAACGATGAGAGGCTGTTGCTGAAGTGCTCGGATTCAAAGGATGTTAAGGGGAAGAGGGTTCCACATACGGCATTTGTTGACCCCGGAACACCTCCCGGTGCACCCGGGAGAGAAAGCATTGAAGTAAGAGCCTTGGTGTTCGGGTGAATGAGACATGCTATCATGCATTAAACGGTGCCATTGCCTCGCGAATTTTACATGAAAACTCGATGTGATGATTGGAATGAAATGCGTCCAAGTCTGTGATTCTGAATGTTGTATTTATTTAGTATTTCATCCCTTGACTATTAATGCAAGGATGTTTATGTATATAGTTACACATATGTAAATGTTCCCTTTAAGATATTGCAGTAGGGGCTTCATTTGCTTTCTCATCAGCCTCTCAGCAAGAGTTACTCTTAAAGACAATCAAATCTCCTATGGTTAAAGTAATTGTGATGATTAATTTATGGTTTACAAAAGTTGTCCTAATAAACCTCATTAAAGGTGTACAGAGATTACTCTCACAAAATTTCATTCTATTTCCTTGATGATTGGACTAAAACTAACTATCTTGAGTGGGTCAGGGGTCTCTTCAATCATATTTAGACAGTTACCTGTTTCTGCTCAATTTCCCAACATTCTGATGGCACTCACTGTCTATATCAATGATTTTTCTGGCATGTCATCATGATATCATTCTCTTTTCCACAACCAACTCCCTATTATTGTGATTAAATGATGGCATTGCTATGATTAATTTCAATATATCCTCTTTCAGAGATGTTGACATGCTAAATGCAGGAAAATATGAGACTCTTATTTGTTCTTTCTGTTGACTATTCAAAGACCATGTAGCAGAACTGCAATAATTAATTGGCACACTTTCAATCTGATCACACTAACACTGGTCTGTTTTCGATGATTGAATGGCTTTAAGCATGCTCTGACTGGTCATAGAAAAATTGATGAGAGCAACTATCCAAGCTGTCTTGCAGGTGAAATAAACATTTTATACTGGAGATTCCTAAGTAGTTACTCCTTACATATGTTTGTTCTCACTTCATTCATAGATGCACTTGTTTTATGCTGTAGAGCTGGATTTATATATTGACTTGTGCTGTTTGACCCCTGTTGATGTCAGTTGGAGTACCTACAGAAAAGTACAAAATGAAAGTTCAATTCTAATTATGACCTTGTTATTTATGCCATTCTAATTTTCATTATCAATAGAAGCCAGATGTAGATGACAGAGAGGGTAAATGAACTGAAATTCAAAACATGGATACTGTCTAAAAGAAAAGAAACAATGTATGAACCAAACACGCTGATATGTTTTACGAATATATAGAGGAAACGAGTTTAACGAAAAGAATGTCCGCAGCATAGGCAACCAAGTCAATCGTGTATATGACAAATAAGAAATTTCAAGAACAATGTCAAAAAGAGAGGGGGGAAGGATATAAATATGAACTTAGGCAAACTGAAATCCCGCTACTGCAAGAGACCCATAACAACGGTAATGCCTGATACCATCCACAAGGTAAATGGGACCGATAGTGAGAAACCGGCTCCTGTAAAGAAATCGATATATTGGCTAGACGTGGGCATAACTGGCACAGTGGTGAAGCCCGAGGCCTGGTTCACCGTGTCATATGTGGGTGGGTTCTCTTCCGGGGTCTTAACGGGAAGAGCCGTTGCTACCGGAACAAGACCCACATCGACAGCATAGGTTGGGCCAGCAGCAGTTTCGGTAATGAACTGTACATGGGGTACAGTGACCATTGAGCTGACAGTGGTAGGTCCTGTGCCAGACACGGATATCACTTGAGAGACAGCGAATGTGGTGTATGCAGGTTCAGATGCAGGGGTTAAGGGATACGAGTCATCTGTTGGAGCAGCGGTAGATGGCGGAGGCGGCTGCGGGGTAAGGTCAATTGTCGATGGGATCGCTGTGACAATGCCAGGATTTTCGGGGACATATGCAGCACAGATACCAGTGAAATAGGATAGAGCAGTTTGGATTTCGGCCTTAGACGTACCCCAAGACTGGATACATTCAATCACTAATGATGTGAAGTCGGGGGAAGGGCAGAAGCAGCTGGTTTCACTGTTCGAAGAACATTTAGGAACCTTATAGAGCCAGGTGTTTAGACACTGCGGCACTATATTTGGACATGGTGCTTCAATTCGAACAACGGGAGGTATCCCAGAAGGCGAAGGGATAGGTGAATTGGTAACAGGTAGAGCCGACGATGGATATGGGCCAGTGATGGGAGGTGCAGGAGGGGAAGGTGTTACATAGTAGGTATCAGGTAAGCCGGGGGAGGTAGGAATAGCGCATCCTGGGCATACAGTGCCGGTGGTCGTTACTGTAATGGTGGAAAGCGTTGAAGTAGTAATTATTATTTCAGAGGTACCAGAGGTGATAGTGTTTGTAACTGGGCAGTTAGTGACAGTGATATATGTACTATAGGTTTTCATTAGCCTGTGTCCTTTAATTCCACTTTTCGGGGATGCAAATACATCCCACGGAGAGGTTAGACTTACATATCAGTTACAGAAACGCCCGGTGGAGGGGTGTCGGAGACGGGTAGAATACTTAAATTAGCTGTCCTCGTAGATTGGCCAACGGGATATGAAGGGTCAGGGATCGAAACCGGAGGAATAGAAGGGGTAGGAATTTGGATGTTAATTGGGTAAGTAGTACTTGAGACAGGAGCAGAGGGAGTAGAAGGAGTTGGAATTGGAATGTTAACGGGGTAAGTAGTATCTGAAACTGGAGAGACAGAGATTGAGGCACTTGTATCTGATGGCGTTGGATATCTGGGGTTTGGATTTGTAGCAATTGGACCAGGGGATGTTTGCGTGATAGTCACTGGGCAAATTGTAGTTGAGATAGCGACAGTGGAAGTGACAATTTTGGTGGAACCAGCAGGACATGAAGGAACTCCTGGGGGACAATTGGTAATAGTAACTTTGGTAGTTGCATACACCGTTGAAGTTGAGTAGGATATAATATCGGTCGGGGAAGGTGTCCCATTTGGAGGAGTCGTCTCCGAAGGCGTCATTTGTGGCGGGGGGGTTCCCGAAGTCATGTTCACCGGGTGGGGCGTTTCCAAAGGGTATTCTGAAGGCGCCTCTGATGGGGTCTCCGAGGGGATTTCCGAAATAGTTTCTGGAGGTTGTGTCCCATTCGGCAATGGTTCTGAATACGACTTAGGTGATGGAGTAACCCAGGGTAAAGATAGGGAAAAAGACGGGACTTTAGTCTCAGGGCCAGGGCTGGGGCTTGTTGGATAGGTAGGATAATCGTCCTTGGGTGGCTCAAAAGCCTTGTTGAGGGGGGTTTTTGAAACCTCACAGTCAAAATCTATTTTGTGGATTGCAAATCCACAACCATCCAGGTTACTGTATTCTGGGAGGCTGAACTTCACACTGACCGCTCCTCCACACTGTGTATTCTGAACTTCAGAACCGCCCTTGGAACAGGGAGTGGTGTGTTTGCAGGTGGAGCCATCCGGCATTGTGTACAAAAAGCCGACATCCGTGTCCTGCTCGGTTGTGATCTGGAAAGCGTTGATGGAGAAACCGGTGGATTTCCCGTACGAGATGTTTGGCCCATCGCTAGAGGAACCCCTGAGCAGTTTGCCTCGAATGCATTTGTTCTGGGGTCAATGTTAAAATCATGTTCAATTCTGGCATCACTGGTAAGAAGTGGCGGCTGTGGTACCTGGAAATTTGACTCAACGGGCTTCTGATCACTGCAGGTAAATCCTGAGAAATCAAAATCGCCAAATGAAGTGAAAGGTCCGACCGAAAGGGTTTTCCAGTCAAACCCAGTCTTCTGGGCATCGGAGCACTTGTTGTCACAGTTCGAAGGACTGGGGAAGAACTTGTTCGTGCCCCAAGAATACTGTACAAAGCGGTTAGTTAGCGACATATAGATGAAGGGAATTAGCAACCAATGTGGACATACTGTAGCACCTGTTTGCTGAACTGCTACGGCAAAAATCGCAACTGCACCCAGTGTAGCTCTCATAGAAGAAGAGGTCATGCTTGCAGGACCCAAATGATAAAATTCGATAGAGGAGTGAGTGTGAATAGAAACTGGATATATATCGCGTACCAGCAGCGATATGTCAAAACAAAACTACCAAGCCAGCGAGTGTGGGTACGATAAAAATTTAGAATGCCAAAAGATGCGGGTACAAGTGAACTAAGAAACAAAACAAACAAGGAATAGGAAACCAATTTTGAAAAGAAGGAATGGGTGTGGTAGAACAGAAGCAAGGAAGAGTTGAATGGCAGTAAAGCCTTCAATATATATGTACTCATTCTACAATTCTGCAAATGGTACTGCTGGTTCGGCGTCAACGGATGGACTAGTCACCAGAGAGACCCATGTTCGAAACAACTCTAAGAGAAGCTGGAAGCTCTCTTCACCAAGCGTTTAGCTCTGGGACAAACCACACATTCTGCAATTGAAATTGCTCACATCTTCTCGTTTTTCAGTTCTACAATGGGTCAGGTACGCTCCCCGGACCCTTTTCTCCGGGCGGGAATTTTCCATTCTTCAAAAGTTTGGACATAAAGGATGAAACTAAAATCAAACCGTCCACCAATAAAATATCGCATTAGCCTGAAGAGAATGTCTCCAAATCGGTCAGTATTGGAATAAATTCTCTCTTGTTTGGGTTGGAGTAGCAGATCGTGACCCCAAGATAGAAACGCCGTTGTTGGACTGGTCAGTTGAAGCTGCAGGAGTTGAAAGGGTCGGGAAGATGAACTAGATGGAGCCAGATCAAGCTTCGGCCGCCAAAGCCGTTTCGATCGGTGCTAGCGCCAGCTCGCCATAGCTGTATCTTCTTTGTGTTTGGGTCGAAAGGCCCAAAGGCCCCACAGATCAGTTTTTTTTTTTTTTTTTTCTTTTCATGTTGCATGGGTCATGAAAAAGGAGTGCAGGCCACTGGCGCCGAGACAGTTCTGGTTGCTTGATCTTTCAAACACACCAGAGAACTTTAACCGCCTGCAGGAACCCGGCAGACGCCTTGCCTTTGAGCCGCCAGTTTAACCATCTGCACGCCATCGGGGCATCCATGGAAGTATGTGTTGATTATTTATTAATAGAACGGTAGCGATCACTCGGGAAAATCTTCGAATTGATCTCCAGATGACCCCCATCGCGGCGCTTAGAACCAAACTAACTGCCAGCAACTGCGGCCTCTTCCAGGGTCGACGTATTTTCTTCTAAGATGTGATTGCTGGCACCCTCGCAGTTGTAAAAGCTATATCGCGTATGATACAGAGGAGATTAGAACTCCTCCGTCATGGATTGAAGAAGATTCCCAGCCAGAGGTTGCTTTGGCACCGGATGATGAAACAGCAGGCGTGCAGGATCACTTGGTAGTTAGTCAGTTGAACGGTCCACTTAATCGTGTTTGGCGGTGATCTGAATAGATCGTTAACGACTGGTTGAGAAGACTCCATGGCATTGTTTGAGCCACCGACTTGGCGCCTTTGTAAAGTTGAACCATCAAATTAACCCAGGCTCTTACACGAAGGGTCTCTGGGCTGAAACAACTACACGTTCAGAGTAAGTAAAACATATCCTGTAAACATCAATTTGTTCGTTGTTTTGCCAAAGTCAATAACCGAATTACATACCTTCTGAGGTTTGCTCGCTTTCAGTTGAGGGAGCCATGTTTGTTCGAGTTAGTTACTTATACATCGCAGCGCCATTCCGCTCATATTGCTGGTGCCAATAATCATGTGGGAAAAATAAATCCCTCAAAAACAAAATACAGAAAGAAAGCAACGCGAGATCCCCTTTTCTATTCGAGTTAACATTTGTATATATATCCTCCAATAGCAGCAAAGATTTATTGTGTACTTTACGCAATATGGATATCCAGCGTTTTTGCGAACACGCTGTAGTTAGTTTCACCAATATTTCCCCCAAAATTAAATAACTCATTCCACCATGACTTCTTTGTGTGAATGCCTTAGCTCATAAGATTGAGTCGGAATTCATAGCAGGGTCGATGTAAAATGGATGTTGCAAAATGTAAAATAATAAAAAGAAAAGGAAAAGGTAAAATAACATAACGTATCGCCAAACCACCGAACCCGGGTTTATTGTTTTCATCATCTTCCATGTCTCATCAGGTAAGTCGCATAACCAACAATTCCCATTGCGGCCGTCACGGCCGTGGCCCCCACTAGACCCAAATAGCCCAGCAACTCGATTCCCATGGTTGACCTCGTGCGCTCCACCTTGGCACCCGTTTCAGTGGTTAGATCATTACTAGGCATGTACTTGAAGTCGAATTTGGCTTCTTTACCGAGCCCGACCTTTTCGTCGAGGATAATTTTCCAGAAACTGCGACGCGTTCTCTGGAGGTTGTTATCATTTGTTAGTTTCAATGACGTCTGGGATGTTGATAGGATGCGTAGAAAACTTTTCAAAGGCGCAACCAATTAAGGGAGCTTCAAGTCCATGGGTTCGCGACATACTGCAATGTGTCTCCTGTCAAAAAATGGGAAAGCCCTGTTAAAATAACACCAGAGACTAACAACGGCACAGTATCCGATTACCAAGCCATAGTAGTAATATCCGGAGTTCCCAATACCAAGCTGGTCAGAAAGCTCTTTGCCATTTAGCCAGCGCGTAATAGCCTCCAGGAATCCACGGCTTCCCCAGGCGGGAGGGGTGTTCTCTAGACTGGTAATAATATTGCTCACCAGTATCTTGCTCATCTTCGTCGGTTTGATTTCATACAGGAGAATGGACTCAAATGCGGCCCGCGCCTTTTGCGGAGTTTCAAAGGGTTCCGCTGGCGTACCAAGGTAGTACGCAATCAGGCGCCAGAACGCAATGTAATCAACAACTTCCTGGTCGCGGAGAAAAATTCCTTGACGGGGCAAGCTGAGCCAGATGGGAAGGGTGGAGAAGGACGCGATCGTACCGATGCAGTCGAGGTCGTTGACTGGGATCCCGAGTTTCTCTACTCTATAATATTCCGGTCTTGCTTCGGCAAGTTTGAGAATCCGCTCTCGGACCGCGGCATGGAGCAGTCGAACTCTGACCGCAGAGGCAAAGCCATCCCCTCCTGGCTGGATGTCCTTGAGAGACATGGTTACTTGAAAAACAAATTGGGTCGTTTCGAACATTCTCCGTCGAGCAATCTTTGCTGAAAATCCACCTGTACGCGCAAGAGTCTCAACGATGCGTCCAGCGCCCCTATTTTTTGTGTTTTAAGGTTAGAACCGAACAATCTAAGAAAAGGGGATAAGGTTAGCTAAACCACGTACATTCCTCCCAGCAAACTTTGGAAACCCAGCTAAGGAGGAAAACGGAGTATAAGCGACTGCTGCTATTGTGTTGTTTTTCCTATCCAGGAAATCACATCAACTTACTGCATTCAGAGCTGGAATTCCATATCGATAAAAGACTTCCTGACCCCTCTCTATCTGATCCCAGTCCACCCAGCCAGGGGTAGTATTCATTTGATTCCAAAGTGCTGCCAATTTCCTGTCCTTATCTGCATTATCCCTAAGGAGCACATAAAGGTCTCTTTTAGGTTTCTCCATGCCGCCAACGTCTTTCTGGGCAAGTCGCTCGTTGGTACGAGGCAGAGCCTTTTGCGGGGGTGGCGAGATCTCATTTAATCGTTTTAGACATTCATCTCCTAACCTATCGTAGGTATATTTCATGGGCTCCATCTTTTCGGGTGTCAAATGGTCTGCCGTCCACTGAAAGCTGTAACCCCATGATGTTCTGGTATTTTCATCTGAGCTCCTGAAGAGGTTTGGTAGGACCATGGTTCCAAATAAATCTTGTACTAGAAGGAAAGATCTGCAGTCCAACTGTATACACCTTGGGGAGCAAAACTCAAACAAGAAATTAACGTCAGGAAAAAGAAAGGGGGGATATAAAATATATCGACGTAATAAAAAGTTATGTATCCTAATGAGAAACTTTGACTGCAGTCAAATGGAAACAGGACGTCAATAGCTGGTATTTGGAGAGCATATGTATGAAAGGAGGAGGAGGGGTGTGAACGCAAGCTAGAGAATAGAAAGTAGACAAATAATTTGCTCTTCACAAACACCGGCACCAAAAGGGCAAGAGGATTCGATATATCCCTCCTCTGCCGCCAACTCCACAATGAACGTGGAAGTCCACGGATGCGAAAAGCTTGGAGTTTAGTAAGACGGGGTTAGTAAATATGCTCCACCCGACACATTGATACTAAGCGAGGGATGACCATCTCAACTATTGCTTTGTGCATGTACGCATGACTTGAATCCATCAGATTAGACGTAGACCACACATGTTACCGGCAGAGTTGGAGAGTAGCGTGCCTTCAGAAGTAATAAAAAGAGAACTTGAGAATAGAGGAATGCGGGTGGAACTGTGATGGATGGAACCAAGGGCGAATTCTGAATAATCTATCCACTCCATATACGGAACATTTTATCTCCGGTATGTTTAAACATCTGTGAAAACCCCCCTTAGACTTTAAGAAGTTTGGAAGATCTCGTCTTTAAGAAACAAAAGATCCACGAGTTTTTCGGAACCTTATTTGTAGCCAACAGTAGACTCCCTATATAGCGCAACAGAATGAAGTCTTTGCAAAGCAGAATTCAAAGCGTCAATCTTCGAGGTTCGTCACCACGGAAATATTGACCGTACAAGAAAAGAAGAGGGAGGGGGAACCTTAACGCTCAGAAGCCCCAAAAAGCCCTTCGAAACAACGGATCATATTTCACATCATATCTCACATCATATTCCCCCTATATCATCAGATGGGTACGGGAAACCCATTCCACACTCATCTTTAGATGCGCCTAGCCTTCATCCCTCGTCCGCTTCACCCGGTTCTTATTCCCAAATTCCCAGAAAACGAGCATATATTGGCGAAGATAGAGAGATACAGCTAAGTGGCAAGGTTTCAAGCCAGCCACAAAGATAAAAAAAAAAAAAAAAAATTCAAAGAAACTAACCGTAGAGTTCGAACAGTTGATGTCGGATTTAGCATCCCATGGATAATCAACCAAGCCGGTAGTATATATATCACGTGCTTGTAATATCAGTTGTGAAGCTCCTGATTGGGCAAAGGGTCCCGGAGATTCCATGGCTTGCTTGGCATCTCAACATCAATCCAATCAACATGGCTAGTTAAACCCTTGGAGTGGATCTTGTTTGAACGGAGAAGTTAAAGCTCGCACCTTAAGTCCAACTCAGCATATCAAATCAAAGACATATCATGATATCATGATCTTATCTCGTCGCCTTTCGGGTTTGGTGATTATATCATGTTGAAATAGCCCGTAAGCCCGATCGAATGTAGCGTCTGAAACGCTTGTCTTCCTAGAATCGCTCCCGATACTTGACCCAACATCCCCAGTTGATGAGAGTATTCTCATACGTGACATTATAGATGATGACATATATATCATTCAAATCACCTCCTATCGCCCTCCTGCTCCCCCTTCCCTCTTTTAATTGAAAAACTTTATCCCAAGAGACTCTGGCCACTTCCGCATCCAAGAGAGGAAAAGAAAGGCGAAACTAAGCCGTTCCAAAAGGATGAATGCTTTTGCTCCCGTAACGTCATGCCTACCTAGCCGGGTGATGTGCTGGGATGTATATTCCCCCGACTGAGAGGCAACTAACATGAAGAGGAGACCCGACGGGTCTACCAAAAAAATATTTCTATCACGTCGAGGGAAAGTTCAACACATTTACTAATTGAAAATAATGTTATTCAAAGGAATAACTAACAACCCGTATACAAACTGCTAGCTAGCATTTGACTTTTCAAAAAAGATTAGAAAAATAAAAAGGGGTGGGGGAGAAGAGACGCCCTCACAGATAGAACTGTTCAAACAGTACTTATTCATAACCATTAATGGTGGAGGGGAATGGAGAATGAAATCAAAGACGCTCTCATAGCCATGAGGCGCGAGAGGAGAAAAGGTAAAGCACAAGCAACCCACGTCACAACAGCAATAGGGATATCCAGCCGGAAGAGAAAGAAATAAGTGCCAAAGATGACCTATTAGAGGAAAAAGTGTAAAAAAGTAAAAGAAAACAGGAACCTCATTTCGATTCCCACCCAGCCTAACTCCGCGCAGGTAACCCGCTGACGCCTCTCCTCCATATACAAAGTGTGGTGATGCAGATGTATATAGAATAGAGAGGAGCAGAAACATTTTCCGCCAAATGAGATCAAGGCCTAATCAACGGTTTTCTTTTTTAAAAAAAAAAAATAAATAAAGTTTTGAGGGGGGAAGGCTGATCAATAAATGCTCCGATATTACCAGGCGCGAGTGTACTATTATCAGCGAAAATCGAAAATAAAATAAACAAAAGGGGATGTGGGAGGAGAGGCACTTGAGCGAAAATCGAAGCCACTGTACATCCATTACAAACATAGCACAAACGCACGAGTGGCAACACAGACAGACGCAACATTAACCGATGTTTACCAAAAATCATTAAAATCGAACCGGAAATCGTTTCAGAATATTTTGTCATCTCCAACCACGTTTGCAGAATAACGAGGGAAGATGTAATTCGGTCTGGAGAGGTAAATGATTGGATCCTCGGTTAGGCGACTTTTCTCCTTACCCCTTTTCCACCACGATGAATGCCGAAAAAAAAATATGAAATGAAAAAAAGGACTCCTTGCCACCACTGGGGCTATTACACAGTTTGTCTGTGAAGAGAAGACATAACGCAATTTGAGATATCACCGACTTTTCGTCTGACGTTTGCAATTCGCAAGCCGAGAAAGTTTTCTCTGCTTTCGGGTTTGCTTTGGGTTTTTCTTTCCGATTCAGGTTGTAAGAAAGTCGCAAAAAAGGGAGGGGGGAAAATCAGAAGGGGATTCGAATATATTTTGTTTTGTTTTTTTGTTTTTTTTTTTTGTTTTTTTTTTTGTTTGTTTTTGTGAGTTGTGAATTGTGTGAATCTTCGTCACCGTCAAGAGATCAAATGCATTGGAAGAGAAACAGGTTCTTGATGCATAAAATGAGGAGGCTAATTAAGCGGAGGGACAGGCGACACACAGACATACACAGAGGGAAAGAGAGAGATACATGTAAAGGGAAATGAAAGGTAAGGCAAGGCCAAAATAGACTGCTAATCAATACTGGCCGCTGACCTCAATATCGTATAGCTGGATGTTGAGACGTGGCATGGAACAACAGCCCATTAGAAGGTAATCTTGTTGCTCCGATGTGAGTTGATCAGCTTGCGACGAACCGCTTCACCACCAGTGTAGGTTCCCACGGCACGTTGCTTCCTAGTTGGAGTTTTTTGCTCAATATATTTGCTGCGTCTGAAGACGCTGGCTGGGCGAGAAGGTGAATTAGCCGGTACGAACTCCCGATGTTGTGGAAGTCGGATCAAGGCTTGGTAGCGAGAGTGGTTGCGGCGAAAGGCAGTGACGATACCTTTGTCCAGGTGGTTCAAGAGACGCTCTGCACTATTGCTGTGATTATTGACTTGTGTGAGTTCTGTGGAATTATTATTATTATTATTATTATTATTGTCCATTGGAGAAGGAACGACTGTGGAGGCGGTAACGTCATTGACACCATCGAAGTCTTTGTCCAGTTCTTCTTCATCAGAGGAGCCATTCCCAAAGTCAATGAAGTCGTCCACATTAAGAACACCTTCACTATCATCGTCTTCATCTTCGTCGTCGAAGCTGTTGGTAAGCAGTCCTTGGGAAGGGTAGAATGCCTCGGGAGGACCAGTTATTTGGCCAACAGCATCACTACCCAGCGCAGTGATCATGAGATTGGCATTGGAAGAAAGCATTGGGCTCAAGTTGGTAGTCTGCAATGGTGACAACAGAGCATCGGTATCGCTATCATCAGCCAGAGCGGTAGTAATAATGCGAGGACTATTGTTAGCCGTGCTACACAGGCTTTGGGCGGCTGTTTCAAGCCAGTCATGTCTGGATGTTGAATAAGGGGGTATGAGAATCAATTGAGCTCCATTAGGAGCGACAACAGCGACTGGTTTGTGGGGATCAGCGATGAAGGTGCCTCTAAGTGGTCCACGTCTACGCAATGGCTGGGAACGCTGGGTGGATTCCTCTGCAAAAGGAGGTAACGATGCGCTCGAGTCACGACG
Source organism: Paracoccidioides lutzii (assembly GCF_000150705.2). Classification (NCBI taxonomy): domain Eukaryota; kingdom Fungi; phylum Ascomycota; class Eurotiomycetes; order Onygenales; family Ajellomycetaceae; genus Paracoccidioides; species Paracoccidioides lutzii. The sequence goes on along the minus strand of NW_015440950.1, from coordinate 1,033,872 downwards.
TAGGATGGACCGGGGATGTGTGATTGTTGCTGGAGGAGGCAAATCTTCATCTGTGGTTTCACCGCAGTCCGCTAAGAATCGCGAGTTAGCTAAGAAGGTGCGTTTGGCCATATATAGTACATACAGTCATAGCCACTGGAACTTGCAACAGAGGATTCTGTTTCCACGTGATATATGTTCCCTGGCAGCTCATAGAAGTCTTGGCTTAAAAACGGTTCATTAGGGTTTAGGTGGCGACCGGGTTCAGAATCATTTTCAATCAGTCTTCGGAGATCTGGGTCGAGAGCATCTTGTTGTAGGAAATCAGACAGAAGTTCATCATCGGTTGTCTTATCGGAGTCTGAAGAACTATCTGATTCTGCGAAGTGAACCTGTCGAGTGGGAAGATTCAGAGGTACGTTGCTCAGGTCGGGATCCTCGGCTGCCTCGACATAGCCAGATTGTAAAAAGAGCTGCTCATCCTCAAAGAACGAGCCAGTAGAGTAAAGGGGACGACTCTCAAGATCGTCCAATCCCAACCATTCATCTGGAACCCCGGATGAAAATGTAGAAGCTACCGTCTGCAAATCCCGTTCATACTCCGAGTTCAAAATTATCTCTTCTTCCATCATTTCAATATCTTGATCCTCATCATCGACATCACTGACATCATTGACAGCCTCATACCCGTCGTCTGAGTCAGAGTCGACAGACCCCGCAGAGCTCAGCGGGCTAGCAGAACTAACGGAACTATTTTCGACATCGCTTTCATAGCCACTGTGCTGGAGCTTTACCCGTTTTCTATCCTTGGGGGGTGACAAACAATCCCGACGCCCCGCCTTATGGCTCCATCCCTTCTTCCGGCCATAAGACGGGGCAAACGCTTCTGGAAATTCAGGATCTTCATCGATGCTATTTTCATTATCTTCGTTGTCGTCCTCATCGTCGCAGTCGTTTTCAGAAGTTGAATCTTCATTCAGGGAAGATGAAGGTTTTCGTTTTTTATTGTTTCCTTGCCCCGCAATGGGGATGTTGCGTTTAACAGAGGGGAACCGAGTCGATTTTTTTGTAACCTTTGAGCCGAGTACGCCCGAAATGGAGGCTGTCGAATCACTGTCGCCAAGAGGCGTGCGGTGGTTTCCAACCAAGCGCGATATCCTTCCGGGCGAACGCCTCGATTTCATAGCCTTTAAAGGAGACATAACAATGGACAGGGAAGGCTCAATTGAGAGGTCGTAGTGGTATTATCAATTGTGATTAGATGGGAAGAGTTTCAGGGGAATGACTGAGTAAATAATGTAGATATGGAAATAGTTTACAAAAAGGAGTTGCGGAAGATGTCGGATTAGGGAGAGACGGCAGTTTCCATGTAGCAAAGAGAGATAATGGTGAAAGGAGAGGACAGGCGGGGCCGGGGGAATAGAGCAGTAGAAGAAAAACCGGACTACAAAAACACCCCACCCTTCGACGGACGTTTGAAGTATTTGCTCTGAGCTGGTACTGGGGGCAATTTCGACGTACGGCGTAACCGTCGAAAGAGTTATCAAATATCGTCAAGTCGATTGAAATGTACTCGTTGGGCTTCCTGGACTGGGAGAGCAATGGGGTGGGCTATTCAAGTCACGCCGTTGCTCTCCCAGTAAGGGGATTTAGAGCCCAGCGACAGCCATTTGGCGTGATTCCTCGACGATATTTGTAGTGACGAAGTATGGCTCTGTTCTCCGTTTGATCTTGGGTACGCAAATTAGTATGTTTTGTTGGTGGTTGCGGGGGAGGAAGAAGAAGAAGAAGAACAGAAGAAGAGGGTAGAAAAAAGCAGAAAAATGAGCAGCCAGGCCGAGAGGACCGGCCGGGGCGGTTCTACATTAGTCCGATGGTGGGGTATGCGCGTATTGGTTGGCGGGCCGGACGCTAGGCCATATCAGACTAGCACCTGCGGGTCCTGATGGGTACTTGGCTTGGGCATGAACCTTTTGATTGGTGGGTCAGCTCACCGCATCTTAGGGTTGGTACCAGATAACTTGTCACTCCTTACCCAGAACAGGCGGGGAGGTACCGCAGGCAGGCTATGATTCCGTACCGCGGATATCACACCCCAACAGCAGCAAGAGCAGCGACACATCCAACCACGTAACACATTAGTTTATGCATTTTGGGGCTGTGATAACTTTTGGCCATGAGGAAATAAAAAAAATATAGTTATCAGTAACTAGTTAGTTAGTTATCTGCACTGTATGTGAGTCAGAATAATTTAGCACTATTAACTCAAGTCCGTGCGTTAACTGTCGCACGCCACCAGTGGGATTTCCAAACACTAGCCTGCCTGCTCGGACAGGGAGACCCCACTCCGTTAAGATGGCAAATAATGTGCTTCCCTCCGCTAAAACTACACTCTTGGTATCTGCCAACGACGAAGCACGTACATGGACATATATGTGTCGAGCAATGTAAGGCAAGGCGAAGGGACTTCTGACAATATCAAAGCAACATATCATTATTTTATTATCAGATATCTCTTCATCCTTCCTTTTATTCATACACTCCCCTCCTCCTACAACGACCCACCACCATCCCACGATCTTTATCCCCAGACAATCAACAGATTCCAGATTTCAATACTCAACCGCATACCAATCATTCCCGTCTGGCCAGTGAGACCCATCCCGACGTAAATCGCCATCGTCAATCATACGATTCGTACCGGGGCTAGTGGCGCGCACTTGGCCGGCAACTTATTGACACGTTGCTGTTAGAAAAATGGTAAGCGCATATCATGATTCATCAGTATTGCAGACGTGGATGATGAGTCGAGGATTGGTAACACGACACGATACGACCGGACGAGACCGCGGAAAAATTCACCATACGCCATGGATGAACGATGGTAGAAGTTCCCTCTCTCTTGTTTCCCGTTGGAATTCCGCCTCCGCAGCAAAACCTTCCTGGAATCAGCGGGAGTTCTGAGTATCGCCAAGCTATCCGAGGTGGTGTCTTTCGTTTTTTTTTTTTTTTTGTTTTACATCAACTTTTTTTTTCATTGGTTATATTATTATTTTTTTTGCCACCAGTAGAACTATATATATATAATTTTATATATTGGCCAGATCTATCACAAATCTAAAGAATAAAACTTAGAACAATTGAGTTTCCCCACTACCCTTTTTTTAAAGTAGACTTGTTCCATTGCTTGCCAGATCCTGGATCCATGGATGTAACTCTCGATTCACGTGATATTTAAGTTTGTAGTCAGGTTAAAATTTCTTTCATTAATGCAACTTAACTTTGACTGCATATTGTATAATGCAACGGACAACACAAATATAATACATCTGTTAAACAATTATAGTGTATGAAATAACAAGATAAGGGGGGATATCCAGTTCCTATATCATAAAGATCCCGGGGTAGGGAAGAAAAACGAAATGTCAAGAAATTAATTAACCGAAATCCAGCAAAAAAAGAGACGGGGGATGAGAGAGGAGGAAGAACAATCTTCCAGACCGCCTCCAAGTGCAGCACTTTAATAATTCCTCAACCCCGCTCATAATCTATCCCTCTCCCCACTATCCCCATTAAACCCACAGAAGCATGCATGCGTGTCCCTGACAAAAGCCAATCATATTCCAAGTTATTATTATCATCCTTCCCATTTCAATCATAGTAGTTTTTCTTTGGTTCCCATCCCCTCCTCCTCCTCTCCACTCTTCAATCTAGTCGGACCTTTTCTACGTGTCCACCTCACTATACCCAAAGAGAAAATAACAAACCCCTTCCCCTTCCCAATGGAAAAAAAAAAAATGAAAAAAGAAAAAAAATGAAAAAAAATGAAAAAAAATGAAAAAAAATGAAAAAAAATGAAAAAAATTAATTAAACTAAAAGCCCTATGCAAAGGCCACTACTCAAAACAGGTGTAGGTCCACGGATATAATTCAATTTTCGAACGACGTGGTTGATTCTCAGCTTGAGATGCAGCAGGTGATGATACGTTGTCAGTGCTTGCAAGTGGTCGTAGTTGTCATCGTCGGTACGGGTACGAGTGTGGGTGCGGACGGTAAGACAGCTACACCTGCATCGTCCCGCGCATCCCTCACTCCAGCCTCGACTTCCTCTTCATCTCCTCCCTTCTTTGCTGGCTCAATTTGGATTGATGTGCGATTATTGGGTGCAAGATTCGTGGTCTGCATCTCCGATGTGTTGTTGTTGTTATCATTTTCATCGGGTTTATTTGTGATCGTAGCATCTTGGCCCCCTGCATTGAGCTTGTCATTCTCTAGACGCACTTCACGTCCACGTTTATAGCAGTACCAGAGGACGAAGAGGAGAACTATAGGTAAGTAAGGAAATTGAAGTTGAGCTGTTAGCAAAGTTCGTTCCTAGATCAATCGATAGTATAGAAAGGGGAACTCAAAAGGAAAACAAAAATAAAAATGGAAGGAAATAAATGTATAGCGAATAAATATATGAGATGGGCGTTCCTTACTGAACAACGCAAGCGACATCAAAACATTCATACCCATAAGCGCTGGAAACCGCGCTTGCAGGAAGCTAACAATAGACCGCAACAGGCCCGCAATTGCTGCGGGTTTTCCCACCAGCTCTTTCAAACTAGGAACCTTCAGTCCCACCTTCTTCGCCTTCTTCGCCGCTTCATCCATACTAATCCCGCTCTTCCCCGCTCTCTCCGCAGCCATTGCCAGGAACTCCGGGCCGAATTTCTCAGTCACTTTATCCGGCAGCTGCTCGATGAGCTTCTGAAGGAAGCCTGGGAGGTGATTGAAAGTCTTCTGTAATTGTCTATCTCCGTTCGTGAGGAGTGATTCTAGATCGTTGTATGCTGTGGGAACGCCATTGACCAGATCTTTGAGGATCAGGTTGAATCTCTTGAGAAGATCTTGTATCTCATCACTGATTGAGAAAACGCGATTGTTGACTGCGGCCAGGTTTAGTTTTTCGAGCATCATGGTTAGATCCTCTTCTTCCTTCACCTCCTCTGTACCGGGTGTTTTGAGGTTTTCGGCGATATGGGATAGCCCTGCGGCGGCATTTTCCTAATACGACAGCAAGGAACACAGACTATCAAAAGGCAAACACGGACACAGGAACAAAAGAGAGAGGGAGGGGGGGGGGGGGGGGGGGGGGGGGGGGGATATAATTTTAAGGACCATACCTTCTTCCTCCTATCCGCCCCATGCGTAAACCAGTTCCACGGACCCTTCCTTTTCCCCTTAGGACTTCCAACATTCTCATCCCCCTTCTTCCCCTTCGACGACTTGCTCATACTCCTACCCATCCCATCATTGTCCACCAACTCCCTGGTAGAAGTCTCTTTCGTAGGTGACTGTGGCAGGGGGATATTCTGTGCACCTTCCATGAGAACGATTTGTGCATCTCGTCCCTCCTCTTTGGGTGAGGCCACGCGGTGTAAGAATTCCTCATCTTCCGTCGTCAGAACAGGCTCTTTAGCCTTTAAGGCCTTTGAGTTGCGCGCTCTAGACTTTATGTAGTTGATATACTGCGACGCCATTGTGGTGTGGATGTGCTGGCTGCGCAGAGGTCCCTGACAGGAGAACAAACAAAACTGGGCTGGGCTATTGTCTATACAGAAGTATAAACTTGGTGTAAGAAATTACTTAAGCTAAGCGAGTATCGTCGTAGTTAAAACATATTGCCACAGGATGAAGTGCGATTACAAGGTAGTTATATAAATAATAAGAGCAAAATTGGAGGTGATCAGGCGGTGCGCCAGCCAAGATATGAAAACTGCGCCTTGACTTTTTCAGACGTCATATTTGAGGGTTAGATCGTGCTTGGGCTGTTTGGGTTAGGGCTTGGCCTGTGTACGTGCCTGAGTCAACAGCAAAAGGGCAACTTAACTTATTATCGATAAGCTCTGCGTCCCAAGTTCCCGCCAATTCTCTAAAATCAAGATATCCCAGAATTTTAGCTCAGATTCATGGAACACCAGGAGGATTCAAGTCTTGGATTGCTTCACACACACGATTATAACAAAGAATTTTTAAGGTAACTCTATGTTGCATTTCGATCATGAAATTTTTGCTATATAATAATGAGGAGTGGTTAGTTAACTAGTTAGTTATCCATTTGTACTCCACACTGTTATACCCTTTATTAATAACCTTTTCCTCCTCTAATGCTATGGCCACTGCTTACCTAGAAGTTAGTTTCCTCAGATCTAGGTACCTGCAAAGAAGACACAACCCGTTGTTCGACGACTTCAATCACATGATGGACTCCAAAATGAAAACCTTCTCGTTGAATGTATCATTTGTATACATAAGTTTGGTTGTAAAGTTCGAGAGGCTTAGTGCGTGTTACTCAAGAACAATGTTTACAGCATTGGCTGCTAGTTGAATTATGAAATCATATAGGTAGAGTTGGATGGGAACCCTCAAGTTCATGGACAGGTTAGATGAGGCAAAGCAGGTTGGCATTCTGTTTTCACCTGCCCCTTGTTCATCCTCGTGTAATGTTGCGAGAGATAAATGACCAGACGAGAAATTGCGACTGAAAAAAAAAAAAAAAAAAAAAAAAAACTAGCTCACATCAGCCCCGACATCAGGGGAATATCGCCCTTCAAGCCATCAAAATACGCAAAAGGAAGAGAAGTTAGATGTTCCTTGCGGGTCTTTCGCATCTCGCAAACGTTTGAGATACCACGGTGTCATCATCCAGAATGACAGTAGAAAAGTTCCAACAGTCGACTCGCGGCCTTACACCTGGAATGCTAAAGTCGGGCAAATATAGATTTTGCTTTGTCCGTGAGAAACTGGTTAGACTGACAGGGGAAACTGGTGTTTTTATAGCTTGAACCAGAGAGGGCGGATGTGCGGGGGTTCGCACATTTTTACTCGGGAGCCCTGCATGCGGAGGGAGCTGCCGTTTGAATGGTGTGGACGGGGAAGCACCTAAGTTACCAAGGGGTTTGCGTGTTTCTTGGTCATGAGCTGCTTGTTCTAAATATCCAAGTGACCGAAAACAAGGGACTTTGGGAGATATCAGGGCCACGCATTATGATGGAATATGTAGAGTGATGAGGCGACTAGAAAGTTTAAGCTTAGTTTAAAGCTTGAGGATAACGATGCGGTTGCTGAATTAAACGATTAATGATCATGAAGGAAGAGTTGATTCTTTCGCTTTTTTTGCTCTGGATATCAATTGGAACCCCTGTTCCTTTGTCATTATCAAGTGTCTGTTCTCCTTTTGCCACGAGGAAGCCCAAGTGTGGCTCAACCGCTTCAACGAGTTCGTGCTCAGAATAGGTTCGGTTAACTATGTGATGAAATTTCTGGTTCCCGTCCCATTAAATCAGCTCCTGAGCCAAACAGAGACTGCGGGCGGGGACAAATCCATTTGGTCAAGTCATCAGCGCCATTTTGCGAGGATGCGGACTGTGGGAACAATACCCATACAGTCTACAGATAATAGTGTAGAATTTCTGTCGACTTCCCCCAGTGGCTGCCTTGCCCTAACACCGCCCCAAGCTAGGGGCTTGTATCTTATATACTGTCAGGGGTAGTATAGCTGTCACATGACAGGCTGCCAACATATCAACGTCGTCTTGACTTCCCACCATTCTCACTCCTTTTTCTCTTCTCTTCCTTACGCTTCTCAGAGCTGACCGTTTATCGACCGCACAACGATTCCAATTCGTGGAATCCTGTGCGAAAAAGCCTAAATTCGAGAGTGCATCCTTTCCTGTTTGTCCTTTTTCTCTGGAGATTGGCGGTGGGTGGAGGACTGGATTCTTGAAAAAGAAGGCTTCCAAGGCTCCCATGCTACGTGCGTGATAAGCAGCGTCGTCGTCAAACTTGGCAACGCCAACACGCTCCTTTTATATAAACCCCCTGGGTTCCTCTGCCGCTCTTTACCGTCCTTCGTTCCTTCATTCATTGACCAGTTTTCCTTTTCGACTTTGACGAACATGTTCAAACGTTCTTTTACCACAAGGGATCGGGCGGGCAAGGCCGTCAAGCCGACCAAGAAGATCTATCGTGAGCGCACGAAGGTCAAGATGCAGGAGAGATTGGACAGCCCACCGGTTGGGAAGTTCGTGAATATCGTTTTATAAACAAAAAGTCTTCATGAGAGTTTGTATATTTTATTGACCTCTCTGTGTAACAGCAGCAAAATAACCAGCCCCATAATCACCATGGTTGTGGGTCATGAACAGCGTCTTTTTGCTGCTCATGAGGATGTCCTGTCCATTTCGCCCTACTTTGCTGCTGCCTTAAAGGACCATGTCCTCGACGGTAGCGCAAAGCAGGTGGACCTGCCTGACGAGTAAGTTTTGAGCTTATAAGTTTAATTATCGAAGGCAAAACCTAAATATAACCCTCCTTTTACAGAGAACCCGAGATACTGTCCTGTGTTCTCGAGTACCTGTACAAGGGTGACTATTACCCCCGCCTACTTCACAACAGGCGCCGCAACTCTTGGGCACTCGAGGACGCCCAGGACCCCTTCAATAAAGGAGGCCGCGGGTCAAGCGAATCGACAATTTTCCACTCTGGTGTTGGTGCCAGTGTCCTCAGAGATACTGCTGTGTATTGCACTGCTGAGAGGTACGGCTTGGATGACCTGAAGGCTCTTGCCCTTCGGAAACAAGGCCTTCAGACTGGAATCCCTGTCGACGTGATCCTTCGATCGGCTCGGTATGCGTACGACCAAACACCTGACAGTGAGTCGCGGCTCCGCGCTCATTTTCTTGCCCTGATCATCAGAAGTCGTAAGACTTTTAAGAGGAGTGGAACCATGCAGATGGAGATGGAGAGTGGCGGCAAATTGTTCTTCGATCTTTTCGTGGCAATGTGCAACCACATCGATGACATTGTCGAGATCAGGTAAGCTCTCTCCTCCTTCTATCTTGTTGGCTAATATCACCCTGTCCGCCATTGTCACCAGGGGCTTACTTAGCATTTCTATGGCCGAGAACAGCAACAACCGGTCTCCCAAAGTCATCTAAATGAGATTGCACGGAGTTTTACGGAATAGGTCGAGCGCCTAGGAGTTTAATAAATTGGATTCAGGGAGAAATCTAAACCAGAATGTGCAGTATTGACAACGAGAAGTTCTCCCGAGGTTGTGTTTTCTATCTCACGCGAAAAACATTCCCTTCTTTTCGAGGTTGGCCGCCAATTTTTGGTTTAGAAGAAAACAAACCCTCTGCTCTTTTTTAATATATCCCCCTGACGTATGCCGGCAATTTGCCTTCACGTCCCCAAACTAATCCTCCGGAAGGAAACATTTCTACAGCCAAGTCTGCGACGTCTTTCGCAACGATTTTCCTTTTCCAAGCCTTTTTGGGTTTGCTTAATGTCTTTTTTTGTTTTAACCATCTTACTACATCTGTCTATTTTGGCATTCTGCTATTAACGCGCCTTGACAAGGAGGTGTCTTCATTGTACGATACTTCCCGGCTGCGAGGAACCTCGCATGATCAGGTTTTTACAAGAATTTGAGAGATTCGGCCACCTCAAAATTCCTTTGCTTAATTCTCTCGTTTCACACTCGTTCAGTCTCGTAGACAAGTTGTTGATGTATTCATATGATGCTCAACATGCCTGTTTTACTAATTGAAAATTAACTATGGAAGCACTGAGTTTCATCTGAGGTGTTTTTTTGGGTTGTTTCTGTTTTGTTATGTTTTAAGAAGAAGGTGATCATTTATTTTGAATGCCCCTCCTCATTATGAACTCTTAAGATACGAAAAGCATGCTTGTGTTATTCGTCTGAGAATGAAGAGCACCGCTGCTCTATTGCTGCATGATCGGACGGCAACTAGTTGGAGCTTTTCTCTCGTCTATTAACTCCGTCACCCGCCTTGGCCTCTTATCTCAGGTTCCCCCTAACCAATCACCTTTTATCGACGAGATCAACACTTCAGAACCACACATATGCCCTGCCCCCCCCCACTCCCCCCCTAATCCGAAAAGAACCACTCCATCTTTCTAACTAACCCTCTCACTCTTTACCCGCAGGAACATCTCATTAGCCAACTACCTTATTTGCCCACTCCGGCAGTTCGCAGCCCGCTGCAATGGACAATCTTTGGAAGTTCTACCCGGAAATTGACCCTCCCAGAGTCCTCATGGAGGGGGATGTTTCCTCGTCAAGTATCTTGGAAATTGGAAACTCTGGATCAGAATGATCTGCTTCATATAGATGGTAACTGCTGAATCCAGGTGCAACTATCCACTGAAAGTCGATAATTGGAAAGCCAAGTTTGATCGGTGGCATTATCCCGTTTACCTACCAAGAAAAGGGGAAAAAAGTGTGCAAACCAACCAACCACATATAACTCCCTCCCCTCTCTCCCTATTCCCTAAGTTTTACGATACAGTTCGTTGCCGAGTATCTAACAACGCACTTCTTTTCTGTTATTTTCGCATTTCTGTTAGGTATCGGGTAAATTTCATCAATATCTTCAAAATTCATCGAAAAATTACTCAGAGTTTCGAGACATGTCCCGATTACAAACTTTTCTGCAAGGTTCTCGACTTTGCTTTGGAGTTCAAAGATATTTTGTTCTGGAAACGGATGGCTCTTGGGGCGTTTAAGGAACAACAGGAGATCGTAATGCAAAATATCAATAGTCAAGGACACGCACATTCAACTACACAGGATGCTGCCAAAGAGCCGGAAAGTGAAGCGACTCTAATCCTGCTGCACACAATCCTATCAAAGAGAACGGCAATAGATCCCAGGGAAAACAGGAGGTAATCTAATCGATCATCCGTTTCCTGAGCTAGCTGTTGAAATTGTTCTATATTAAAAATACTAGAGAAAGGATTAGCCAGTATGTTCCTCCTCAAAGAGATCCCTTTAATCAATAACTCCCTCATCCTATCGCTGGTCAAAAGGAAGGAAAAATGGGCATTTCTACTTCTCATTGTCACATCTAACTACTTCCATGCACAACTCAATAGCGATTACGCCAAGCACACCAGAAGTGGGACATGTACATTGGCGCAGGTAACAACAGAAAATCTACAACATGTCTCACCTTTGCATCTCCAATTCTGGTCTTCTTGAAAGCAGCCTCAGGCCAATGACAAAGTCACAACAACATGCCACCCAATCCTTGAGAATACCTGCCACGCCGACTTTGCAGTGATCAAATGTTTCAAGGAAATCAGTGAGGATGCCTCGCAACTCATCGCCTCGTGAAAGGGTCGTCAACATCTTGGAAAGGACCCCCACTAACCCTCCCCATGGCATCACCTACTATCTCGAGGGTCTCGTGACCCATGAGGGCCATGAGATGGAATTATTCCGCTGCGGTTACATCTATTCCTAGGACAGACATTCAAGATTCCCACATTGCAGGCCATTGCCCTAACGGAAAATTCGCCTCGAATACCCTGTGATTAGCTATAAGGTAATGCTAACGCTTATTACGTATGTTTTTAAATGTCTGGACGCTGATTTTAAAACACGACTGTCACTGGGACGCTGATGGAACAATAGGGGCGCACTTGATTGATGGCTGGTCACATATATGGTTGTGGCGACAAGAACGGAAGGTTGTCTTTACTGGAACACTGTGGGGAAGTTTGAGGTGTTGAAAAGCACTGTGCTGGCAAGGGTGGCGGGGGTGGATATGGATGAACTACGGAAATAAGTGTTTGGGCAAGCTAAGGCGTGTCAGCGATTATGATGATTTGAAAACGGCTGTTTTAATTGGAGAATGGGAGTCGCTGGTGATGGATATTGGCAAAATCTGGAAGAGCTGATATGATGAATTTATGCATGGTATTGTTTTCCCATAATGAGCAAAAGCTAGGACAGTGGTTGCATGTAACTAATGCAGAGAGGCTCCCATATTGTGCTTGATGCTTTTGCTTTGATATTTACGGTTGATATCGGAATAGCTATATTGGCAACCTGATCAGCATGCAATGTAACTAACTATCTGATAAATGAGACACCAAATTCCGAGCATCAAATCTAGGAGATCATCTGAGCAGGAGGTAATATTTCGTTCGCCATTAGCAATACTACACACTCATACGCAGTAGATATTAACTTAATCCACCACCGAACGGCGGATACCACCGAGCGCGGGTTCTCTCTGAAAATCATCAAATTTTCAATGTATTCAACAACCAATACACTTAAATATTGAAAATATTAATAAATCAAGACTATCTAATAGTTGAATATATAACTATTTATTAGGGCAACTGTGTATAGTATGCTCAATAGTCCCACAGCCACTGCAGTGTTGTGGAGCTCACTGATGAAACATAGCTTCAATCTAAGCTTCAACCTGCATATCAAGCTGCTGAACACGCTCATGATCTTCCTGTATAAAGAAAATAACATCCTGACCTAGATTAGCATGCCTTCATATCTTTTCCTTCATCTTCTACTCATTCTCTACTTGTAAAATCTTGATTTCTTGATAAAGAAGAATATTTGTATTCATAGTCATCTGTGCAACCTTCTCAAAATGTTAAAGATGAGATATTGAGCTATTAAATAGCTGTGTCTTCTTATTAAAACTTCTTTAAAAGTGATAAATCTTATGATCAAACTGATGAGTGATTTGAAATGCTTAAAATGCTAAAGATATTGAGTCCTTAGTATTAACTAAAAATGATAATGATGATGTTGATATACATAGTTTAAAGATGATTTTTGATAAAACTCTCTCTATATCTAATAATTTAAACTCTGCTCTAGCAAAGTCATCATAGATATTTCCTTTTGTAAAGATCTTCTCATGTGCAAATATATAAAAAAAAATCATCTTTTCTGCAATCATCATTTCTTCAATCAGCTTTTTGTATTTATATTTTAATAGTTCAAAAGTATCAATATTTAGTAATTGAAGAAGATTAAATGTATAAGTAGATATATAGAAATAGATAATTATATTATCTTTAAAAAAATTATCAAATTCTATAGTTAGATAACTACTATAATCATCAAAAATAAGTAGCACTTATAGTTATTCTTCAATTTTAAGAAAGAGATAATTTTTGATATCAAAATATTTAATATTTTTTTTCTTTTTAAATTATCACTGATAAAATAAAACTGTGAGAACACTAAAATAAATGAACTAAATGTTAAAAAAAAGTGTAAAAAGCTCTATAACTAAGATTATAAAAGAGTAGATATATAGACACTGCAAACACTATGAAGGGAAGAGAATAGTGATAAATGAAATGTATATATAGGATTAAATAATAACTAATGACTGAATCTTTTAAAGAAACTTTGAGAATTCAGAGTATTTATATACATAAATGAGTAACAATAGATTTTTATCTCTAATCTTTCATGAAATGAGAAATTAACAATACAGTGATCTAAATCTTTATAAAATGCTAATGCTAAAGAACTAATTTTTAAGAAATGCTGATCTGTACTGATTCTGAATACTGAATTTTGAAATAATGCTGATTCTTTAGAAGATGCTAATTCTAAAGTGCTTTGATAAGCAATATGATAATGTCAGGTCTATTCGCCTTCTTATGTAATCTGCATCATATATAACTTCCGCGTAGCTAGCGATCGCCTCATAATCAATCAAGCAATCTATCCTTGACAGGTTATGAGACCTGTTTTGCGCAAATAACTGCCAATTCAGGGAATTCTTGTCAAATATAGCATATATTAATTGCTGCTCACTTCATTCAATATAATATTGTCTTATTTTATATCAATTGATTGATTTGGCACACTCTTATGTTATTATTATTTTTTCTGTATTCAATTCATTTGCTTAGCAGGTGAAAGAAAAATCTGCAACTTGTTAATTTTTCAGTGATTGATTGCACAAGAACATGTCAATCTGCTCAATCAAGCTTATAGGCAAGAATCTCACTGAATAAGATTACTCTGTTATAAAGAAGATTAATATGACATAATGAAATATATGATGACTCACTTGCAGTCATGATCAAGTCAATTCAGTCAATCTGATCAATCTGAAAATGATCAAGAGGCTCTAAGCTCATCAACCCCCTCAGAAGCATTCAGGAGTTTCAATATTGGACCCTCTGGAATGCTCAATCAGCAAGCTGGGCTGATTACAGCCCCTATCACAGTGAGGTCAGTCCATCTACATCATGTCAAATATACTGACCTGACTCTTTCAGAAGATGGGGTAGAGATGTCTGTGATGACCTTCAATCTGTCACCAACAACCAACTTCAAAGAATTGCAACTGAGGAGATTGAATCTTGAACATCAAAAGATTGATTTAGAACTTCAAAAAAAGAGACACAAAGAATTACAGCTTCAACTTCAATTGAAGGAGCTCTGCACTCAGAATGACAGGACTGCAATGCCTGCAAATCCATCAGCAGGTCAAATGTCAGCATGAGATCTGAACTTGAGGTCCTGAATGCAATATAACCTCTATGACCTGGATAGCTGCATCAGCAAGGTGATCAGCCAGTTCAAACAGAATACTAAATATGCCATCAAGCTGAATACTCTGGTCAGATCTTTGAATTACCTCTCCTGGCATGTGAATATGAAGGCCAAGCTAATTGACACTCAATGCTGGGTTATATTGGAGGACAAGCAAGTCAAAAGCCCTGATGAGGACCCTGAATAAGCTTCTTTTTGAGAGGTCAAAAATTGCTGACTTTACACATTCATTTCAAATGCATTGGCAGCCAGCATTAGACCTCATTTTAATAAGTATGATGAGGGCAGGATTGCTTATTCTCTTTGATGTGTGATTGAGGAGAAGTTCTTCATCCTGAGAACACAGCTCTGCAGGGAAGCAGTCCTGGCATTTACATCAATGAGTGATGTCCAAGGCATCAATGTACACACATTTTTTGATAAGTTCAATGACATTACTATGAAATTGGAAATACTCAATATCTTACTGTCAAATGATGTGGTATTCCATGTGTTCTATTCTGCACTTCCTAATATATGATGAAACTATGTGCAAAAGAAAATTGAGGAGGTACAAAAGTTCAAATCAAAGTCTGTCATATTAGATGTTCATTCAATCATGGAGGAAATACACTCTCAATTGAATCCTCTCAAAGAGATCAAGAAGCCCATTCAGGCAGCTAATTCTTCAGTCAATGTGGCTCAGGCCAAAAACACAGCTGTGGGTTTCAATAATAGCAGCAACATTCAAAATAATTCAGCCTGTGAGGACTGACCCAGGGGACACAGAGACTATTGAATGAGTGGATGTTCAAAGTCTGATGTCTCAATCTGCTCAGAATGCAAGCATCATCATGGTAGACTCTGCTGAGCAGCTAATTCAGATAGTGTCTCTGAAGAATGAAGAACCATCAACACAGTGAGAATAGAAAAATATAATAATAAGAAGAGTAGTGAGGGCAAGAAGGCTCTGTCAACTGCAAATGACAGCTTCAAGACATTCCAAATGGCAAATCTAGTGCAGGTCATTGAGGTGCCTGCATACTCTGCTGAATCAATTATCAACTCACTCATCATATGAGATAGTGGGGCCAGATGTCATATTGTGTGTGATCAATTGTGATTTTCTCAAATAACAGAGATTAGCAGCTCTATGATTCAAGTGGTCAATAAGACTACCTTGAAGGTTCAAGGAATTGAGGTTGTCTTCATCCCAGTCAGAGAAAGATTACTTGAATTTGATCATGTTTATTTGATGCCAGGCTTATTCATCAATCTCATATTTGCTGGTCTATTGAAGTGTCAGAGCTATATTCACTGTGATCTACAGGTGAATGCTGGAAATTACTTTGAGATAATAGCACCTATAGGAAACAACATCTTCTATGTGATTTTGAATTTCAATAATATATACATTCTATCTGACACCTTCTCTATGTTCAGAGGTATTATGAATGATCTAGAGCTTGGACCACTGGCATACTTGATGGTCTCAAAGCCCAGGATGATTTCAACAGATTATGATTTGAATGCTGCATCACTGGGTCTTTTCAACTGCAATGACATGGAGCAGCTAATTAACCTGAAGAATTCAGATACTGATACCTTCATTTTGTTCTCATCAACCTGCTTACTCACCATTATGCTGAAGCAGCTACTGATTGACAAGTGGCACTAGCAGTTGAGCCATATTGATGAGAAGAATCTAATTAAAATGTTGCAGAAGCTCTGTTTTGGAATTGTTATCATCAGTTCAAAGAAGCTCTCATTCTGTGCCACATGCATTAAAGTCAAGCATAAATGTGCAAGTTATAAAAATGCTCCTCTACACTGTGCCACTCACAAAGATCTTAAGATCTGGGTGGACCTATTCAAGGGTGGAGAAATGCTTGATAATGAAGAAGATACACCATTCTATGTGAGTAAGAAGCTCACAATGATGATCACTGATGATGTCATGTGAATGCAGTGGACCTTTCTATTGAAGTGCTGCAATGAGGCTCTAAAATATATATAAACCTTCAATCAATTTATGAAGAATCTGCTCAATCATGGTGTTGTGATTATTCACTCTGACTGTGGTGAGTTGAATTCAAATATGACAGTCATCTATATGATGAGTGAGAGTATTAAATGAGAATCAACTCTGTCTCATACTTCACAGCAAGATGATGTGTCTGAATGTTCTATTGGCCTGATTATTGAAAAAGTCCAAATGTTATTAATAGATTTCTCTGCCTCTTCTCAGATGTGAGATGAGGTGATAATTGCAGTGACTGAAATGCTTAACCTTATGCCAATGTCAGTCAAGCTCTATAACAGTGTAGAGGATTCAGATCTGAAGTCAATTATCTCATATGAAGCTTGGCTTGAGGCCCTGCCCTTCACACATGGAATTCACTGATGAGGGTGCAAGACTTATTTAAAAATAGTGTTCAAGCTGAATATGAAGATGGCCTTGCAATTGCAGGAGCTTATATTTACAAGCTATGATGGTTTTACTAATTATAGATTGGTCAATCCTTCTAACAGTCATCTTTACATATCAAAAGACATGATATTTCAAGAAGATCTTCATTTGGCAGATTCTTTGGCCTCACCTGAGCAAGGTGTCAAGAATCTGCCTTCTGCTGTCTGTGTGACTGCAGTTGCAATCCTCTCCACCCAACATGATTTATCAACAGATGATTTTATGGTGAATGAGGAGTCTCTACCTGCCTCCTCAGTATTTCTACACTCTACAAATAATTGATGGATAGACTATGAGATTACTGCATGAATTTCAACATTTTTGATGCAGAATACTACTACTCTTTCAGGGTTCACTTTAGAGATGAAGAATTCTCCAATGCCCACTGAGAATATTACTTCAGTGAGGGAGGCCTCAGTGAGAAATTTCACTGACAATTCAACTGACATTTCTGCAGACTCTGAGATCATCAGCTTACCAGTTCTGAAGAATTTCACCTGGGCTCAGATGTCTGCAGATTGGAAATATTACTTTCATGTCTGTGTTAAGGAGATTAACCACCTCAAGCAGATTGATGCATGACAGCTAGTTGAAAGGATCCCAGATATGATGATTCTACATGATCAATGAGTGTTTGACAAAAAGATTAATAATGTGGGTAAAATTGATCAATATAAGGCCTGCTGAGTAGTCTGTGACAATTATCAAGAAAAGAGTGTCAACTATTCAAAGATATTCACACCAGTTGTATTGACTTTCACCTTCTGAGCACTTATGACAATCTCAGTATTCTGAGAATGACACATTCTGCAGATTGACATGGTTACAGCATTCTTAAATGCCTGGCTTCTCATCAATGAATGTATATATATGCATCAACCCACTGGGTTTCGCGAGAGATGCAGTGATCTGGTATGTGAATTGATGCAGAGACTATATGACCTGAAGCAAGCAGCACTATTATGATATAAGAAGCTGTGAAAAATGCTATTGGAAACAGGTTTCTGCATCAGTTCTCATGACACTGGTTTTTTCATAAATGATGTCTGCAAGATCTATATAATCATCTATGTGGATGATGTTCACCTATACAACCTGAATATATCAGATATTGAGTGGACAAAAGCCCAGATCACCACTAATTATGAGATCAAGGATGTGAGTAATTTGAACTGGTATTTGAGTATGAAGATTGATTGAGATGCTGAATCATTATCACTGTCCCAGTCACTGTTCATAAAGAACCTGCTTGAGGAATTCTCAATGAATGACTGCCACTCAACATCTTCCCCTATAGAGAAGAATGTTGATTTCATGAGTGATAATGAAGAATCAATTGCTTATACAGTGGAATATACATTACATTTCTATCAATCAGAGGTTAACTCTCTGCAATATCTCATTGCCAACACACACTCTGATATAAGCTTTGCTGCTGGCTTTCTAGAGAGATTCAGCTCCTGCTCTATCTCAAAGAATTGAACAGCATTCAAGTGAATTCTTAGATATCTACAAGGCACATCTGACATAGATGTGTTCTACTGAAAAGATGCAGATATAGAACCTGTGATGTTCACTGATGCTGATTGGGTGGGCTGTGATCCAGATTCCTGCTCCATCACTGAATATGTCATTTATATGACAGGGGGTCCTGTTGCTTGGTGAAGTAGCAAGCAGACAGGCATTTCAAAATCATCTATCAAGGCTGAATATATCACATCCTCAGAAACTGTCTATGAGCTTGTCTGCCTCTGGGAATTGCTGGAGGATGCTGGCTTCATGCCATTTCAGCTCAATAATCTTGATGATAATGATGGCCTGATCAAATCACCAGCCAATAAGCTGGTGTATATGATTCAGGCAGATAATAAATCAGCAATTGAACTGGTCAAAAGTGAGGCTATTCCACACTGTTCTAAGCATATAGAGGTCCACTTCCATACTCTTCAGGATCTCATCTGCAAGAATGAGATCTTGATTGATTACATCTTGTCCTCTGAGAATGCGGCAAACAGGCTGATCAAGCCACTTGAGGTGACTAGATACACCCTATGACAGCAGATATTAGAAGATGTGATAAGCAGGTGGAAATGATTATATGGATAAAATAACTGATTTTTCAACAATATGGGTTTTCCAGTCAAATTATGCACTGATACCTAGCTACAGGCTATTTTTTGTATGTAATCTCGCGTATAGTTACATCAGTGAGTGGAGGTGTCAGATCTATCCACCTTCTTACATAATCTGCACTGTATATAACTTCCGCGTAGCTAGTGATCGCCTCATAATCAATCAAGCAATCTATCCTTGACAGATAAGTAGTATGAGGACAAGAAGCTAGTATAAAGAGTTTTGACATCACAGCTACTCTTTCTTTCATAGACACTGACTTTAGCAGCTCTAGAAGATAGTTGTTTTTAAATATAGAAGTAAGATGTGGGCATGAATTATTTGTTGATATAGAGAATAACACTTATAATGCCTATTCAGTGATGTTGAAAGACTGATTGTATGAGATGATTATCATAAAAGTATTTATTGCTATAAAAATAAAGAGAGAAGATATCTTTTACTCTTTGAACTTTCTTTCTTTACAATCTCACAATTAGAATCATTATAGATTTCTTGTAGTTATTGCTATTTCTAATTTTGAAGCTTTTTTCATTTCTTTCTTGTTTTTATCAATATGACAGAATTAATCTCTGTATATTATGACTTCAGCTAGATGCAGGTGAACTAATGTTCAATTGTCAACTAGATAAGCTATATTAGTGAATACTAATATGATTTTTAAAAGATGAGTTCAGGGAAGGCTCTGTTTATATAGCCCTTTTTCTCTAGCACTATTGCCATATGATTGTCATATTTATATATTATTCATATACAGGGTAATTGTGGGGTTGTTTGCTATTGTCTAGGTAATTATTATTTATCAATCATCTTGACCTGTATGATGACTGATCACCTCAGCCTGTATGATAACTAATCATCTTGATCTGTATGATGACTGATTATGCTGTTGAGAAGATTGGATATAAGTCTGTTCTACATCATCACATTATCTCTTCTTGAAGTCTAAACATGTTCTCATGCTGATAGATTATCATCTGCTTCATCTGCTAGATAGTCATTCTTTTATCAAGCCTTCAGTCATTTATTTAATTGTTTCAGAGGCTCTGCTTTTGTTAAATTTGCAGTATAAAATTGTCAAATCAGATATGATAATCTCTTTAGATTTTGTGCTGAATATTATGTTGAATCTTCATCAAATTCTAGTCATTTTATTCAGTATTGAAGCTTTTTATGAGAGATACAGCTTGCTAAAATGTTCTCAACTTCTCACTCATTTTCTTCTTATATTTTAACTGGTTCTGATATCTCATTTAGCTGTCCTAGTATGATAGTGTAGAACAGGCTTACGTCCAACCTTCTCGACAGCATAATCAGTTATCATACAGGCCGAGGCGATCAATCATCATACGGGCTAAGGTGATTGGTAAACAACAATTACCTAGACAATGGCAAACAACCTCACAATTACCTCATGTATGAATAACATATAAACATGGCAATCATATGGCAATGGTGCTAGAGAAAAAGGGCTATATAAACAGAGCCTTCCTTGAACTTATCTTTTAGAAATCATCTTAGTATTCACTCAGATAGCTTACTTAGTTGGTAATCAAACACCAGTTTATCTATGTCTAGCTAAAGCTGTGATATAATACTAAGATCATCTACTTTTCTTACTCTTTTTAAAGCAGGTTTTTAGGTGAAAAACCTCTGAGAATTTTTATCTACTTTTGTTGTGAAACCTCTGAGAAAACTGCTAAGATGTCAGAAGCAGTTAGAGAATTTAATAGTTTATGAAGATCACACTAAGATATAATGACTCTGACTAAGAAGAATATGAGATCAAGAAATTTTATATTCAAGAAATAATTTTTTAAAACAATTAAAGAAGACTCAAAGTGAGTATATCAAGAAATTGCTGATTTTATGAATAAGGTAAGAGATATTTTAAAAAGAGTTAAAGCAGAATAAGATGAGCAGAGAAAGCAAGTGAGTGAACTTAATCAGCAAGTGATTAGTCTGATAGAGGAATAAAATGCTTTATAGCAGACAGTGAACTCTTTTAGCCTCTCAAATTAGATTAATAAATAATCAACAGATGTAATAATCAGTTAAACTTGATAACTCTAAGCATCTCATCAATGAGAAAGAACTGATATTTGAAAACTGACTCTTCTGAATAAAATGCAAGCTAGCTGTCAACATCAACCACTTTCCAACTGAAGAAAGTCATATAATCTATATTGAAAACTGAACTGATGATGAAGCTGTCAAACACTTAGTCTCAAGAATGAAGAAAGACTATTTTGAGAAGTTTGAAACAGCTGAGGAAGTGTTCAAGTATCTACAAGAAATATATGAGAATATTAATAAGCTTAAGAATGCAAAAACAGAATATTGACATTTAATAATAAGAAATGAAGACAACTATCATATATTTGTGATCAAATTCTTGTACCTGGCTGGTGAAGCTCAAGTTTATAAAAAAAATTATAAAGCAGACTTTCTTCATAAGATTTTCTTTGATCTTCAACTTATGATTGCAGCAGCCTGCATCAATTGCAGTATTTTTCAATAGATTCAAGATATTTGCACCTGGACTGCTCACTATCTTAAAAGCATACCAAATCACCATAATCAAAAACTGCTCAGTCATAAAGAAACTTCAATAATCTGAAACAGCTGTGAAGAAACTCCCATATCTCAGAACTGTGAATCAACTCCAACTATGTGTAAAGGGTTAAGCTCTAAGAACTAGAGGCTAGTCCTCCTATATAACAAGGACGAATTGCTTGAGAAAGGGAAGAAAAGAATGAGATGAGAACTCGAGCTTAAGCAAGCTCGCGTAGCATGATCACGTGCGCACGTGCAAACGATGGCTAGGCTGAGTCAGCCAGCCAGAGCAAATCTAGAGGTTCAACCCCTTATACTATGCCAGCATAGACAATTGAGAATAGGATGAAAAATAAGATTTGAAAGAAGAATGTGAAATGCTCCAATTGCTGAAGTAAAAATCATATAGTTTGAAATTGCTCATATAAGCAAGAGATGAAACTAAAGGAAGTGAATACTGAGACTGCTCCATCAAGTCAGAAAAAGATTAAATCTGAGAAAAGCCTTCTTCTCAAATAAGATAGTTGCACTAGGAACTTTGAATGTGAATCAGTTAATAGATGAGAACTCTTTTACTGTACATATTAAAGTAGCTTTTAATGAATATACTATTTCTACAAAAGCACTAGTGGATTCTGAAGCAAACTGCTATATTCTTATTGATACAAGCTTTGCATACAAGTGTGTTAAAGTCTTAGAAGCAACCTTTGAAAAGCTGATAAAAGATCATTAGATTGTGAAATTTAATGAATAAAAAGAAAATTCAATCACAGAAATCATCTCCTTGCACCTGTAAATAGATGATTGAAGATTTCTCAACACATCAATGCTAATGATAGATCTGAGAAGCACTGATATGATTCTAGAATAATTCTGACTAGCAAAATAGGAAACATAACTAGATATAAAGAATCAATATCTAGTTTGATCAAGTATATGAATAATTAAAAATAAAATATTATAAAAAATATAATGTAATAATTTCAAGAAAGATTCTTAAGAGACTAGTAATGAGGTCAGATCATCAATAAGATGTGAACTGCTATAATAGACTTATCAATAAAAAATTCAAGTAGGAAGTTATTAAAAAGTCTGTAAAAACTCAATAAAAAAATGAATCAGATAAATAATAAAGAATAACATTTATTGAGAATATAATCTTTTATTATTATAAAAGAAGCAAGAAGTCAGAGGTTTTTATTTCAAGTCTCTGTGAGATAGATAAAATCATTGAGAAAAAGAAGATCATTATTAATGTAAAACTAAAGAATAAATAGATAATTAATAAACAGCTATTAGCAGACTATAAAAAATTTTATAATATTTTCTCAAAAACTGTCTTTAATCAATTATTACTCTTCTGAAAGAGTGTAAACTATAAAATTGAGATTGAAAAGAGAGCTAATCTGAATAAAGCTATTAGTCATATATTACTATACAGAATGAGCTTGAAGAAACTTGAGACTGTCAAGCAGTATCTTGAGATCAATTTAAAAAAAGACTTTATCTCATCTGTGACTTCTTCATTTACTTCTTCAATTCTTATAGCTCATACTGCAGGCAAGCTAAAGTTCTATATGAATTATTGCCAGCTTAATACAATTCCAAAAAAGAATCAATACTCAATTCCACTAGTTGATAAAATTATAAAGTGATTAAATGAAGTTAAGTTTTTTATCAAATTGAATATTCATTAAGACTTTCACTAAATATGCATGTACTCTGAAACTGAAGATCTAACTGTCTTTAAAATGTATTATAAAATCTATAAGTATAAGGTTATACTCTTTGATATAAGTAATGGCTCAGTGATCTTTTAATACTTTATAAATACTATCTTCTTTGACTACTTGAATCAGTTCATGACTGTCTTTGTGGATAATCTACTTATCTATAGCAAAATCTTAAAAGAATATAAGAATCATGTCAAGAAGATGTTGACTAGATTATGAGAAGCTGAACTACAGACAAGTATCTCAAAATATGAGTTTCATATTCAATAGATAAAGTACTTGAGTTTTATTATCACTGATTAAAGAATCAAAGTGGACTCAAAAAAAATTGTATTGATATCAAGATAAACAGTGTCTAATATAGTCAAGAGAGTTCAATTCTTTTTGAGATTTTGCAACTTCTATAGTTATTTTATCAAAGATTACAGTTAAATTGTGAAATTACTATTTAAGCTCACTTAGAAGAATCAACCTTTTGAGTGAAATGAGATCTGCCAGTGTACTTTTGATCAATTAAAGAGAGCTTTATCTGAAGCTCCTGTGCTCTATTATTATGATTTAAATTGAGAGACTCAGGTAAAGACTGACATCTTATATGATGCTATAGTTGATGTTCTATCTCAGTTGTATAAGAATGAGCAGTGGCATTCAGTTGTCTTTTATTCTGCTTTAATGAGTGAAGTAGAGAGAAACTATAATATTCATGACAAGAAGATGCTAGTAATTATGAGAGCATTGACAAAATAATATGCTGAGCTGAAAGGTCTTCAGAGAACAAAGAGATTCAAGATCTTGACTGATCATAGAGCTCTTGAGTACTTCATGTTAACTAAGAATCTCAATACTAAATAAGTATAATAAGTAGAATTTCTCTCTCAATTCTACTTTCTAATTCAGTATTAGCTGAGATATCAAAATTCACTAGCAGATACATTGAGTTAGTCAGAGGTTTAGAAAGATAGCAAAAGCACTTAGATGCAACTTTTTCTCAAGTCAGAGAGATTGAACTTAAAGATCATCAAAGAATCTATTAAGATCAAGGCTTTAAATGCAAACATATATATTCTTAATAAAATCAAGACAAGAAACAAAGAAGCAGAATCACTGAGATCAGGATATGAGAAAGCATGACAGAGAGAATAGCATTGAGAGCTGATAGATGAACTTTTGTATTTTAAAAAGTATTTAATGATATCAATTGAGAAAGATTCTACTCTCTGAATGTGTCTTCTAAAAGAGATTCACAAGCAGTCATCTACAGCATATCTTGAGAAGAGAAAGCTATGCTTGCTAGTGAAGACAAAATACTACTGAAATAACTAAATTAAAAATATTGATCAGTATGTAAACAATTGTCCAATGTGTTGAAAAATGAAAATCTTTTAGAATAAAACTTCAGAACTACTGAAGTCACTATCAATTCTCAGCAGAGCCTGGCAGCACATCTCAATAAACTTTATGAATGACTCTATGATAAAAAAAGACCATAATGCAATATTAGTGATTATCTGTTGATTAAGCAAGAAGTTTATATCTATTTCTATCATAAGAAAGGCAGATATTAAAGAGCTAATGAGATTGTTCTTGAAGTACTACTATGAATATTATGAAGCATCAGATTCAATTTTGTCAGACTATGAATTATAATTTATCTCAAACTTCTGAAGTAAGTTCATCAGATAATTGAAAATTAAGCTAAAGCTTTTATCAGCTCATCACATATAAATAGATAATTAGATTGAAATTGTGAATCAATATCTAACAATCAAGCTCTATTCATATGTAAATTATTATCAAGACAACTGGAATGAGTGGCTGTCAATGATGAACCACACAACTGAAGCTCTGATAAATGAATCAACTGAGATGACACTCTTCCTAACAGTTTATAAATATAAATCTTGAATGTTCATTAATTAAAAGTCACTATCTAAAACACTATCTAAAGGAGAAAAGCTTAAATGAGAAGATGCTGTCATAACTCAACTAGAGTCAGGATGATAACAAGACAACAGCTTCAATTCATTTATCTAACTAGGCAGCTGCTATGAGAATATTAAACTGAGGAGTAGAATATGAAATGAACGAGCAGCCAAATATATATAGTGGTTGAGAATCGGATCGGATCAACCTTCGGAGCATATATGGTTGGGTATCGGATCGGATTAACATGAGTGACCAAATATGGTTGAGGTCGGAACGGATCAACCTTATTCCATATACAAGCAGCTGCGCAGTAACAAATGCCAGGCAGCATGTCATTCAAATGAAGAAAATTTGAAAGCTAGCAGTAGACAATGTGAAAAAGATGCAAGAAATCATGAAATTACAGGCTAACAAGCATCATCATGAATCAAACTTTGAAATAGAAGATAAAGTCTTCTTGTTACTAAAGAACTATAGAATTTAATATCTCAGTAGAAAACTCATAGAGCAAAATAAAGACTTTTTTGAGATCATTGAAAGAGTATATAATAGCTACAGACTAAAACTATCAAACAGCATGAAAATTCACTCAATATTCTCTTCTGATAAATTATGAAAGATCACAAATGATTCTTTATCAGAACAGCTAAATGAGACATCAGAATTAGTTAGAATATAAGAAGAAAATGAGTAATAAGTTGAGAATATTTTAGCAAGCTGTATCTTCTGTAGAAAGCTTCAATATCAGATAAAATGACTAGAATTTGATGAAGATTTAACATGATATTCAGTATAAAATTTAAAGAAATTATCATATTTGATTTAACAATTTTATGCTGTAAATTCAATAAAAGCAGAGTTTCTGAAACAATTAAGTAAATAACTGAAGATTTGAAAAAAGAATGACTATCTAACAGATGAAGTGAATGATAATCTATTGACATGAGAGCATGTATAAACTTCAAAGAGAAGTAATGTGATGATGTAGAACAGACTTATGTTCAATCTTCTCAACAGTATAATTGATCATTATACAGACTAAGATAATCAGTCATCATATAGGTCAAGATGATTAGTAAATAATAATTATCTAGGCAATGTCAAATAACTCTATAATTACTCTGTATATGAATAATATATAAATATGATAATCACATGATAATAGTACTAGAGAAAAAGGACTATATAAACAAAGCCTTCTCTGAACCTATTTTTTAGAAATTATCTTAGTATTCACTCAGATAGCTTATTTAGTTGACAATTAAACATCAGTTTACCTGTGTCTAGCTGAAGCTATAATAAATAGTAATAGATTTTATCTATAATCTTTCATGAAATGAGAAATTAGTAATGCAGTGATCTAAATCTTCATAAAATACTGATTCTATTTTTCAGAAAGTGCTGATACTAAAGAACTAATTTTAAAGAAGTGCTGATTTGTGCTAATTCTGAATACTGAATTTTAAGATGATGCTAATCCTCTAGGAAGTACTGATTCTAAAATGCTTTGATAAGCAGTATGATAAGCAGTATGAGGACAAGGAGCTAGTATAGAGGGCCTTGACATCATAAGAACACTTTCTTGACTCTATATATTTAATAATTGTAACTCATTCACAATTTCTCTAGATAATTGTACATAATCTCTTACTGCACTCAAGTGATGACTTTAGAGATTGTATAAAACCTCATTACAAAGTCAGTTTCATCAAAGTTTCAAATATTATCTTCATAAATCTCATGTTCTTGAATAGCTTCATTGTACTATTTCTAATCATTATTTTATAATTTTTTTGATTTATAAGCAGCAATAGCCAACTGTATGTGAGATTCTTGAGATAAAGACATTTTGAAGAAAAAACATGAAGAAATGATATGTTGAAGATAGTTGAGTTGAATATCTGATGATATTCAGAGAGAATCCACCGCTTCAGAGGTATCCGCCGTTCGGTGGTTGGAGTCCGTCAAATCTAGTCACAGTTGCAAGAGATTATAAACTGATTCTCATTGGTTTGAGAGAAAGCAAATATTCTGAACCAATGAGGGCAGGGTATTTTGACCAGATCTCAAACCTTCCAGACACAAGCAACGTCAAAACTATATACAACTGGTGATGAACCGCCGGCAACAAACAGATATATCTTGCGCCATACGTAGGCACACACATATAATAAAGCTGCACATCTACAGACATGCACAATTAATCGAATCCACACCCACGATACCTATCTCCGCGTAACTCCAAATCCTACTCCCCTATTCCTCCGACCTGCCTCCTTCATACACACAGACATCCGCAACCATGCTCTCTAGCCTAGCGCCCTACATGGCAAACCCTCGCCAAACCCTCACACAAGTACTCAACTTTGCCCTCGTTCTCTCCACCGCCTTCATGCTCTGGAAGGGCCTATCAGTCGTCACAAACTCCACCTCACCAATCGTCGTGGTGCTGTCAGGTAGTATGGAACCAGCATTTCAACGCGGGGATCTGTTGTTTCTGTGGAATAGGAGTCCGCGCGTCGATGTAGGAGAGATCGTGGTGTATAATGTGCGCGGGAAGGACATTCCGATTGTGCACCGGGTTATGAGGTCGTTTCCAGAGTTGCCTGGTAGGGAAGACAAGAAGAGCGTGAAGAAGGGAGGGGAGGAAGGTGAAGAGTAGGTTCTATTCCTTATATGCATATAATGTTTCTATTCTGTTCTTTTTCTTTTTCTTTTTATTTTATTTTCCATTTTGGAATGGAAATGATCAATTGCTCTTGATACTAATAAATTTCATCATCTTACCTAGGACCTCCTCCACCCCTTCGCAAAAACTGCTCACAAAAGGTGATAACAATATGGCGGATGATACAGAATTGTACGCTCAGGGCCAGGAGTATCTGGATCGAAAAGAGGATATCGTCGGAAGCGTCAGAGGTTATGTACCAGGTGTTGGATACGTGACGATCCTTCTCTCGGAACATCCTTGGCTAAGGAGTGTTCTTTTGGGATTTATGGGTTTGATGGTAGTATTACAGCGTGAATAGTTTGGGACTTTTACATGAGAGCTTTGCTTTCTTTCAGTTGGAGAACTTCCCAACAGGAAAAGCCCTAATTTTCAAAACGGAATGGAGTTCTGACTTCCCGCTTGTCTTTCTTATGGATCTTGCTTCGTCCCACATTCAAATTCTCTCAGTTTCAATCTCTTTCTTCCCTTTCGCTTCTTGCTGGCGTAAATTGGGAATCCATCCCGGGGTTTGACTGAGATACTTGGACCTTGGTTTTCAAGAACCAAAAAACTCAATCACAGGTTGGTTACAGAATCCAAAACAACCCCCGTGAATATTGGAAATAACGACACGAATGAAGATCGAACGTGCGCTTTGCGGAAAGCTGGCTTTTGTGGAGGTTTTCCCACAGAATCCGTGTCCGTGTGGTACAATTTGGCCTTGCTCTTGTTATACCTAGCTCTGTCGGGGTATGGAGTATCTTACGACCTAGGATACATCACTTTGGAGTAGCAAATAGTATCTAGACAGCCAACTGCAAAAGTCATAGAACTACTGAGAATGAAAATTTGTAGAGGAATAGGTAGGAAACAGTAGAAACTGCTTGAAATGAAGACTAAGTATAAGAGAAAGCCTGTAACACAAACCAACACGATGTCTGTCTGGTAACTGGGCTACAAACAGCTATAAATAACTCCCAGGAGGAAATGTTGGCAACAATGTTGGTAGAATATATGTCTCAGGCTGGTTCAACTCCGAGAATCAACAATCTGTCTCATTTTCTGCCTCGACAATTCCACACATAGCTTGGTGGGATACAGTTGAACCATCGAAGAATTCCCCGAACTTAAGTACCTGTCCAATAATCTTCCCGGTCCTGCTTGGGCAGAAGGCAGCAACAGAAATAACTCAGAGCCTCACACACGAGCTCACTAACTAAAAACTGCAACACTCGATTTCTCTTTGTATCAGTCCCTACTCACACATACGTCTTCTGTCGTGGAGTTTCCTTGAAACCAGTGCCAAAAATGGGAAGCCAAAAGCGTATTGCCAGGGTAAGTTCTAGGTCTACCCCTCCCCCGCATTCACCTGTCCAATCTCTTATCTCTCAACACACCGGTCCGGTGAGTATATGCTTACGTTCAAAATCACATATATAGGAGCTCAATGAGCTAATGGAATCGCCTCCAGCGGGTATATCTGTCAACCTTGCGAATGACTCGGACCTCTACAACTGGAAAGTGTCCATGCAGGGCCCCGAAGCCTCCCCGTACAAAGTCTGGTCCCCACGGCCAAACCCAAAACCTGAACTCGCGACATTTCCCATTTTCTCCGTAAAATAAATAAATAACTATATCAAAGAAATAGCCTCAGCTAACTTGTTTTCTCTCTCCGCATAGGGCGGCAAATTCACCATAAACCTCTCTCTCCCGACCGATTATCCCTTCAAACCCCCGACCGTCTCCTTTGGTACCAAAATCTACCATCCAAACGTCACCAACGACGACAAAGGGAGCATGTGTCTCGGGATGCTCAAATCTGACGAGTGGAAACCTTCTTCGCGGATCTCTGCGGTCCTGGAATTTGCGAGACAGTTGCTTGTTGAGCCGATGCCAGATGATGCTGTTGAAGCCCGAATTGCAGAACAGTATCGCGATGATCGAAAGAGGTATAACGAGATTGCTCGGGACTGGACGAGGAAGTATGCCATGGGTGGGGCCGATTAATGGATGAAAAATGTATGTGGAATGGTGTTTTGGGAAAAGCAGGATGGGTTAGCTATATTACTCTGAGTGCCTTCAAAGGGGAAATGGGGCGCCTTCTTGCGAGGAAGAATTTATTGGCTGGTTGGGTGGGTTGGTCCGTAATGGCTGTTACGGATTCCTAATACAATACACTCTATGTGACCTGTGTTATTTTATGAAGGGTTTTCAATGGTGGAAATCATGGCCCGGGTCTTCGGGTTTTCTGTGCATCTCATCCATAAAATCCGGAGAGGCTTATCACGATTGCATCCTCCTCCAGGTGGGCTTTGCATGTTAAGTTTACAAAGCATATTCTCGTTCATCTTTTGGCAGTTGCATTTATGGAACTTCTGGTGTGTTGGCGTTTTGTTCCCATTTGTGATCTAGGATTCCAATAGATAAACCATAAAAAAGTTATGCCTTGGGTGCTCAGCAGAGTTAACCCGACTCGTTTATTATCGTCTCTTCATGTCACAGATGCTGGTGTAAGTTGCAGCAGTGGGAGGCTGTGATGGACTGAGCTATGAGAGTTCAAAGTGAGCGCATGTCTGGTTTCCAAGGTAGTTAATAGGATAGGTGCAGAATTGAAGGCAGATTGGAACAGGAAAGTTTTCTTCAGTGGATGAGTAGGTAGTTTTGTAGTATAGCTGGAAGCCTTTCCTTCAAGAATGGCACGGGATATGGGGAACGTCTTCGTAAGAAACTGAAGAAGCTATCAAAGTCTCTAATTTTACAAAACCAAAAAGAGAGAGAAAAGATATAATTGAACGTAGGTAAAACAACCAGGAGAGGTAATATGCACCGCTACGCCTGCACACGCAGATTAAGCAGCCAAAAGCGCAAGTGTAATGAGTTCTAAAAGAGAATTCAACGATGTCATAAAATGACTTATTCCTGTATTGGAATCGATACAGCCAAGGGTATTCGCTTTCAACAGGCACGATATCATGCTGACACTCCCAGAAATCATTCATTAGCAAATGTTGGAAGAATAGCCTTTCCGTTCAGTTTGCTGGGTAGCTCATCATGATACACCTTCGAGCCCTTGCCCCATGTTCGAGCAAACCTCTCAAAGGCCGCTGCCAGACGTTCAAAAACCGGCTCAACTTTCACAGCCCACGCATTAGCGATTGCCAACAACACGGCAAAAAATACAGGTAGTGCAACTACCAGTATACCCTTCGTTGGCTCGGGGATAAGGGGCGGCGCATCTAACATCCCATCTTGATAACTCTCCCCATTCGAAGTCCACATCAACACCGATGGCCCGAAAGTTAGCCAAGTGAGACAGGTTCGGATAAGCGTGCCGTGTAGGAGGTAAATTGGGTAGCTCAGTCTGCCCAGCCAGAGGAGATAGGGTCTTGATAGTGCTCCGCGCATGGCGGGTGAACAGACGATGGCGAGGCAGAGTAGTTGGGCTCCCAAACCAGACCAGAAGCGGCCGAAGGACGCCCCTGGTGGAAATATGCGCATGCCTAGATGCATGAGCTGCCGTGACCAACGGGCTTGTTCAGCATACTGATCTGGGTAGGAGCACAAGTAGAGGCCGAGAATTGCAAAGGGGTAAGGGAGAATGTTTGCTGATTTATATGTTAGATGTGGTAGGGTGTGGAAGGACAGCTCGGCTAGGATCATGCCGGCGAAGACGTTTATCAAGACAATGCCTATACATAATGTTAAGTGTAAGGAGGACGCAGGTAACAGGAAAGGATAGCGTTGGGTGGAGAAGTTGAATGTGTGGAATTGGTGGTATCCCAAAGCTGAGATTACATACTATCATTTGAAACCCAGCTCCAGAGGTATAACAACAGTTCTGCAGTTATCCGGAACGGGATCGTGGTGTTTACAGTGGCCAGCAATACAGTGAAAATTACCATTGAACCCCTGAAGAGATGCAGGAGTGCCCACTGCGGCTGGTCATACCAATTCTCTCCATGTACCCATGTGGATATCAACTCTTTAACCAGGTCCGCTACGGCCTGGCGCCATGAAGCACTTGGAACCGGAGTTGTAGTCTGCAGCCAAAAGGCATCAGATCTTTGTGCCAAGTAGTAGAAGTTCAACTGACAGAGTAGCCATGATCCGACCGTCACGACCGCGGCGGGAATCACCAGTCTGCTGGGTCTTCGCAGAGAGCTCGTGGAAAGTGTAGATAGGGCATCGTGAATACAGCCAGCCCGCGATAGCTGGAGAGCCCGAAGAGAATTACAAAAGCCCAACAGCACGAAGAATATCGAGACAAATGCATTTCCCTGAGCAATCAAACGAAAGAATGGGCGTTGAAACAGGGTGGCCGGGCCGTCTTGTCCCTTGGATGGCGGAATGAGACTCCGCGCAAAACACAGTGTGATATGACTTGCAACTACATATATCGATGCGATGCCGCGAAGTCCCTATACCAAAAATAAGTAAGATATGCTCGAAGTATAGTGAGAGGAAATGGTTTTTAACCGGGGATTCCTGCCTAGATGCCATACAGGAAGCGTTTGAACATACATCTGCCCAGCTGGTATCAGGTACCGGATGATGAGAAGAGGATCTCAATATTTTACTTCCCATGGCGTTCCTGAACGGCGTGTAGCTGCGGGGCCAACCCTGGAAAAGTCAAATATATTGCGTAGCACGCATGGATAGACAAAATTCCCAGTTATGCATGAACTGAAATTCATAGAAGGACATATCGTATATAAGAATAGGAGTGAAAACGCAACAGCAATTGCTGACATGAAAGGCTATGTATAGATTAAAACTTTTTAAGGTGCAAGCAACAGCGCAGAGACAAGTATCTTGCGATTGACCCATGGGCCAAGTATTAAAGAAATCGCTGGATCAAGTCATTGAAAGACAAACCAAGAATTTAATGACCAATTAACGCTGCGGGTAAACTCTCAAAATTCTAGAAAGAAATCTGGAAACATTCATTCCAATGTCGTGCTGGTTTGGGACAATGAAATTGCTGATGATCAACCAAAAAGCAAAAGCCAAGGCCAGAGATGTGCATCAGATAGACAAAGCCAACTCAGGGGACAGAGTGGCAGTGATGGAAGTGATTAGCCTTCCAAAACAGAAGACATATCAATGAATTAGTGGATTTAGAAGAGTATATGTTAAGGATTGCACAGCAGTGTATACTGGCATAGTTGGTTGTGAATGAAATGCAGGATGACAATCACCCCTGAAACCTCTGCATCGTGATGTGTGACAAATGAGTCTTTGAAAAAGTGATAAATTTGAGATGCACCCATATCTTCATATAAAGTGACGATCTAGAGATCAGTATTTATCCCTCATAGTGTCACTCTCTGAAGATTAACTGAGAGGTATACCTCTATCTCTTAAAGCTTTAATTACGTTTACTTCCTTCTATAATTAACGGAGGTTGCTCGATGTTTGAAATGCTTAAGTGGAATAATGTAACGTTCCTGAATAAGTTAACTAATAAAAGTAGAAAACTCCGAGTTGAATATAGCTGCTGTGCATTACATACAAACCTTACTTGGATGGATTAGGCGCTCTTTTCTCGTTGGGTCGAAAGATCCGAAAACGGAATCCAATTTGCGTGCAAGCTGAAAAGTCATGCATGTCGCCGGCAGATTTTGCATAATTTGAAATGGGACACTCCAAACTTTATTTGTCCTTTTTTTTTTAAACCCCTCCTCTCAGCATACCTCAGCTCACAGCAGCATGCCCAAACAGTCGTTGTTTGAGGCGGAAGAACTCGAGGTAGAGATTCGGCGATGAATGGATGTTCCCCCAAAGCGTCAATCAAGCATTGCTTGGATGGGCGATGAAAGGGGCAGGATGCATGCCAATTCAATGCGTTGAGACTTGTCACAAACAGTAAAGGCGTTGAATTATAAATCTGTTTAAAATCGTATGTCAGTGAAGGATAAATTCAGATTGGTTGGTATTAAGATATGTAGTTAGCATGGTTTTTGAGGCGTTTTTATTTCTAACTTGTTTTATATTTTGGCTAACGTTAGTTAAATAATAATAATATTATTATTATTAAAAAAAAAAAAAAAAATTAAAAACGGGTTGGTCTCTGAGTGATGTATTTGCAGCGGTTATATCAAGGTCATGACTGGCACATTCACGGCGGTAGTCCAATTAAAAAGCGTGAGCGTCAAAATACTCACAAAAAGCCAGCAAAAACATCAATGATGGCGTCGGTGGCTCTGAAGCCTCCTGATCCGTATCTTTTAAATTTCAATGGAAAATTCAAAAGATTCTTTATACGGGTTAAGATGAGGTCGAGTGGAAGGAGTTACAACATCAGACTCTTAGTGGAGGAAAATAGCCGAAGAGGCTCAACCCAGTGTCTTGGCAACCGAGGCCTAGCTCTGCAGTGATTCAAACAAAACTCCGCCTTCCTCAACGACCGCCCTTCGAGAAGGCGTCCATCCACCTCCTCAATTCCCCGATTTCCTCTGCTATTCCGAGACTCTTGGGTTGATGGGACAAGTGCTCTATTTCCATTGCACTCTGGCTGGTCCTGAGAACCTCGATCGCGAGCGTTGCAACGCAGGATCCGTCCGCTGGATCCTTCCCGCTGCCTTTCCATTCTTTTAGCCCGTTTGCCCACTTTTCAGAACCAAGCACCAAGACAGCAACGTCTGCGCAGCTTCTTCGATTTCTGATCTTTCCCACGCTCATTTATAACCCTTTTTCTATGAGTCCATGCTTTGGCCGACCCTAATTGCAATATTTTTGGTTGCTGTAGCGGGGGGTAAGCTAGGGTAAGAGTCAATTGACGCTCAAAACCAATGTCCAGCACGAACATCCACTTCTTTTGTGGCAATGGTCACACAAAATGGAGATGCCAGGTATCATCCTCCCGATAGCAGAAGCAATGTCAAGAGACCTGAAAACAATCTAGACGCCATTCCGCACCCATTGGCAATTACTGCGTCTTCCACCACGCCCCGAACTGCTGGGCCCCCAAGTCCCTACCGTGCCTATCGGCCTGGCAGACCTCCTGCATACCAGCCTACGATTCCCAAAGCCTCACCAACACAACCTAATTTCCCCTATGTGCCTCAAATGTATCGATCACCTACATTCCCCAATTCTACCGAACCAGACAACCAGTCGTCATGGCATTCCCCGACCGAGACGGAAAGGAGGCAGACCCGACAAAGCAGGAACCCTCGCATCGGTCTCAAACCCTCTGCGTCCACAATTGATATGCGTACAAGACAACATTCGCAATTCCGACTAGATCAGCTCTCTTCTAGTTCCAGTCCGGCATTGCCCCGTTTCCCACACCATTATCATTCACCAGAGTTGCACATTGACTGCGAGGTGCGGTCCAGTTCCCAGTCTGCTTTGACATCATCGAGTTTAGATCCAACTAGTAGCACCGAAAGAAGCAGTATTGTCACGAAAAACAGTTCAGTGACTGATTTGTCGCCTGATGAATTAGATATGGATGGAGGAATGAGCGTTGACGATGCCATATCAATGTACCTGGATGGTTTTACGGATGACCCCCCGTTGCCGCCTGTCCCGACACCCAAGCTCGAGTCATCAATAATTGAGGCCCCAGAGCTCGAATTGCAAGGCGAGGGGTATCAGGGATCCGTAGCGATTCAAGCTGACAACGGGCAGGGATATGTAGAGTCCCAAGATGACCAAAAACTAAGATCCGAAGAGCTCCAAGAGGCTATAAATAGTGACATGACGGATGTAGTAATCCCTTTCGCAGTTGAAGGAAAATCAAAGAACTCCACTTACCGATATAAACACAAAAAACTTATAATTCCTCCTGCGCTTCCTGGTATCGTGCCACCACCACGCTCACATGCCAACGCTCTGCGTGATCAATATGGTTTTCAGAGGACATTCTCTCACATTTCAACGAGCGACTACGAGGCTTGGAACCGTTCTTATGTGGCTTATCAGGAGACCAGGAAGCAGAAGTGGGAGGAACTGTTAAAAGAGGTCGATCTGCCTTCTGTTAATCCTGTCGCTTTTCCCCCGAGATCTCCGAAGGTCAAGCGCTATGTCAGGAAAGGTATACCCCCTGAGTACCGCGGGGCTGCTTGGTTTCACTATGCAGGAGGCTACGGCCGATACCACAAAAATCCTGGTAGGTATAGCCAATTGGTCAAGGCCGCTATTAACGGACCTTCAGATGATGACAAGGAGCATATCGAGCGGGATCTCCACAGGACATTCCCGGATAACATTCACTTCAAACCGGATTCTATACCCGGCGCAGAGTCAGACTTGTCCCCTGAAAGCGGAAGCAGTAACCCAAAATATCTCTCCAAAGCACCTGAGGCGGAAATTATCCAGTCGCTGCGTCGTGTATTATATGCATTTGCGGCACATAATCCCAAGATCGGTTACACTCAGTCGCTTAACTTCATCGCAGGAATGCTTCTTCTCTTTCTTCCCGAGGAGAAAGCATTTTGGATGCTTGACATCATTACCTCGACCTATTTGCCGGGAACTCATGAAATTAGTCTTGAGGGTGCAAATATCGACCTTTGGATCCTTATGGTAACATTAAAAGATTCATTGCCTGCAATTTACACAAAAGTTGCCAGTACAACCCCAACAACTGGCAAAATCAAGCCTCCACCGATCAACACGAAAACACGACTACCCGACATTACGCTTGGTCTAACAAATTGGTTGATGTCTATGTTTATCGGTAGCCTGCCACTTGAAACCACGCTGCGCGTGTGGGATATTTTCTTCTACGAAGGGTCTAGAACTTTCTTTAGAGTTGCTCTCGCGATCTTCAAAAGCAGTGAAAAGGAAATACTTGCTGTCAATGATCCTATGGAAATTTTTCAAATCGTGCAATCAGCACCGAAAAAACTTTTAGATGCGAGTTCAGTCGCGGACGATTCTTTTGCGCGTCGGTTCAGGCTCTCCCAAGCCCGTGTCGAGGAACTGCGAGCCGCGCGGAGGAAGGCAATAAGGGAGGATAAAGGCCGACTTTCTCTGTTGTTGTCCGGTAAAGGGAACCTCCAAGCTGGATCCAATGAACCCCCCTCTAGTGCGCAAGCGAATAGCCCGCGATCCACTGCTTGGAAAAGCCTAAAAAAGCATACATTTAGATGAGATGATACCCAACCCCCTTCCGCTTTCTTCTATCTTTGCTTTCGCACTCCCTTACCCTCTTTGAAATATTATTTTCTGGCCAGTGCGCCTCAATTTCTTTATCCTATAAAAATACGCTGATGCCCACAGTGAGAAGAGAAAGAAAAGTATTCCATTTCTCTTCATTGAACTATCTTGAACTGTCGTTATCACTCAAATTGGTGTTGTTTCTCCTTTCCCCCCAACATTCTTATATTGGTAGTGCATTTCCTTGGCGCTTAGTTAAGCACTTCAGA
Source organism: Paracoccidioides lutzii (assembly GCF_000150705.2). Taxonomy (NCBI): domain Eukaryota; kingdom Fungi; phylum Ascomycota; class Eurotiomycetes; order Onygenales; family Ajellomycetaceae; genus Paracoccidioides; species Paracoccidioides lutzii. Next base: position 996,602 of record NW_015440950.1, on the reverse strand, counting down.
GCATGGACACAAGTTTCAAGACAGTTTTCAAGACAGCATTTGCATACGAAGCGAGCAACAAGTTCTCCAAAAAGCCCAGTTTTAATTACTAATACTCGATGTGTATGTTATTCGTGTAGTTCATCTTCCGGCTTTCCCTCTCTCCTCAGATGACGCTCTTTTTCTTTAACATTTTCCTCCCCATTCCCTTCAGATCAGTCCCTGCCAATTCCCAGTCTGCAATTGAATATTTGCATAGCTCTATTTTCTCTTCCTTCCAAATTCACATATCTTCTTTTTCTTCATTATAACCTTCATTCATTCATTCATTCTTTCTTTCTTTCTTTTTGGAGAAGCCGTCATTACGATTTCACGATGTGTATAGATACAATTGCCTTCTCATGTGTTTTTGTTCTACGCTACGCTAGGAGTCATTCCTCACCCAGCGCACGTCTTCTATAACTTCCCTTGTTTTTACTTTCCACTCTATTTCTGACTATGTGTATCTCCGTCTTTTTCTGGGTGCTCCGCCATCGTTGTATATATTTAGACGATAAAATACAAAATTAATATTTTGATTTGGATATAAATATCCCCTACGTACCTCATTTGACTCTCTGCGGCCAGATTATAGGCTGTGCTAAGCCTTGTCCCTTTTACTGATTTACTTTCTTAATGCAATTTTATCAGCAAGTGTTCACTTGCGCCAAGCCCCACATCCTGTTTAGGTTATCAATCCAACTTTTGATCCCTCGCTAGCGAGTGCAACCTCACTACATCGACGGATCTGGAAGTAGATACTCGCGAGATTTGCTTGCAGGTTTTTGCGGAATGATGATCCATCATTAGTTCTACTCCTCCCTCTTTTCTCCTGCCTTCTTCAATAATCACATATAGCAACTATCAATGGCATCTAAGCAAAACGAGCGTAAGCGTGAGCGGCCGATTTTGCTAAAAGCCCCCGATCAAAAAGCCCACACGACTCGCGAAACTTGGCTATTGTGTGCCCGGGATATAGTTATTAGATACCGACAACGACAGAACCCTTCACACGGTAACTTTCGAATGTAGTTCAGCAGCCTCCTATTTCAGGTCAGCTCACACAGGTGCTCTGTTTGCAATGTTTAGTGCTAATCTATCGCGTATGATGATGATGATGATGATGATGATGATGAAAACCGCAAGTGGGGAATCCATTGTTTCCGGCTCTTCGCACGGAAAGAAGGAGAAGAACGCAGGAGAAGAACGCAGGAGGAGAACGCGGGAGTTGTTTGCTACATCCTTACTTGAACCTTAAAGCTACGACCCTCTAAGTTCCGGCAAACAACATTGTCTTTGGCGTGATAGCTACCAGAACGCCATGCCAGGGGATATTACTTCCAACTTGCAAGTACTGAGGTGACGAACTCCTTGAGTTCTTCTGATTCGAGATCCTTGAAACAGGGAGATTCCATGTTTTTCTCGAATGTTTAGTTAATAGCACAGCGAATGTGGGGTTCCTTGATATGTAACCGTGCGTCCCTTTTGCGTGATGAGATGAGAAAATTCTCCTCTGTTCCGCATCTTGGCAGGATGGGACAGTCGCAATACTGCCACCTAGCATGGGGAAATGAATCCCGACGGGAGAAGAAATTAATAGCGAAGTTAAAACACAACCATGGAATTAAGGAGCAAATTCGTATTTGTCAACCTCGGTGGTTGCTGTCATCGTAAAGTAAGCCTGCAGCTTGCAGTCAAGCTGCCGTAACCGGGAGACCTTTTAGCTTTCAAAAGACCCAAGGACGGATCAACGGGAACGCCCCACTGCTACCGCACAACTATCAAATCAACATCCGAACCACATCTTATAACCGTGGTAGGGAAATGGAGACATTGAAGTTTGAGCACGACCATTCGCTGTGATTATCTCATGAAGACAGCCAGGAAGAAAAAGGACCGGATGTTGTTCGAGCAACGGAGGAGTTCGGCAGGGTTGGAAGCAACGTCAAGATCCGGGTTAGAAAAAGTAAACTTCATTCACCTTTGCGTTAACCTTTTTTAACACAGTTCAGCAGCCACTTGGACGCCGCAATGGGGTTGAGAGAAACGCCAGAAAAACGTGGGAATGGGGCCTTGAAACAATCAATGATTGATTCCAACCGACTCGATTCCCCAGAGCGGCCTCCGACTTCAAAGGGCTGCGATGCCGGGCCCGAAACGATGCCGTAGTGTGACACGGCAGGAAAATTTGGTCCTCATAGCGCGTTTCAGGGCGCATCCACCGGCAAGGGCTTCCTGTAGCAGAAACAGCGCTCGCCAATTGGGCCATCCAGGCCATCCAGGACCAGCCGCTGAGCAGAGCGCCGGGCCTTTCCCCTGGTTAGCCAGCGCTAGGAGAGAAACAGTTCCACGGGTGGATCTGTGAGTTTGTTTTCTGATTGTTCTCCACCTCCGTTTTCAAGCCTGTTAAATCGCTCGTTTGTTATCAATCAGAGGATTTTAGACCCGCACTCCCCCACTTGGGCGTGTAATCAAGACGACACTTTTTATGAGCTTGGTTCTTAGAGAGCAGCAACACTTGAGAAAGTCCCAATTTTGCCAGAAAATCAAACTTTGTCCAATGGTGATTCTCCGTGGTGAATTGTGTAGTATACATGTTCTTTTGTCCGTGCTTATCATGGAAGACAAATGAATCATCGGTCCTCTGTGAAGGCACACTCATTCTCTCATGAAGACAGCCCCAGTCTGACTGTGACAGATTCACAAGCATGTCACAGATGAAGAAACAAACCCGATTTTAATTATCTGGAAACTGATGAATCATGAAGAAATTAAGAGTTGCCACGAAAACACAGAGTTTAGTTTGGCCAACAACAACTAGTTGCCAGCTAACTAATTAGCTACTGGCCTGGGCCGGGGACCACACTGGAAAAGATTAAAAATTTAAATAAGCCGTCGGCTAGTTAAAACTACCATGTTGAAGGTTTGACCTGCTATTGGAATAAATCCTTCCCAGCTGCCCCCTGTCCGTCTCTAAGGGGGACGAAACATCCTCACGCTAGCCAACCAGCCAGCCAGCCAGCCCGTGCAACTCCCCGCAGAAAATACTGCTCCGTACTTCTCTCACTCATCATTCCTCTTTCTCGCGATTGCATTCTCTTTGTCCCATAGTCATCACGCTCTTTTGATCTGGTGATTGTGGATTGCGATCTCCCGGATTCCAGAACCTCCTTGCAATATCCCCAACGGCCCCCTCTTGTCTGCATCTGTGCCCGGCTAAGCTGGGTCGCATCAGGGCGTTGTTGAAGGCTTTGGAATCTTACCCCTTTCTCCTCAGTTCTTCCGAGGACACCTCCCCCCCCCCCCCCCCCCCCCAACCCTCTCTGCTGGCTCAGGAAGGGCGAGCAAGCTTGTTCAAATCCCTCCTCATTGTCCCTTCTGGATCGGAAGAAAAACTACTACATTGCCTCAGCATCGCCCCATACCGTTTTATTGACTCAGGAGCTTTTCCCCATCTCAGATCAACAGAGGTGAAGATCTCTGTGGAACTGCTCTATCAGAATCTAGAGGGCGTGTGTAGTAGTAGTAGTAGTAGTTAGCAGGCTGCTTTCTCCTGAATCAATCTCTTCCAGCCTATCACCCTTTTCCCTGCAGCCCTTCAGACAACTTCGTTTCCACCCTTCAAACAACCCGTTTGTCCACTCGTTTCCTGCTTCGCAATTAGATATCGCCATTCATTCATTTCCAACCATCATTTTTTTTTTTTAAAAAAAAAAAAAAAAAAAAAAAACACTACTGGGTTCTCGACTTGCCAGCCGCCTATTTTCCGGGTCCACGCTGTAGCTAGTCTATCAGCATCGAACCCAAAACCAGCTTCGGTCCTGGTCTGTTATTTTATCTTCCTCACTTCGATCTCGTCGCAGCTACGGGCCGCGCCTCTCTAGCTGTCACTTCCACGCCATCCTGGGTTCTGAGCGGGACACGCGAAATGGGCACGATGCGATTGTTATATATGCTCTCAGCTGTTTTCGGCACGGTGACCGCAGCGCATGAGAAAAGGGCAGGTGGAGGACACGGCAAGGATGGAGGTCCTACACCCGAGAAACTCCTCGATGACAAACTCGCCCGCCTATCTCTCCTAACTGGAGGATGTGTCCTTGCCTTTTTCTTGATATGGCATTCTGTTATTCGGTTTTCAAACCATATAAGGCGACTCACGAGTCTCAACAATGAATATCAACGATATTTCATCCCAGCGGATCCATTCTGGGCATGGCTGAAGAAATCGGTGATATATGCTCCCTTGTTTCGAACCCGACATAACCGTGAATTCCGTCTTTCTACAGCCATCAACGTTGGAACTCTTCCTACACGCTTCCAAACCTTCCTTATCTTAGGGATCATCGCGATGAACATAACCCTTTGCTGTGTCACAGTCCCATATCCAGAAGCGGAATCGAAGGTCCTGGGTATCATTAGGAACCGTTCGGGTACAATGGCTGTGGTTAATCTAATACCCCTAGTCGTCATGGCAGGGAGGAACAACCCACTCATTAAACTCCTGAACGTATCCTTTGATACCTGGAATCTTTTACATCGCTGGTTTGCTCGGATCGTCGTTTTGGAGGGCCTCACTCATGTTCTTGCGTGGATGATAAACAGAGTCAATACAAGTCAGTCTTCCTCCTCTCAGCTTATTGTGCTTCTTTTACTGACCCCCAAAATAGAAGGCTGGAACTCTGTCACGGCTTCTTTCCGAAGCCAGTTCATCATGACCGGCCTAATCGTGAGTACAACAATATTTATCTCGGAGCATACGTCCATTCCAGGGGCTAATGAGACCAGGCCATGATATTTTTCTTAATGCTCGCTTTACACTCGCCGTCTGCAATTAGACATGCGTTCTATGAGACCTTCTTGCATCTCCACATCCTCTTTGTGGCACTAACTTTCGGCTTTTTATACATCCACTTGAAGGAGAGGCCCCAGCGACGATATCTCGTTACTTCCGTCGTATTTTGGGGGCTCGAGGTAAGTGTATCGATTCCTCGCAATCTCCGTATTTTCCAGATCGTTAATGCAATGTAGCGTTTAATCCGCATTGCCATCATTCTTTGGAGAAACTTCGGGAAGAAAGTTACGAAAGCAACTGTCGAAGTGCTACCGGGAGAGGCACTTCGCATCACCTTGAAACTCGCACGGCCATGGAGGTTCAAGCCAGGTCAGCACCTGTATCTCTACATGCCATCCGTGGGGTTTTGGATGTCTCACCCTTTCACCGCTGCGTGGAGCGACACAGAAGAGGACCTTAACGAAGAGAAGGGACTCGCCAGGTCTCGTCAAGATATTCAGAGTATGCCAAAAACAACAACGATATCTTTGATTGTCCGTCGACGAACAGGATTCACAAATGCTCTGTTCGAACGTGCGAGTGCAAACAGGGATGGCCTCATTTCCCTCAACGCCTATGTCGAAGGACCATACGGCGTCGACCACGACCTCGACTCTTACGGGACAGTAATGCTCTTCGCCGCCGGTGTTGGGATCACACATCATGTCTCTTTCGTCCGTTATCTCGTTACAGGCTTTGCCAATGGCACCGTCGCTGCCCGTCGAATTACTTTGGTGTGGATCATCCAATCACCTGAGCACCTCGAGTGGATCCGTCCATGGATGAACAGCATCTTGTCCATGGAGGGGCGTCGCGATATCCTTCGAATCATGCTCTTTATCACCCGTCCACGAAACACGCGCGAAATCCATAGCCCTAGCTCAACCGTGCAGATGTTTCCCGGAAAACCCAATGTGCAAACGCTCATCGATGGCGAGATAGAAAATCAGATCGGAGCTATGGGCGTCCTTGTGTGCGGGACGGGTAGTTTGAGCGATGATGTCCGACGAGCATGCCGACTGAGGCAACCCGGGAGCTGTATTGATTTCCTTGAGGAAAGCTTTTCGTGGTAGATTCCCTTCCGCTTGCGCTGCATTCTTTTTTCGCGGTGCGTTTTTTGCTTCCGTCTCTTCAGCTCTTTTCTTCTTGCCTGCCTCTCTATGCGGGACTGGGAAAGACAGTCTCCTGGAAACGATTCATTTTCATGTCTATGCTTTGTTACATCCGTCAATATTCCTTCTCGACTCGATTATATTTTCAATGTCCCTCGCTCTCATTACACATTTATCAACTACGTCACCTTTTAAAAACTTTAACCGCAGTTAAAAAATGTGAGAGAAAAAGTGTATCGTATCCTTTTTTTTTCCATTGGCCATATATATTCTCTATGTTTATTTTCTTCTTTTCATCTGTCTATGTGTATAGTTAGAGAACGGGATACAGTCAGTGATAAAAATAAAAATAAAAAATAAAAAATAAAAAAGAAAAGAAAAGAAAAGAAAAGAAAAGAAAAAGAAAAGAAAAAGAAAAAGAAAAAGCAAGAAAAAGGGAAAAAAGAAAAAAAAAATTACATATTTTTACGCAAACCTTTTCTCGAAATGTCGCAGTGGACCCTAACCTCAAACTTTTTCCCACCCATTTCTTTTCAACTTCAGTTCCTTGTAGCTCATAGACGTAGGACGGTAGTTAAGCAGTGGTTGGGAGTCGGAGGATGTTCCTGGGTTCAGATTCTGATGCTCTGATATTTTACTCTTCGACTTGAAAAGCATTTTTGAAGAGATGATAAACCCTGTCCTGGCCTGCCTGCGGTAATTTACCAAGGTGATGATCGCGGACTCTTGAAGTGCATCCATCTGTTTCTCCTCTTCTACTCCTGTTATATATTATTAGAAAGAATAATCCTATATCTTCACAAGTTGAAGTGTTAACGATAGGTAGCGGGGATACTACGGCTACCCTAGTCACGTGCCTCCCTATTTTTTCTAGACCGCGCCAAGAATTACGCTTGCATAGTTTCCGCTTATGTGTCACGTGATTGACCGGCATGTTTAACGTTCTCTCTCAGAGTTGCCACAACCCGTTGCTTGTGAAAAATATCAACTCCAGAATACCACAACCATCTAACTGACTTAATTTTCTTGGATTACCTGAATCGCACAAGGAATCATGGCGTGGCGTAACCAAGGAATTACAGGATCTAACAATATCCCACTTGGCAGCCGCCGCAGATTGGGGGGTGATGAAGACATCGCCAAAAGTGAGGACTCGACCGCAATGTCAACACCAGATCCTGGGTATAAGCGTGGTCGAAGTCCGGTGCGTGGTAAGGTTGCGCTTTATCCCGCTTCTATATTATCTATCAAGATAACAAACTGACTCAATTACTTTTCCCTTTTTGCAGCTAATCTGCCTGAAGATGGCATCAAGAAGCGCAAGAAGCGCAACCGTTGGGGAGATGCAGAGGAAAACAAAGCAGCTGGTCTCATGGGCCTACCCACTTTAATCATGGCAAATATGACCAATGAACAACTTGAGGCCTATACGCTTCATCTTCGTATCGAGGAAATCAGTCAGAAACTTAGGATCAATGATGTTGTTCCTGCGGATGGAGACAGGTATGTGGATTGTAACCTCTTCCTCCCCCCCCCCCCCCCCCCCTACACACGTGAAGAACAGCATTCGATCAGAACACGGATTTTGCTTACGGATGCCCATCATCACTATAGGTCACCTTCTCCTCCTCCACAGTACGACAACTTCGGTAGACGTGTGAATACCAGGGAATACCGCTACCGGAAGCGACTGGAAGACGAACGTCATAAACTGATTGAGAAGGCGATTAAAGCCATCCCTAATTATCACCCGCCGTCTGACTACAGGCGTCCGACTAAAACACAGGAGAAAGTCTATGTGCCCGTGAATGACTATCCAGAAATTAACTTCAGTATGATAACTAACCCTCTAACTCCTAACCATTTTTTTCTCATCCTCAATTCTGCTTTGCGACTCGAGCCACGTTCTTGAGTCGTCGTTCTCTATTTCCTACTTTTTTCTTTCTCTTTTCTTCTTCATTTTTCTTGCTGTTTCACTAACCCTCTACAAATACTAATGCACCACTACTTTTCCAAAATTTTTATGCTTTTCAAAGACTAACACTTAGACCACTACTTTTCTTTTTGAAGTTGGCTTACTTATCGGACCTCGTGGAAATACTCTCAAGAAGATGGAAACAGAATCCGGTGCTAAAATTGCCATTCGGGGCAAAGGCTCTGTCAAGGAAGGCAAAGGTCGATCTGACGCGGCTCACACTAGCAACCAGGAAGAAGATCTTCACTGTCTGATCATGGCAGACACGGAAGAAAAGGTAAACAAGGCGAAGAAGTTGATTCATAATGTTATCGAAACTGTGCGTCCCACCATTTTGACCCACTCAGTCTTTTGTGTGTTTTAAACTATATGTGTCTTCTGACACTTAAATAGGCTGCCTCGATTCCCGAAGGTCAGAATGAGCTCAAGCGAAATCAGCTACGAGAGCTTGCTGCACTTAACGGAACGTTGAGAGACGACGAGAATCAAGCTTGCCAGAATTGTGAGTTCACCTGGATTCCCGCCTGAATTAATGAGGATCCAACGCTAATGACTTATTTAAGGTGGTCAAATTGGTCATCGCAAATATGATTGCCCCGAGCAACGCAACTTCACTGCCAGCATTATTTGCCGTGTTTGTGGAAATGCCGGTCACATGGCGAAAGACTGTCCAGACCGCCAGAGAGGGACTGACTGGCGCAATCATGGCCCGCCTGGTCAATCTGGTCGTAGGGGTGGCGGTGATGCTGTGGACCGCGAGATGGAGGTAAATCCACCCTGCCGTATTTTCTTCGCTTTTCCATATCTTCCCAGAGACAAAAGCACTAACATTTGCTACAGCAACTCATGCAAGAACTCGGAGGTGCCGCGCCTAGCGACGACAAACCTCCCCGCCGCATCGAAGCTGGTCCTGGTGGTTACGAACAAAATGATAACTATAGTGGTGAACGCCAATTGAAACCATGGGAACGCGGTCCTACCGGTGGGCCCGCTCCTTGGCAACGACCAAGAGAAGAGCGCTCCCGTGACGATTATCCACCCCGCGAACATGGAGCTCCTCCTCCTTGGGCAGCTGGCGGTGCTAGCGGGCGTTATGATCGGGGCGATCGAGGGGACCGTGGTGATAGAGATAGCAGAGGTGGTGATGGATATGGGTATGGATCGCACAGCGGCGGGTACGGGGGCCACGGTGGGCATGGACATGGAGGACAAGGCGGAACGGGAGCACCGGCTCCTTGGCAACAACAGCACCATGCACCACATCCAGCACCTGCACCAGTACCAGTACCGGCAGTGGCCCCCCCAGGAGGACATACAAGCTATGGCTACCCTGGCTATTCGGCTTTCCCACCCCAACAACCCATGGGAGCTCCCCCTGGCCTCAGTGCAGTCCCCCCTCCCCCTCCGGGAATGGGAGCCATATTCTCAGGTTATGGTGCGGGAATCACACCGCCTCCGCCCCCTCCTGCCGAGGGACCACCACCTCCGGTTAGTATTCACGCACTATACAACCTATTTGAACAATTTACTGACTAAATTTTATTTACAGCCACCGAGCGACCAGCCACCGCCTCCTCCACCCGCTTAAATTGCCCAATCTGAACGACATTCGATGCACGCTACTAACCTCAGCAAAAGGGTTTCAAATTAGTAGAACATATTAGGATTGTCAGCTTTGTGTAGTTTAGTAGTGTAATTCCCAAGCTCAAAAGAACACTAACAATTGTCAATAGGGATATGGTGAAAAGAAGGGAAGATACAATTTGGAACGTCTAAACAAACTTGCTCTATATACGGATGTTTCGTTTTTAATCAAAGAGTTTGACTGCTAACTAACTAATTGGCAATGATGTAAGCTATTAACTAACATGTGTATGATACCAATTGCTCTACTTACCTTCGTTCCAACGATAAATATCTAGTTACAACTTCACCTTGTAAATTTATGCTGACCAGTGTTTTTCAATACCAGCACAGGTGGAATAAGCCCACTACCAGTAAATACGCTCCGCATCTGTGCACGGGGTATCCATCAATTCTTCCAATGTTCTCTTAAACAGGACTCTCGGAAGAAGTGCCAGGACAGCCTGACGGTGAGGGAGAGTTTGGGCCTTTCTCCCACACTACGAAAAGGCTATATATATACCCTGACGTCAGCCTGGAGAGTTTCGGAGGCCCCAACTACCTACCCACTCTCAAGCACAGGGCTATCATCAGCTTCTCCATCATTTTTCTTCCCCAGACCCTCGATGAGTATATTGTAGAGAGGATAGTTCCCATATCCCGAATCAGAATGCGATTTATTCTGCTTTATTCGTGGAGCCAATGATAATTCTTCGTTTACGCCGTTCTATATTAGATAGATTGTATCATTTTGAAGATGTCTCCAGAGCAGCAATCATCATCGCTTTGAATATTCAGTCTCCCCACAGGACCCCATTTCCACTCATTTCGTTCCTCATCCTCATCGCGTGCACAGCGGGAAGTGCCAGTGCAGAGTCAAGGCCAGGATATCTCATCTCTGCATCCAGCAAGAGATAATTCCCGTCGCCCCACCATGACGTCCCAGGAGCCAATGCGCTCCCCTGATGTGACACCTACACTTTCGATGTCGACAGCGACAACTTCATCCTCGATCGAGAAGTGGTGGCATATCCACTTTTTCCAGGGCATGATAAGCGATATCAAAAGGAGGGCGCCATACTACGCCAGCGACTGGAGGGATGCTTGGGATTATCGCGTCGTTCCTGCGACGGTGTATATGTATTTCGCAAAGTATGGCCCGGAAAATATACATTTTCTTTCTTTATATGTTATGCTCCTTCATTTCTAGCATCTTTCCCCTTTCCCCACTCTTTTTCGCCCGTCATCATATCAAGTGTTGCGGTCTGAAGCACTTGGAGAGAACGTGGACTAGTCTCTTCATGACATTGCTCGACAAGCTGTCCAGTAAAAAATGAGCTACAAACCAAACGAGCGCGAAATGTAGCTTTTATATAACGGCCCATCACTCTATATACCCATACATGATAGTGGAAACGATAGAGATGCTTACTGTAACTGCAGTATTTTACCCGCTCTTGCATTTTCCTTAGATATGTTCGAAAAAACAAACATGAGCTACGGGGTTAATGAGGTGCTCTTGGCTTCAGTCCTGGGTGCAGTCGTTTTCTCTTTTCTTGCGTGCCAACCCTTGGTTATCGTTGGAGTAACAGGTTCGTGCCTTCAATTGGTACATCTTCAGAGGGGCAAAAAAGATATCATGATCGTTTTGCTAAATGCCAGCTCACAGGTCCTATTACCGTCTTTAACTATACTGTTTATGATATCATGTTACCGACAGGAATCAATTACTTGGGTTTTATGTGCTGGATTGGAATGTGAGGTCCCTTACTCCGTCTACATCTCAATGCTCATACGTGGGCTGAGGTTGCATGGAGATATATTGACATAATTTTAGATGGGCGATGGTAATGCATTGGATTCTTGCCATTACGAACTCCTGCAATGCATTGACTTACGTCACTCGTTTCTCTTGTGATATCTTTGGATTCTACGTGGCATTTATCTACCTGCAAAAGGGGATTCAGGTTCTCACCCGGCAGTGGGACAAATTTGGTGAAGCCTCTGCCTACCTGTCCATCATGGTATCTCTCCTTGTGCTTATGTGCGCCTATATCTCTGTCACGATTGGGGAAAGCAATCTCTTCCAGCGATATGTCCGCAAATTCATCGAGGACTATGGAACCCCGCTCACCATCGTTTTCTTTACGGGGTTCGTTCACATTGGGCATATGAAAAATGTACCCATCGAAACATTGCCCACGAGCAAGGCCTTTTCCCCCACTTCAGACCGCGGCTGGGCTGTGAATTTCTGGGACATGGGCGTCGCTGATATATTCCTTACGATACCTTTCGCCTTGCTCCTGACGATTCTATTCTACTTTGATCATAATGGTTCTTAAAACTAATTTCCAGTTGTGGTTTTTCTTTGCAGAAAATACTAATACATAAGCTAGTTTCGTCCTTAATAGCTCAAGGTACCGAATTTCCGCTTCGGAAACCTGCTGGATTCCATTGGGATATCTTTCTGCTTGGTTTAACTACCGGTATAGCCGGAATTCTAGGTATCCCTTTCCCCAACGGCCTCATTCCTCAAGCGCCCTTCCACACCGCCGCACTTTGCGTGACCCGTCAGGATGCCGATGAAGACGAAACAAACAAGGGTAAAGCAGTCCGTGTTATCGACCACGTCGTTGAACAACGATTCAGCAACCTTGGGCAAGGCATTCTAACACTAGGCACGATGAGCGGCCCCCTCCTTGTTGTCTTGCATCTAATTCCGCAAGGAGTCATGGCCGGACTCTTCTTCATAATGGGTGTCCAGGCTCTGTTGGGCAACGGAGTGACGCAGAAAATCAAGTTCCTCGCTCAAGACAGGAAACTCACGCCAGCATCTGATCCGCTGAAACGAATTAATCGGAGACTGGCCATTTGGGCCTTTGTTGGGATTGAACTCCTCGGCTTTGGAGCAACTTTTGCCATCACACAGACAATTGCTGCGATTGGATTCCCTGTGTTCATTCTTATTCTCATCCCCGTTCGAACGTTTCTGCTTCCGCGCTGGTTCACGCAGCAGGAACTTGCTATCCTCGACGCACCGACCGCTAACCCCTTTACTATGGAGAGTGTGGGTGGAACACATGGTTATGAAGACAGCGACATAACTGTGACTCCACCTTCTGGAAATAGGAGTGGCGTGTTTAGATCTTCGGATTCTGCAGTTGAGGATGAGTTGGAGAGGGGCGAGTCGTATGAGCTTCACTCCGCGCCCTCGATGCGTAGGCGGAGTCGATGTGAGAGGTAGCTCTGTTTCTATATGTCTTTTTGTGGTACTCTCTGTTTATATCCACCTATAGACACCAAATTGGATCGTTGGACTCTTCTACCATACCGCGCCCCAGCAGGTGAGGGAGAAGAAATATCTAGAATACATATCTGGTTGAGAATTCATTATTCTTTTCGGGGGAATTTCGTCGAGCAAGTACACGTTAATGTTGACGTGTCTATTTCCACTCTTCCCTTCTTTCTAGCCATTCAGTTAGGGGTCCTTTTTCTTTTTCCCTCCCGCTCGAACCCCAGCGCCCTGTTTCCGGTCTGCCACTCAACTTTGAGTGGAATCTCGAGGTTTCACGGTTCAGACTGTTATAGACTAGATATTGAATTTTAGATAGGACCTCATTATTCATGCACAGCTATTCAGAGCAGGCATGATACGTTATTAATTTTCTAATCCATAAACAGCTCTTTAGGATCCATTAACATCTTTTACACGTCCACAATAACCTCGGGAAAGGGACTTCCCCTTTTTCGATATCACGTGAGAGCAGTCATCTCACCGCCTTCGGAGTCCATTGGCAATACTCCGTATATTTTTTTATTTTCATCGTCTTCAATAAAAACCTAAGAGCCGCATTTGAAATATGCCTTCACAATTGAGCCAAACAAAATGGCGCCCCTTAAAGATATAGAAATTGGATTGGAATCAGGCGGTAAATTATCTGCTTCCAATGTATCATCTAATGAAGATAACGGAGTGGAGGTATCAGAACTAGCCCGACCCTCCAAACGACGTCGAGTATCGTTATCACCTGGTGGGACCTCCAACTCTTCCGAAGACGAAATCTCAAAAACTCCCCAAGCGGCAGCCCCGCAACAACCCCTCCTGCCGATCGTATCACGAATAAAGAAGAAGCCTGTAAATAATGTCCAAAAGAAGCAGTCCGCTGATGCAGATCCAATTACCGTGAAAGATGCTCTAGCTACTAAAACTCCATCGGACGGTTCATCATTTGCAACCCTGGGCCTTGCGCCATGGCTCGTAGGGTCCTTGTCCGCAATGGCTATCAAACGACCGACGGCAATTCAGAAAGCATGCATACCGGAGATCCTTAAGGGGAGGGATTGTATAGGTGGGAGCAGGACTGGTTCAGGGAAGACTGTTGCGTTTGCGGCGCCGATATTGCAAAAGTGGTCTGAGGATCCGCTTGGGATCTTTGCGGTGGTATTGACACCAACGAGGTATGCACATAATAGCAGAAGGCTCTTTCTTCTTGTACCTGCTCAATTTTTAATTGTTATCACTGTCCTTCTACTTCTGCTAACTTGAGATCTATTAACACAGGGAACTGGCGTTGCAAATATTTGAACAAATCAAGGCCATATCAGCGCCGCAATCTCTCAAACCAATCCTTATCACTGGTGGAACTGAAATGCGCCCACAAGCCATTGCTCTCTCTCAGCGTCCCCACGTAGTGATTGCCACTCCTGGTCGTCTGGCGGATCATATCAACAGCTCCGGGAGAGATACTATCTGTGGCCTCAACCGCGCACGCTTTGTCGTTCTCGATGAAGCTGACCGTTTGCTGGAATCTGGCCCGGGAAGCATGCTTCCCGACCTGGAAACTTGCCTCTCTGCGCTTCCCCCTTCGACAGCTCGTCAAACACTACTTTTCACAGCAACAGTCACCCCTGAAGTTCGAGCGCTCAAATCCATGCCTCGACCAGCGAGCAAACCTCCGATCTTCGTAACAGAAATATCAACCGAAAATCAAGCTACTATCCCACGTACTCTCAAGCAAAGCTATCTCCTGGTGCCCCTAACCCATCGTGAGGCCTTTCTCCACGTCCTTTTATCGACGGAAGGTAATTCGTCGAAAGCGGCCATTATCTTTTGCAATCGTACGAAAACTGCAGATCTCCTTGAACGTATGTTGCGACGACTTGGCCATAGAGCCACATCACTGCATAGCCTTCTACCACAATCAGAGCGTACTGCAAATCTCTCTCGCTTTCGTGCATCTGCCGCTCCTATATTAGTTGCTACTGACGTCGCTGCTCGCGGCCTGGATATCCCCAGCGTGAGCTTGGTAATTAACTTCGATGTACCTCGCAATCCCGATGACTATGTGCATCGCGTTGGCCGAACTGCCAGAGCCGGGCGTGAAGGTGAGGCAGTTACTCTGGTTGGCCAACGCGATGTCCAGTTGGTTTTGGCCATTGAAGATCGTGTGGGGAGGAAGATGGAAGAATGGAAGGAGGAAGGAGTCAGCATCGAGGGTAGGATTGTACGAGGCGGGATTCTAAAGGAAGTTGGAGAGGCGAAGCGAGAGGCTACGGGAGAGATAGAGGAAGGGAGAGACGTCCTTGGCCGGAGGGTGAGGAAACTAAAGAAAGTCCGCTAGAACAATTTTATTTTTCCGCATCACTTTTACTCGTCGTCGTCGTCGTCTTTTTTTTTTTTTTTTTTTTTTTTTTTTTTTTTTTTTTGAATATTCCCGTCTTCTCACCCTTCCATGGGTTTCATCCAGATCCTTCCTGGAAATAGACAGGTACTCTTTCAATCCATCTGCTGTTTAGCCGTTCGACAGACCCTCTTTTGCCGGTCACCTGTTTCAGCTACTATTTTCTCTTCCTGCTGCGGGATAGCTGACCCGTTCCAGTTTTCTTTCCTTACCCGACACGACACGACCTTTTCCCCAGCAGCCTCTTTCATTACAGTTGTCTTCTGAGTTTCTTGCTGGGGTCCAGCCACTGTCACTTCAGGAACCACAATCTCATCCGTAGTGTTAGTCCTCTTGAACGGTCATACCACCTGCCGCTGGGGCCGCGGACGCGATTTTTCTAGGTCTTCTTCTCTCAACCGGTGGCTTCTTCTGTTGTCTTTCAGGCTTAGGAGTTATATTAGGCCCCTGAACAGCCCCCATCTTCATCCGTTGCCGGTTGGGGAACTGCTTGCCGTGGCTTCTTCCTTGCTCTCTTCGCTTTTGGTTTTTTCTTTTTTTCTTTCGGCTTGGGAGCCGTATCATTTCCCAAAAACAGCATCTTCAACTTCCGGTGCCACTGAGACAACTGCTTGCTGGCCAGTCTTATTGTTCACTCATTTACAGGCGGCTTTTTCTGTGGTTCTTTCGGTTTAGGAACTATATACGCACGGAACACAGGCTCTACACCTTCCCGTGGAACTGGAGCATTTTCCGGTTGACGTTTCTTTAAACTCTTTTTGCCGCTGGCTTTTTAAGCTACTCTCCTGGCTTAGGGGCTACATTGATCCCCCGGTATAACTCCTTCATTGACCGATACTGCTGGAGCCCCCGCTGGCTGGGCGATCTTCTTACTCTTTTTTGCAGGCGGCATTCTTTGCTGATTTTCTAGCTTAGGAGCTATATCAACCCATTGAAAATTCTCTTCACCTTTCATCACCACTGGAGCAACTGCTGGCTGAGGCTTCTTTCTAACTCTTCTTGCCTCTGGCTTTTTCTGCTTTTCCTCCGGTCCGGAAGTAGCATCAATGCCGAGAACAGCACCTTTGTCATCCAATACCACTTGGGAAACTTCTGGTTAGGCCTTTTTCGTAACTCTATTTTCTGGTGGCTTTGTTTTTTTAACCACTGGTTTTGGCTTGGCATTCATACCCAATGCTTCTCCTGTTGAGTCAGACGGTTTGGTGGGTTCGGCGTCCGGTTCTTTTCTCATCATATTTGCTAATTCGTCCTTCTTAAGGGGAGCAATCTGCGTCCCTAGAGAAACCAATGTCCACTTGCCAGGGTTGTCCCTCTCATTGGTTTAAACTTCTTTGGTGGCGGCCCAGCTATATCCTTGTCCAGTTTAGGAGCAACTTTCTCCCCTGAAGCCTGAATTTGACCTACTCCCACAGCAATTAATGCCAGAAGCCTCTTCACATTTTCAATCCGCTGCTTCTCTGCAATTTTCCTAGGTGTATCAATCGGATTAGCTACCGAAGCTATATCAGGTTCTTCCGGTTGCTGTGTTTGTGGGCTAGGTGGTGGGCTAGGAGCTCTCTTTCGCTTCTTCCCGGCTACGCCCATGGGGCCCAACTTGAGCTTTATGATTATCGACGGACAATCCTCCACTTCGCCTTGTATATCTTCTTCTGTCTCTGCATCATCCACCACACTACCCTCGCTCTTCTCAGATTCCATTTCGTTGATATTGTCGCTGGCAATATCTTTTGCACTCTCTTCCGCTGCGGGGACATCGGTTTCCATATCTGTTTCCAAACTGACCGAGTCGATTGGATCTCCCTCGCTATTATCCGCGGCCGTCTTTACTCTCTCCGAATATGTTTGATGTATTGGCAACGGGACAAGAGGAGCAAAGAATCAAAAAAGCTGGATGATAAAGAAATCAAGCTGGAGAGATATTTCAATGTTTGTTTTCTCGGTGTTATGTGTTTGAGGAGAGAGAGCAGGGGAAGTTTCTGAAATGGTGGGATCTTGTTTGCTTTAACAAACTGATTGCTGGGAAACTCTGATAGCTTTCAGGGTGAGAAAGGAACTTCAAATGCGATAGTCACTAAGAAGGGTTGTAATTAAATGTTTGGGAAAGGATCGATGAATATATATCACACAGTGCTGGAAGATCTGAATATAATGGTCACGGCTTTCATCTACATGTAAATCTCTTGTTTAGCAAATATAATTTAAAATTGTTCCTCTTTCTTTCACTTCGCAGCCCCTCTTCTCCTGTTTCACTTGATTCACTGCTAGATCCTTACTCAATACCTTCATTTTTCTTTTTCATCTGCTTTTCCCTGCACTGAGCCAGTTGCACTCGTTCTCAAGTCATCCTGGGCGTGAATTTCTCATTGTCCTTGGGTTTCTTCACCCTCAAAGGAATACAGACACTATTCACACTCTCTGTTTCGGAAGCAGACATAAGCCCTTGTCTTTCTGAAGTGTTCCTTATTTCCATCTTTGTTCCTTTGACTGTTGACTGTTTTAACCTGCTTTCCTTGTTGTTTCTTTCTTGCTATGGTGTAGCTGGTGTAGTTACTCTTTTCTCCACTGTATCTGTAGAGGGTGAGAAGGGAGCCACTGTCCCGCTTGGGGTTCATGAATTCTAAGATCTCTCGAGAATTCAACCTACCAGTTTCTGACACCGTATATATGTATATCTGTGAACGGTGGGACATTGGTTAACAACAGTGACTAGCCCCAATTTACAGCAGTGGGTTACCAATAACCTCAGCCGGTCCCAGCTATGTCAAGAGTTATGAGTTTTATAGATTTCTATTAGTTTAAAGTCCGGAGTAAACGGTGCGTTGTAGATGCAACTTGCAACCGAAGATTTGAAAATAGCATTGGTAGAACATCCATTCTTGTTCGTAGCAAAGAACACCCCTTGACCACAAACCCGAGTATGAACCACAACCATAAACGTAAGAACCAGCCACCTCGAAAAGCCACGACCTTCAAATAGAGATATATAGAAACCCAAATATAAAATCTAATTGCGCTGGCAAGGTACTTTGCACCTAATAAGCCATCCCACATAGGACCTTTTCATTCGCTACCTGCCAATCATACAAATGCCCACTTTCTCCCCAGCGTACGACTTTTCTCCTTAGGTCTTCTCTTTGTCACGAAGTTACTAGCTTCATGGCGAACGAACTGTGCATTCGAGATCCCAAGATCACAGAGCGAAAACTTAACACACACGCACATCTGGCCCTCCCGGGCTTTGCGGGTGATAACAGCGCAGAGAGGGTCTTCGACAAAGTTGTAGTTTGGCCGGCTACACGCCGCAGCTCGTACAACTTTATCCCCCACAGCTAGCAGCGGTGGTGGCTGCAGCAAGGGGGGGAGTTACTCACAGGAGCGGCCTTCTGATGATGCTTATTATCGCCACCAATGCCAGCATCGCGAGGCTTTTTTCGCCATCAATTTCCAAATTGCTTTTTGTTTCTTTTGCTCCTCTTTCCGCCTTCTCTTTCGCTATCCGCTGCTGTTTCTCAGAAGCTGCCATCCGCTTCTTCTTGCCCACATACTTCACGTATATCCGCCGCATGCTCGACACACTCGCGTTCAAAACTCCTGATGAAAATGATCAAGCTGTTCAGGTAGGGAGAATTCATCTTTCCCGACTATTTAATTCTTCGTTTAAGAAATGACATTCGTCGATGATGTTTGAATAACAAGAATTTTTAAAAACTTGATATTCACCATGGGTTGAACATAGAAATAATGTATAGCAAAGGCACATCCCTAAAATACAACAAGTTGAACATATTGGTTGCGCAAACTGCGAAGAATCTTTTGATAATATGTGCATAGTGATCAGTGACATTCTCTGCTTGAGAGAATCGCCGAATAAAAGAAATGTTTCAGTGAGCGGAGATTCAATAGTTGTATTTCTCAGAAATGGCAACATCTTGATGTATGTATGTATGTATGTATGTATCCACACCAGAGATGGTTGAAGTGAAAGTGTGAAGAGTGAAACAGTTGAGCAGTGAAGTAAAAGCAGAATTACCGTGTTAGGAATTCCACGTGACTTGCAGGGCTTCAGGGATTCGGGGGTATTTTTGAAGGTAACGTTTCCACATCTACGGAGCACTACGACAAGTATTAGGACGATCAAGGGAATGGATAGTAGATGAATGTCAAGAAGCATGTCAAAAATTACCTTGGTTCTCTCCTAGATGCTAAAATCACGGCTCTATGAGGGTATTTCGCACTCCGTTGTCCAAAGTAACCGTCGCACTCCCCGGCAAAAATAAGATGATAGCCCAAGAGCAATTAGAAGACCACAGTCGCAACACATAATCATCTCCATGCAACCGGGCTTCAACCCATCGCCGTTTCATCCCATCCGATTCAGCGCGTTGAGATATCGTACAAGAAGAAAAGAG
Source organism: Paracoccidioides lutzii (assembly GCF_000150705.2). Classification (NCBI taxonomy): domain Eukaryota; kingdom Fungi; phylum Ascomycota; class Eurotiomycetes; order Onygenales; family Ajellomycetaceae; genus Paracoccidioides; species Paracoccidioides lutzii. The sequence continues at coordinate 976,953 of NW_015440950.1, read as the reverse complement.
AAAAAGGAAAACGAAAAAAGAAAAAAGGAAAAAAAAAAAAAAAAAAAGGAGAAGCCCAACTTGGCGAATTTTGAACTACCAAGTCGGAAACTAATCCCAGATCCAACCTTGCAAGATTCCCAAGATAATCGAAATCAAGCTTGGTATCCAGGGTGTATGTGCCAGTAAACTTAATCAATCGATCACCCAGTCCATTCCTCGTCTAGCGCATCATATTTAGTCGTAGTCTGCATCAGTTTCATCAGCCCATCAATCGCATCATCCTTCTCCGCAGCAAGCATCTGTTCCACAGCGCACATCTTCTCGTTTTTCTTGATCATAATTATCGGGTCACGGGTCTGTGACGGGCTGTGTGATTGAACGGGAGAGGCAGAGATTTCGGGGGGGTTATCGTCGCCGTCACCGTTATCGCTGCTATTGCCGTTGCCATTGCTTTTATTCTTGTGTATGCTTTCATTGGACACGCTGGCATCGACGGGAGTCACCTCGCCCTCCATCTTGCTGCTAGCAGCTGAGGCGGGTGGTGAGGAATGGATTGTATTTTTCGGTGGGTAAGGACCTGAGCGGCCAGCCGGGCGCAGAATGGGCGCAGGGAGGAGCTTGGGGATTTTGGCCTTTGGGGTCAGGTCCATATCCTCGTCCTTGCCCTGTCGATGCTGTTGCTGCTGATGGAGCTGAATTCTGGTCGCGTTGATCGGGTGTGGGGAAGTGCGTAGTAGGTGGGAGATGGAAAGGCGATCGCGGCTATTTGCATGTGCTTCGAGCTCCGAGATACGACGGTCGATCTGGTTGTCTTTGACGTTTTTCATGTTTTTCATGGCAAACTGGACGCGACTGCGGAGTAGATCTGCTTTCTGCATGGTGGATGGAAACAGGGTCAGCAACAGAACTGTACACTACGGGGATTGTAACTGAGCAACAGTGGTCGTCAGGGTGCCGTTGCTAACCTGTTGGATAAAAGCCTTTCTCTCAGTGGGGTCCGTCGGAACGACTGAAGTGGTGGTAGTTACTGCCTTCGGTTTTGGGGGGGATGGTGCTGAGGGATTCTCGGCGGACAAGGGGTTGGGCAGGGACTTGTTCTCAGTCCCAAAGCTGAGATTAAGTAGGGAAGACATGGTGTCGCTTCTTTGTGAAGATGAGTTTTTGGGTTGAGTGTTTTGATCAAAGATAGGTGCGGTTTGAACAAAGGCAGATGAAAGAGTCATCTGTGAATTTTTTTTTTTTGTTTTGATTAGTTTATGCTCTATCTATGCCAGTCTGTTGCAACCACAATTTTTTGTGCCTATTGTATGTATGTTGTTGACATGAAATAACGCTGAACACACCTGTTTATCTGTATCTGTACTAGATTGAGTGTTACTCTCTTCATAGATATAGAATTCATCTTCTCGCCGGATCCTGTTGAAAGAGCTCTTTGTCGAGCTTGATCCATTCTGATCAAAGTCTACCTGATCAATTGATCTTTTCTGGCCCGTCAGGACAGAAGAGGGTATCGAGGGCATGTCGCACAGAGCTTTAGATGTAGAGATGTTCGACTTGGTTGTGCTCTGGGAAAGGGATTGGGTCAGAGACGCGTTGGTTGATTTGTCAACCAGAACGCGTCGTTCGGATTTCGTTGGACTTGGCTGTGACATTGTTGCAGAAATATACGTATATGATAAACAAACGGAAGGGTGGCTCGCAGCAGGTACGGGGGGTATATACGGAGGCAGGGTAACAAGTCGTGCGGGAGGGATGATATGCGGGATACTCTATTACTATCTAGAATAGTTCAATCGTTGGACAAATAAAAAGATGCTCACGCCCAAGCACAGGAGAACGAAGGAATCAGCACAGGCAATGAATTCGCCTGTACCAGTTGAGCCCGGAAGAGAAGAAAAGGAAGGCAAAAGAGACAGGTGCAGGACGAGAAAGGGGTGGAAGAGCGTCGCGTTGCTAATGAACGAAAACAACGAAAGTAGTCAGAAACAATAACTTAAGAGGGAACATGACGGCCTTGTCGCTCGCCGCTCGCCGCTCGCCTCTCGCCTCTCGCACGGTGCGGTGCGGTGCGCGTGCTGCGTGTGCGTGCTGCGTGTGGAGTGCGGAGTGCGGAGTTGCGCCTAACCCGATTAACGCAACGGTAGCTAAAGAGCTTAACCAGGCAATGCGCGTGGGGCTTCATCGAGTCCGTAGTGAGAATTCTTTCTTCCATCCAATGAGAATGCATCGTTGCATGGTGGCAGGTGGAAGTGCATGTCCATCAATTCATATAACTAGTTACTTGATATATTATTGTGATATGATATCACTAGTTAGAGAGCAAAAGGGGAAGAATCGAAGAACTGCGGGATTCACACACATTGTCAGCATAGCCCGAAAAGCGCCCCAACAAGTCGCTGAATCGTCGCTGAATCCGAACGGCAGAGACGCCTTAAAGGCAGAGCTCTGCAAACTTGAAAAGCTGTTATGTTCCATTCAAGAGTGAGAAGAAGCTGGGAGGCACCGCCGATGGAGGGGGTGATTAGAGAACGAAGAGCAGGGCGAATTGTTTAAGCTAACAGTGGAAAACATAGTTTTAACTATTGTCAAACCTCGTTGGCGGGGTAAAATGGCGATCAACTACCATTTATTTAGGCAGAAGTGGATTGACTGGAAAAGGGATGCCTGCATATTAAGAAAACTGTCCCTTTATTGCTTGTATAGATGCGTAACTATAGTTGACGGATTGGAGATATATTGTAAAATGAGTGCTCTGTGGTAATCTTGGAGATAGTTAAATAGCTCGTCTTGTTCTAGCACCGAAGAGATTGGTTTAAGTAAGTAATAGCATTAAACTTATGTCCCGCCTAAAAAAAAAAAAAAAAAAAAAAAAAGGATATTAGAACTACTCCTCTGCATCATCCCAACCATTTGGACATCAAGTCACAATCACCAAACAGTCCACCAACCCAGTCATTGGTGGTATTAGCTGCAAGATCCCTAGTGATAATCCTTCATACTGACTGGGAATCCAATCCATATTTACATAGGTAAAAAAAAAAAAAATCAAATCACGTTCAGAAATCTCTCTCACGGTCCGGCAATCTCAACCCCCTCCACACCACTCACGCAAAAAGATAACACTACCAACCCCCGCCAAGATGTCCCAATTGACCGTCGCAGCGAAGGCAAATGGCGCCTTTCTGCTACCCACTCTTCTGGCTATAAACTTTGTCAAACAAAGCCTCCCGGGCACCGTTATCAACGTCGAATTTGAAGATGTCGAATCCATCGGATCCCAAGGCGCAAAGCTGGAGTTGAAGTCAGACGATGGGAAAGCCATATACGATGATGATGTCCTGAAGCATCTAGAGAATATATATGTACCCCTGCAGGCTGGAGACAAGGAGAAGGTTTGTTCAAATCCCATTTTTTGTCTTCTCTTGTTCGGGGTCCAGCCTCCCTGTTCGCTGCGAATCTACATTACACTGGAACTAAATCTTTTCTTTTCCCTCCCAACCTAGGTCGACGAATGGGTGAAAAGGTCAACTGCCCTGCGGCCATTGGATTTCAAATCGCTCGACCAACCGATGAAAGAGCTGGATTCTCATCTCACACTCCGTTCGTACATCGTTGGCTACGCTCTTACCTTGGCCGACCTAGCCGTGTGGGGAACTCTACGGGGAAACAGAATTGCCATATCGGCCATCCGGAAGGCAGCTACAAATACAAGCCGTTGGTTCTCGTTTATCGAAGCCTCATATCCGTGGGTAAACATTGCTGTGGCTGAGTTAAGCGCTAGCGCTCAGAAGAGAAAGGCTGCTGCAAGTGCGGCCGGTGCAAGCTACAACATCGGTCTACAGAATGTGGAGAATGGAGTTGTTACTCGTTTCCCACCAGAGCCTTCGGGATACCTGCATATCGGGCATGCCAAAGCAGCACTTCTTAATGATTATTTCGCCCATGAGCAGAACAAGGGAACCTTGATTTGCCGCTTCGATGACACCAATCCTTCCAAGGAGAATCAGGAATTCGAGGACGCGATCAAGCATGATTTATCCCTGTTGGGCATTTACCCAGACAAAACCTCCTTTTCAAGTGATTATTTCCAGGAAATGTATGAATACTGCATCCAAATTATCAAGGCTGGGAAAGCCTATGCCGATGACACCGCGAAGGAGGTGATGCAGGAGGAGCGGTTCAACGGCATCGAGAGCAAGCGCCGTAACGAAAGCATTGAGGACAACTTGGCACGATTTGCTGAAATGAAAACAGGCTCAGAGGAGGGTCAGCGGTGGTGTATTCGTGCGAAGATCTCAATTGACGACTTGAACAAGGCACTAAGGGACCCCGTCATCTACCGCTGCAACTTGGAGCCACACCACCGAACTGGCACTACATGGAAAATCTATCCAACGTACGATTTCTGCGTGCCCATCCTGGATTCTCTAGAGGGCGTGACCCACGCACTGCGAACAACTGAGTATGGTGACCGGAATGCACAGTATGTGTGGATGCAGGAAGCCCTTGGCATCCGGAAAGTTCACATTTGGGACTTCTCCCGTGTCAACTTCATCCGGGCTGTGTTGTCTAAGAGAAAGCTCACAAAATTGGTCGAGGAGGGGGTTGTATGGGGCTGGGACGACCCACGCATGCCGACCATTCGCGGAATCAGACGACGTGGTATGACAGTACCCGCCCTGCGCGAGTTCATCCTGAAGCAAGGGCCCAGCAGGAACGTTGTTAACCTGGACTGGACTCTTTTCTGGGCGACTAACCGCAAGTATATCGACCCTGTGGCCCCGCGCCATACCGCCATTGAGAAGCAGGACGTGGTGCGCGTCACCGTAAAAGGGATTGAAGGTGTGCAGACTGCCGATAAACCAAAGCACATCAAGAACCCAGAACTAGGTACCAAGAAGGTGATCTACAGCTCTAAAATTCTTCTGGAACAGGTGGACGCCGCCACATTCCAGAAGGACGAGGAGATTACGCTGATGAACTGGGGCAACACGTTTGTGCGCAAGATCACCAGCGACCCAATGTCTGATGGTAAAATCAGCAGCCTGGAACTAGAGTTGCATCTGGCAGGGGATGTCAAGAAGACGGATAAGAAGGTCACATGGTTGGCGGAGGAGGGGCAGGAACTTGTTCCCGTTGAACTTGTGGATTTTGACTATATCATTTCCAAGGATAAAATCGAGAAGGACGAGGATATTCATGACTTCTTGACGTCTAAGACGGAGTTCCGGTCTGAGGCGTTTGCAGATTGTAACGTTGCTGGCCTTGCGGAGGGGGATATTATTCAGTTTGAGCGGAAGGGATATTTTAGATTGGATCGGCCGTATAAAGAGGGGAAACCGGCTGTTTTCTTCAACATTCCCACGGGTAAGACTGGATAGGGCCTAGAGTTTAGAGCCCAGAGTCCAGATGTTGCAGTCCATGGTTTTGCTTTTTCTGTCAGATGGAGGCGAATTGAAGGGAAGCTGTCAATGTCTTCCCAGGTTGTCATTTTGGCAGATCTCGTGCCACGCATGCATGCCGATCTTGGTTCTGACCACCACTCCACTCGATGCGTGCAGCTCCTGTCACCTCATGTTTTTGCAATATGACGGATGCACCACAGGCTAATAAAATAGGGGGGAAACCAGGGCGGGGTTCCAGTCATTACTTTGTAGACTGACCAATTGTCCAATCACATACTTGTCAATGATGATACTTTTTTGTAGATCCTTATTATCACCAGTCGCCCGTTTTCCAGTCTCCTCAAGTAGTCAACTAGTTATCTTTGCATTACATCGAGTATTAGAGCTCCGAAGCTATTACATGAACGACTTCCTGGCACGCGATCAAGAATGGTAAGGTGATACATATCCATAACGACCTAACAGTTTGCTTCTCATTGATTTTGAAATGATTATGGGTGTTAGCAATATACGATGCCGTCCTGAGTAGTCGAGTAGTCGAGCAGTAGTAGTTCCTTCAAACATGGAGATCGGAGTCGATCTTGATATTCTCGAGTTAGCTAAGCGGTTTGGATTTCCGGATACCGACTCTCAATTAACATTTGTTTTTTGATTTGTCCAGTCCCCAGCCCCCAAGCCACGGCGCTGGTGGCCCCACAGGGCCCCACAAGAGTCAATTGGTTGGTTTTGGAATCTCCACATAGAGTAGCAAGCCAATGATTGAGAGGAGGTATCGTTGGTGCCGATCGATGATTCCAGTGGCTGCTATTTGGAGGGGCTGCAACCAGCAAACAGAACATCGATGGGCGGCGGTCTCTTTATCTCCAAGGACTCTATGATTCCATGATGCATTAGAAATCGACTCTGCCGGTTCTTCCTTTATCCAAGATAGCTGTGATGTGAGGGAGGGTGTTGTAGTTAGGCAGCTTTAACCTGGTAAATTCACTCTGTAGTTTATTATGTTCTTGTAGTTAGCTATTTATTTATTTTGGTTGGCTGTGGTGTCGAGTGGCGGCAGGGAAAGAGGGATTATTATTCCAACGCTGACTGTGTATGCTGCCCCCCCCCTTTCTCCTCGTCTCTCTCCTCTCCCTCGTCCGCTCCAGTCCACTCAGTCCTTTGGTCTTTCGGTCATTCCCCCCCGTTCTCTCGGTTGGCTGTATCGATAGACATATAAATGGGAATGGGAGCAGACGACAACTAATCATGCTGGCGTAGTAGTTAGTTTAACTATTCGCTATTGGCGCTGCCCAGGGATAGCATAGCGGCTCAGCCTGACTGTTCCACATGACCTCATTGCTGCCCTCCTGCCTCCAAACATCCACAGCAACCGCAGACCAACCTTTTGACTTCTCCACACTCCCTCCGACCGTTGTTCCCTCTATTCATAAACTGCTCCTTGTCCTATTCATTCGTTCTTCCCTCTCCCCTCTTTCTCCTCCATTAGTTTCATCTCAATGCTAGCTGGACCCTCTTCTTATCCCTAGACGCCTCGTTCGTTGCCCGGCACCTCTATATAGCTGCTATCCTTTAACTGCTGTTTCCTGGTGAAGCGCCCGCCATGCGATGGCTGCTTTGTCCCCTCCTAGGGGCCGCCATCTTCCACTCCTTTCTAGTCGCAGCCTCCCGTCTTACTCCTCCAATTTTGCCGTTGATCGTCCGGAACCCTTATCTTAGTACCTGGCTCGCCAATGCCAGAAAGGAACCGTGGTCCTCATGGCCCATGTTCTACACAGGAGAGCATATGGGGCTCTCCCTGATGGCTTCCGTCCCGGACACCGGATTTGTATATCCACTGCTAGGACGTCCCCAGGATTCATTGACTCCAGTCACCGCTACGTCTGGGTAGGTTTTGGAACTGTTTTGACTCCCCATAATTGAGAACTGTAATATGAGCATCTTGTTAATCGACAAACGCATTTATGCAGATATAACATCTCATATCCAGAGTATCTTGGTGCTAAGTATGATGCTTCTACGACGAACCTGAGCTATTCCATCGCAGCCCCGAAAAGCGCATCCGCAGCGTCAACAGATCCAATTCACATCACACTTTCATTCCTGTCGCCAATTACCCCGACTTCCACCCTTCGCCAGTCCATCCCTGCTGCGTATTTGACCGTGTTCGTCAAGGGGAACAGAAATATTAATGTCTATATGGATTTGAATGGGCAGTGGGTCAGCGGCTACCGAAACGCTCGTATTGTATGGCAATTCGATCATATAATTCCCGAAGATAAAATGAGGCCGCGTCTCAAGCAGTGGCAGGTCAAGCTGGAGGCAGAGCAGCTGTTTTCAGAGCATAATGACCGCTCTGAATGGGGCACCCTGCACATTGTCGCACCTGAGGTAAGGCTGGTCCCAATTGTTCATACAGGTGGCCGTGTTTTATGCGAATATTGAAGAAAAGAATATACTAACTATTAACCGATCAGGACGTCCGATACGAGTCCGGAACTTCTGCTACTCTTCGCAAGAGGTTTGCAAGAACTGAGACTCTACAAAATGACAACGACGAAATTTTCCGACCCATTATGGACCAAGAACCTGTCTTTGCCTTTGCAAAGTCCTTCGTTCTCAACGAGACAATGCCAAAAAATAATACTCTCGTCGAGGACAGTGTCACCTTTTCAATTGCCCATATCCAGGATCCTGTTGTTCAATTCGCTGCTGCGCGTGGCTTGACTATGATGAAACCGCTCTGGCAGTCTTGGTTTACAGATGTGAATAAACTTCTTCAGTTTCACCATTCTGATTTCAAAAATGCTTACGCGCTCGCTGCCAACTATTCTTCGCAGCTCGAAATTGATGCGTTTTCGTCTGGAGCTGAGGATTATGTGGACATCGTAGCTCTTTCTGCAAGGCAGGTTCTCGGTGCAACCTCCTTCGCAGGGACGGCTGAAAACCCGATTCTGTTCCTGAAAGAGATTTCTTCCAATGGAAATTTCCAGACCGTTGACGTCATCTTCCCGTCTTTTCCGTTTTTCCTCTATACCAATCCTCGGTGGCTAGCTTATCTTTTGGAGCCATTGATAGAACATATGCTCAGCGGTCAATATCCCAATACCTACTCCATGCATGATCTGGGTACTCATTTTCCCAATGCCACTGGCCACCCCGATGGCAGAGATGAGTATATGCCGGTCGAAGAATGTGGTAATATGTTGATAATGGGCCTAGCCGTCGTTAACTCACTGCGATTTCCCGCGAAGCCTCCTGTTGAGGTCCTTGTAAATAATGAAGACAAGGATCAAGACGTCAGCCTATTCCCACTCACAGATCTTGAATCCCGTGACGGTGTAGATAAACTCGATACCCCCTGGTCAGTAATCCCTGACGCAGGTAACAAAGCTCAGAAGTGGGTAGAAAGGTCTTATAAATTATGGAAGCAGTGGACTGGATACTTGGTCGAATATTCTTTGCTCCCTGCCAATCAGCGTAAGTTTGATCCTTGCAATTGCCCGACGGTTTCTGTAGGCAGACTAACGGATCTCTTATGTTTGTAGTATCTACCGATGATTTTGCTGGATGGCTGGCACTCCAGACGAACCTTGCACTCAAGGGTATTATCGGTATCAACGCCATGAGCCAGCTTTCTTCTTTGATCGGAAATAAAGATGATTCTACTTTCTACAAGGTACGTCTTCAGATAGGATCAAGAAACGAAGGAAGGACTGTTCTAACTCTAATGGATCTATTTAAATTAGAATATCTCTGACACCTACGTCACGAAATGGGAAGAGTATGGGTTCTCGCGGGATAAAACCCATGCTAAAGTCTCCTACAATTGGTACGGTTCTTGGACTACGCTGTACAATCTCTACGCGGACTCCCTTCTTTGTTTCCACATGGAAGATTCCTCTGGTAATCTCCCGCAAGGGAATGGAGTCATCGACAAAGGCGACCCGCAGAAACCTCTTGATCCGCCAAAGGAGGACCAACCCGGTGGCTTCGTGCCCAAACGCGTTTACGAAAGGCAGTCTAAATGGTACCATTACGTGCGACAGAAGTACGGGCTTCCGCTGGACAGCCGCCATCTCTACACCAAGACGGACTGGGAATTCTTTTCGATGGCAGTATCCAGCAAAAGGGTCCGCGAGGAGATCCTTCAGTCCGTAGCTAAATGGGTCAACGAAACGGCCACGGATCGACCGCTCACTGACCTCCATAACACGGAGGGAAATGGTGGCTTCCCGGGTCCCACTTTCTTCGCTCGTCCTGTTGTTGGTGGGCATTTTGCCTTTCTTGCGCTTGAAAGGGCGTGTAATGGAAAAGCTATGGACGGGTTGAAGTTTTTGGATGATGAGGTTTTGGAAGACGGGTGGCCCAGGTGCCAAGGGTATGATTGCCTGAGCGACGATGACTATGACCATGATGAGGATTACGATGAAGACGATGGTGGCTATGATGAGGGTTATGACGAGGATTACGATGACGAGGGCGATGAGGTTTCGCAGGTGATCGGACCGAAGGATAGACCTCAGTTTCGGATGGTGGCTAATCTCCCTAATACTGAAGATCATAGATGGGCTGGTCCCGGTGGAGAGTTTAGGCGCAGGAGTGCCCGTTTCGTTAACTAGATGAGTTCGTCAGCCTCCTCCCTTAACCTTCGTGGTGGTACTTCTGTTTGCGTTTTATAGGGCTTCTGTTTCTTCTCTACAAGTCCTTGGGTAGTTATTCTTGCTCCCTCTCTTGGATTTCTGCTTCCCCCTAAACCTTCCCCGCCGCGTCCTACTGATTTTTATTGTCGTCATGAGTCTTCATTTTCTTTGCTCTTGGATTATTTGACAGTTTTTCGCATTCTAGATGTCATTATCCATCATTACTGCCTTTTGTCTCTGGAACCGCCCTTTTCTAAATCACCTACCTGCGAGTCTCCTGCATGGCATGCAAAATTCCTTTTTACCATTATTACATTAGACGTTCTGAAATTTCTACATGTGATTTTGGCTTTTACCCCTTTTGCTGCTCTTTGGTTTTGAATTTAGTCCTGCGATGAACTTTTCCGGATCGAGTTTTGGTTATTCGTACACAGGTAAATTCCCCAGCAACGCTTCTGCTAATGAGTTCTCCCGTTTCTACCCACGCCTGCACAGTTTCCCTTCCTCGATCCTACATCGGGCGTGCACGTTCTTGGTTTACACAGGTTTTATGTGTTTATGTCTCTACGCACGCATATAAGCATAGAATAGATCCCAAGACCACGGATGTATTCCTAATAAATGTATTCTTAATATCATTATCGTTGTGTTTAACTATTAACAATAATCTTTTGTATGGAGGTTCTTCAACATCTAATGCCCTTTCCAGCCGCTGTGCGCCAACAACCTACATAGATCCCCAAGTAGATAACAAAAGAAAAGGGGGGCAGCACAGATCGTCGATTCAAAATATCTACATCTTTCGCAACGGCTCGTTGCTCCCAAATGTATTATTAACCATTCTACCTCCCAAGTCCTTTTGGCTATCCATATACCCAAACCTTGACCCAGAGATTCGACTATTTGATTAACTATATTCTGATGTTAGAATACTTGAAAAGTATAATAAGGGGCATCGATTCCGAGCAGTTATTGAGAAAAGAGGAGATCGAAAACTGTACCAAGGAGAGGAAATCAAAAAGACGAAAAACGTTTTTGAAATCATCCATGAATAAGAGACTAATAACGAAACCATTACAAAGTAGGGTGGGTCATGTCAACTTATTTAAGAATGAACATATGAAAACCCTTCCAACGTGTTTCCCATGCTAACTTTGAGAAAGCAAAACCAAATAACTAGGTGCAAGAAACCTTTAAAAAAGAGAAATCCTCAACCACACATCCCAAATTGCGCGCAGAGTTGACTTCACTCTTAGTTTCCAAACTGCTCTGCTCCCAGACGGAATAAAAAATAGACCTCATTCATTCCCTCTTCACTTTGACTTCTGGAACCTCATAAGGATTCCCCTGCTCATCCGGCTCACCCTTCACAACAGGAGAAAGAGAGTCGCCACGTTCCTTTTTAGCACTGAGATCCCGCTTAACCACTGTACCAGTCGACTGTTCACTTGAACCAGAACTACCCCGAATTCCATCTTCCGCCGCCTCTTCCACTTCCCCATCCTCACCCTCCGCACTCAGGCTAGCAAACTCGATGAACTCTGTACCATTTCCTGTTTTATTTTGTTTTCGTTTTCTCGTCAGCACGCTCGAATGGTAACATACTACTTATGTCCTAGATAAAAAGTAAGAAAAGAGAAAAAAGCGCTGCTTACTCGCGCCTTCGTATATAAACCGGAAAACCACGTAAGGGACAGGAGGCCGATCAACCATGAAAAACCTTGGGTCGAAATAGTCCCAGAATACGGGGTTGACGCCGAGGTCCAACGCCTTGCGTGCTCGATAGGCTCTGATTTCGATGGGTTTGGCGTGGAGAGAGGATAGCTCATTTTCCCATGTCTTACCTGTCCTTTTCCTCGTGCTTGAGCTTGTCTTTGTCTCTGTTGTTGTCGTTGAATCTGGATGTTCTGCTTTTATGTCTGCCGTTGCTGTCCCGGACATCCTTTGTGACGTAGCACCGCCACCACCACTTGTACCCGGCACCCGAAAACAAAACTCCATCTCCCCCCTCCACTCGTCATCAACACCGCATCTCCACTTCACCATATGTTCGCCCCCAATTTCCATTTCAAAATACATAGCTTCGCACGTGTCATAGGGTGGTGGGTCGAGTACATATTTGAACGATGTTGGGTATAACGGAATGTGGGCGGTTAGAACTGGGTAGGTGTTTGGTTCGAAGGACGCGGTGAGCTTAAGGAGCTGAGAAAAGAGGGATGTTGTTGATGTTGTATTCGGACGTGTGGCGGTAGTGAAGCACGTCTCGCTACGTGGACTTTCAATGGATTCATGGAGGTCGTAGGTGGGGATTTGTTCGCTGAAGAACCCGGTGGCGTTGGCGGTGCTGGTGCTGGTGCTTGTGGTGTTGGTGGCGGAGAAGGTAGTGATGATGGGGGTGATTGTGACGTTGTGGAGAGTGGGCATTTTGCAATTCTTGTGGAAATGAAGTGAGAGAGGTAAGGATGGTAATTGAAAAGAAAGAAAAGGGGGAGAGTTGTTTAGAATTTGGGGACCTTGTTTGCAGTGGTGGTGGAGAATGCTCTGCTGAGATAGGAGCGTAGAAAAGGGGTATGAAGATGATGTGTTTGAGTATAGACATATCCAACATGGTGGATATATAAACGCACCGCTATTGGAGATGAGAGATTGAACTTGCCCAAGATTAAAGAAAACAAACACGGCACAGCCACGAAAAGGAGGACGGAAGGGAAGGGAAGGGACATCCTTTTAAAAGAAATACTGACATTGATGTCTCGACATAAAACATCAAGGAATGAAAAGTGAGAGGTATTTCGATATCCGTATCTGTCATCAAGCTCCCTTCACACCAACTTCCACAGAGAGAGAGAGATGTCTGCATATGCTGAGAGCTGCAGCAGTTTCTCTTCATCTATCATGAATAGAAGCGGTGATGCATGGTTGCGGGAGGAGAGGAGATTGCATTCATATGCAACATCCATTGCTGTATGGCAAATGGAAGAAATTGAGTTGGAAAACGGAAGAAAGATTTACTAGTATGAAAATGCTTCGCTCCGTTATACGCAGATATGTGAAACAGGACAAGAAAGAGGGATTTAGAAATATCTAGAGATATCTTATCCTTGGGTGCTTGTAATCGTCGCCACCATATTGAACGGCAACCTCATGTTAGAACAATTGAATGTTCAAAAAATGATGGGGAAGGGGAAGGGGAAGGGGAAGGGGTTAGATAGCAGCCTATTGTATTATGTATACATGTTAGAAATAATTTGGAAGGTAATAATAGGAGACGGACAGTTCGGCAAAAATGAGAGAAAAAGGAGAACGATTTTTTTGGGGGGGGGTTTTTTATTTGCATATATGTATAGAAAAAGTAAGGGGGAAATACATTGAGAAAACCTAAAGCCCAAAAGTGAAGAAGAAACGACAAAAAAAAAAGAAAGTCATCAATCAAGAACCTTTCTGACTCCCCTTCTCCATTAGAAACAAGATGAGTTGATGAACTTCCCGTATATTTTTCCTACAGCCTCCATATAGCGTTTTTTATTCTGCCCTTCTCCTTTTTCCCCTTCCCGTATCCGCCTTTCCGCCCTTCCGCCCTCCCCACTGTATTTGGTCTTGATTGAAAGAAAAGACGAAAAAAAGCGGAATAACGTCGCTGCAGAGAACAGAGAAATAATATAAGAGAACAAAATCAAAGAAAGGGAAAAAGCATAAGAAACAGGTAGGATTTTTTAGCTTGTAGGTTTTCTACAGTGGTTGAAATGGACAACAAGAGGTTTATATCATTTGTGCGCTGGAGAGAGACAGAGTCAAGGAGGACACACATGCACTTTTCTTTTCCTTCCTTCCATTTTCCCTTTTTTTTTTTTTTTTTTTAACCCACCATGACAAGAACATGTCAATTGCAAGTAGCGGAGTGGAGAAATGAAATTGAGAAAAACAAAGAGAATAGAAAAGGAAGAAAGAAATGAATCTCTCCCAAACAATTTTACTTGCCGCCGCCAAGAGCCGGAAAGTTCTTCTCATCGACTCTGACGCTGGGGCCGGTGGGGTTGACACGAGAAGCTCCGCCACGAGGGGGACCACCACGGAACTCTCCACCACGACCACGTCCGCCACCGCGTCCACCACGGTCGCCGCCACGGCCACGGCCACGGGAATCCCCACCACGACCACCACGCGGCTGCTCGACGAAGCGCATGTCAACTTCGACAAACGCCTTTTCCTTGCGCGCCTTCTCGCGTCGGGCCTTCTCCTCCTTGCCCTTGATGTAGGAAGACTCGTCCTCGTCGCGTTTCAGCTCCTTGGCGGTCGCCCACTTCTTGTCAGCCTTGACGCCCTCGTTGGGCTTGCGGGCCTCCTTGACACCCAGGTCCTGGCGCCGCTGTTCGGCTTGCTGAGCAAGGTATTCATCGTATGACTTGACCCTCTCCTCCGGTTCGGCAACAGCTTCTGCTGCATTGGCTTCCGCGCCTTTTTGTTCGTTCTTTGCAATGGCTTCGCCGGCCTGCTCGTCTTTCCAGGCAGAGTCACCCGCGTTGGAGCCCCAGCCCTGCTCGACCTGCTTGGAGGTCACGCTGCAAAACCAAGAGAAAGAGTAATATTAATAACGATCCTTATTGGAGAGAATTTCTCTCTCCCAAAACATTTGAAAAATGTATGGAATGGCTTACGTTCTGTCAGAGCGGTTGGCTCGGTCTCCTCGAAGGAGATGACCACGGTCATCGCGATTCTTCACAACGCCAGTTGGGATATGTTGATGGGGGCCATCAACGGGCCTGCCACGATTTGATCGCGAACCAGCCTCACGGTCACGGAATGCTGAAGGGACAGGATAATGCGCGTTAGAATAATCGTATACTCGCATATACATAGATAGAACATGTAGATAAGGGTCTTATCGCCCCATCGACCACCAAGTGTTGTATATATACCTTGCTCATTACCACCATATCGTCCACCACGTCCTCCACGGTTAGAAGAACGCGCAGAGGTCTGGTTGCTTGTACGAGGGGGATCGGAAAGGCCGTCACGCTTCCCGTGTCGCGGGCCGGTCTTGTCTACGGCTGAAGTGGGTGGCGATGGCTCCCGATCGGAATCCTCCTCGGGGTCATTACCTGCATGGACCCATTATGTTAGTTCAACGGGTTTATGTTTCGGATACATATAACTATAGACATAAATCTATATTTTATATCCCACATATACGCCCATTCTTTGAATATATTCACGGGAAAATTGAAAGGTTTTGGGAGAGTGGTTGGAAATTGCATACCAAGAAGCTCGTACAGGTTCTGTTTTGTGGGCGACGGGTTAAGGAAAACCGGGTCAGCAATATTAGCATCATTTTCCACAACACCACAAAACATTGTATGGCAAAAACTAAATTCATGACCGCAAAAACTGAAAACTTCATTTGTTCCTTTTTTCTTTCTTTTATTTTTACAGAATAACAAGCATCGATTGACATAAGTCTTCACGCGCAGGGACAATTCAATTAATTGCACATCATCCGCAGCCCTTGCTTTTTCGTACCTTGGACCGGACGTCCGACATGACGCCTGGTTTTTGTGGATATTGCCTTCCTTGGAAGGCTTTCTGTTATTGCAGCAATTCGGTAAGGGTGGGAAGGGGGGAAAAGAAGGGGGGGGCCAGACGGAGCGGGCAGAAATCCTAGAAGGGCAACAAGAATTCCGTGACCTCTGAAAAGAGCGGAGATGGATGCAGGTTGGGGAGAGAATGGGTGATGAATGGGAGAGGAACTGGGGAGTGGATGTGAGATGGTTGATTTGCCTCTGGCTGGTCGCCAGGATGAGATACGGGATGGGCAGAGTTTGGTTGGCTGCGCTGGGTTTGCTAAGCGAATGTCTGGGCCGGAGCGACTGTCGGCCCGGGCCAGGCTTGGATCGGTTTGGTCGGGTTAGGGCTTAGGGTAAGCAGTCACTCATCATCCATCAGCAGTTTGGCAACAAAACCCAAGTATTAGTTATTAGTTGACATGTTCATTAGTTAATGGGGGATGAAAACAGGTTTTTTCTTTTTTTTTTTTCTTTTCATTGTGGGGTTTCATTCAAGTTAAGTACTCCGTATTCCGTATGTACTCTGTACAGTACACTACACAATCGATGCCCTGCAGATAATGAACTGATAATGAACTGGCAAATTTACCTCGACATAAGGCCGCCCATACGCCCATATAAGGAGGGAAATACAGAGGGAAAAAGGAAGAGGGAAAATCCAACGCTCATCAAATCATCTAGTCAACAAAGCAACAAGAAATCAAAATAGTGAAAATAATATATAGCAGTCATGATCATAAGAAAACGCAAAAAAGAGTTGTGGTACCAACCCCCCCCCCAATTCTCACCAAAAAAAAAAAAAAAAACACCCTTCCAAACGCCTTGCGATGACTTCGTGAAAATACTCTTTCCCCCATGATTACCAACGCGCCAACCTGGTTGAACCTTTTTTCGTTGTTTAGGAATCAGAAGACACACATGTATGGGCAGGTAGACTAGATATCCCAAAATAAATCCCAGTGCCAATTTCGCCTTCAAGGCGGGCAGCTTTTATTTCTTTCCTTCCATGAGCAAAAGTTGGGTTAGTGAAGGTGGTGAAGGAAGAAGCAAAAGGGAGAAACAGCCATCCATCCATTTCAAAACGCTGTAGAGTGTAGATTTCATCTCGTCGATCCGAAATATTTATTATATATATAATTTATATATGTATGAAAAGGGAGCTGTGAGTTGGGATGTGTTGGCGTGTGAATGGCATGTGAATGTAAACATGTACGCATTTTTCACACATTGTTACAGCCGTGCGTGGTTCTGACCGTAGCTGAACGGTGTCTGGAAGTGCATGCTGGCCGTCAAGCCAAATGGATCTGCATCTAGCATGGGATCGAAGTGATCAAAGAACGAACCTCCCCGTTCAAAGCATTCCATCTGGCCGTTATGGCCAGCAATAGCAGTAGCAGCCCGCTGCTCATTCCGCTGAGCCCGTCGAGACGAGATCGATGTCTCGTCATGGTAGCCGACCGTGTACGAAATGCCTTCCGCGGAATCGCCACCATTGTCCGGCTCATCATCGTCCATGTCGACTTGGGCGTCATATTCCTGTTCTATACTTGTAGAAAATAAAAAAGAGTAAGGTGTTAATTAAGATGAACAAGCACCCGATTTATTAATTTGGGGGGGGAAAGGTGGGGGTCAGCTTGCCTAGTTGATCATAATGCTTTTGGAATGGTGACAGATAGTAACCTGAGCCAGGCCGGCTTGGGTTCATCTGGCTACCTGGGGATATGTTCGGGTAGGAAGCCGTGGTTTGATCTGCGGGATAGGAAGGGGTAGCTGAAATGGGACGGTGAGCGCTGGTACCACCGTTGTTGTTGTTGTAACCGGCGAGCGGGGGTAATATTGGCGGTCGTTGGTGGGGCTGCAGATTATTATGTTGGAGCTGGGGTTGGATTTCTGCGCAGCGTGGGGACATACCGCTTTGTAGGCCGAAGACGGGCGACTTGACGGCAGAAGGCGATGAGGCATGAGATTTAGGCGTCGGTTGTAGTTGTGGGGATCTCATGGTATAGGAATCCTCACGATGTGCCTGATGGATATTAGATTGGTCAAGCTTTTGTGGCATTCTGACCTTGTGACGATTGACAGACTGCCTGTTCATAGCGGTTCGTGAAAGGGGGGGTTTTCGGCTTATGGGTTGTCTAGCAGGTTTTACTGGTGGCAGATTGGGACTGCCATTTTTCAAACACAGCTCAGCCTGAACGTCGATGCCTAGCAATCGGAATGGAGGCAGTAGGTGGGCTTTAGTATATGTTTTATTGGGAGTCTGACAGGTTCTAAGTCATCACAAGATACATACCCTTTTCCAGAAGAATGCGCTCCAGCAGCGAGTTTTTATAGCGAAGCATCAGACACTCGTCAGCGGCGCTCCGGTGACTCTGTTGTAATGTCTGAAGAGTCTCCTCATTGTGCTTGATGGTAGTCTCCAGCTGCTTTATATACTCGGTGCGACGCTCACGGAAAGCGGCTTGCGCCTGCCTATTCCTTTGCTTACGCTCTTCAGAGGTGGCATATATCTGAGAAACAAACTTAGCATACAGTAGAAAATGAAAGAGACAATCAGAAGACAACCTACGGGCTTTCGGCCTCCCTTACGCTTTTGCCTATGGGCAGCATCTTGAATGACCGTTTCACCATCTGGTTCTGGTGTTGAGACTGATGAACTGCAAGAACCCTCAGGGTTGGGTTCGGATTTCGGAATTACCTCCTCCATTCTAATACCATCCGGCGAATTAATCTGGCTGACATTGACCCGAGATCCCATATCACGCAGAGAGGCGGAAGGGAGGAGGGGTACAATCGGGCAATTGAGCAATGTGCACAGATTAACAGGCAAGATATAGAGGCAATAGAACGGGTTTAATAGACGGCCAGAACCCCGGGGCAGAGAAAGGGGAGGGCGTGAGGAGCGGAGAGAAGTGTGGAGGCGGCTTGCTGGGAACACCCGCGAAAGCACGCACCGGGTGCGTCTAAGGCGCAGAAACGCGCGGCTGTAGGGCTAGATCTCAAAGGTAAACTATTGGGGACGTTGAATGATCAAGATAGATGAGAACAGGGGACCCAACCTTTGGAAGATGAGCGCAGAGAGAGTCAAAGGTCGGCGATAAGAATGTGGAGTAGATGCTCTGAGGTGAATTTATGATTAACTAAGAGAAACATGTGGGAAGCGGATGCGGGGAGAGTATCGGGGTCGTATCGGGGACAGTGTTCAAAGGCTAGCTCTTCCGTTATGGTATGTACGGATAGTATACGGAGTATGTAAGTATGTTGCGTATTATTACCCGCAGTACGTATGTTCTCTCTTTTTTAATGGTCCCAACCCTTATTATAATTGAATTATTGTCTGTTGTAATTGCCTTTTTCCATTTCCCTTCCTTCTTTTCTTCTTAACCTGTTATCACAAATTGGTCATGCCGCACGGTTGCTGATTTGTGTGGGTCATTGGTTGCCTGATCATAAACTACACTTTGAGGAGAGGGGAAAGTGGACGCACTCTCATATCTCCTGTGTTTCTTTTGCCTATTTCGATACATCCAATACCGCCGGAATATCTCGGTTGCCGTTAAATTCTGGACCCCCGGTGGTCTGTGCCAGTTAACTCCCAGGTGTATTGTTACAGCTTCAATACAGCTCGCTTCAGGCCCCGCCGACTTTATCCCTAGCTCTCTCTTTGCTGCCCAGAATTGCGGGGTGGTCTTCTGTGGGCAATACCGATAGTTGTTGGATTGTCATTGGGCACATTTAGAATCTGAAGGCTAAATGAGATCTTGTATCAAAAAGTTACAGTTTAACCCTAGATCCGGCCGGAACGTGGGAATTTGATATTTAATGGCGGATAAATTCCAACCTCCTTTCGAGTCCTTCAGCATTTGGGGCGTTGCGCAACTACTAGTAACAACTCGCATGGCAAACCTTGGAGAGTTAACCAAAGACCCTCAAGTGTTGTGCCGGATCATGTTCTCGACATTCGACACTAACCTGCCAGTGAGCCAATCGAACAAGACGAAGTCCTTGCAACCATCGGAATCACTACCTTTTGGCTTGTCCGCCCGGACCGCCCTCTGCCTAAATGTCTTTCCCTCAGGCAGCCGAATGACCCGTGTACCGAATTGTAGCTTTCTGGAATGGTTGGAGAGTGCAGTGACCGGCTCTGGTGTTAAAAACTAACCCAAGAGAGGGCTGAAGGGTATTTAAAAGAACCTCGGGACGTATTCCGAAGAACGAAGAAAGCATTACCTTACTTTCAAAGTACAGCGTATAGAATTGAGGCAAGGGTCCAGAATAGCAAAGTTTGAGAACACTTCGAAGGATGTTCAACTGTTTCATGAGAAAGTTAGTTAAACCCAAAAAGGCTTGGCAGGCGTCTAAGCACGCGGGCCGCTTTGCTAGCTGAACTTTTGTCTGGACAGACACCACATCGGCTGGATCGACCTTGGAATTATTGGGGAATTATCGCTTCCAGATTAGTGCAGAGGGCTCTCATTATGTTCTCACTGTTCTCACCGCTGGATGATGTTGGATGCAGGGAACGATACGTTGAGGGTTGTAGCATCGGATTAATAATACATCCGAGAAGCCCTACATTTAGCCTCGAGGCTCTTTGCCAAAGAATGGAAGAAAACATCAAATACTGGGAGTCGAACTAACTTGTCTAAATGGTCAAACGGCAACCGCCCACATTAGCCATCGTCAAACATAGGCGGACTGAAGTATGATAATTAACCATTGCCGCATTAGACCTTTGTGAAAAGTATCGGCGATTGAATTTGGAAGCGGAAGTGTCATTGTATGAAACATCTAGACCACGCAACTTGCAACGAATATTCTAGGAGGTAGAGTCATGGTAAATGCATGGATTTTCGTAGCCATATCGTCCCGCCTTGAGCCATAGTAGAAACATTGAGCTCAATTGTTCACTTGAGCCACAGAGTTGCGGAGCCAAAAGTAATATATAGTAAGCAGGCAATCCCAAACACCTGTTGGTTGTTGGAATGCCAACTACATCGAGTTGTTAACTGCACACACGTATTTTAAGATGGACGACGAGGCACTCCACCGACTTCATGATGTAGGTATTATGTTCGGGCAGCTTTGGAAAGTTGGCTATTCTTGGAAGAGTGTCTTTTTTTAACGTTTGCTGATACCTCTTCCGCTGCAGTAATTAATGAATTCGAAGCATCTGCAATTCCATACGGACTGACGTTCCGAAAAAAAAGTACGTTGGTAGGATTTGTGGATCCATGGATCAAGCATAAATATATGACCCTATCATTCTAACCTCGGAGAACCATCCCGTTCTTTGACCAACTCGAGTGACGCTCTCACTCATGAAGCGCAAAATTAGAATCAGGACGGAGGAGTCCATGGATGGGGTGCTAGGGTAAAAACAGCTATGGGATCATGCCGCGGGAATGGTTGTCAAGGCGGACAGACACAAATTGTCGCAATTAAAAAAATCATGTAATTCGCGACCTCAAACATTCGGGTGCTCTCAGAACTAGCGCTGGAATCCCAAACTCACCATATCGATATTGACAAATCCAAGGGCCTACAGCTGGGTTATAAACGTAGATAGAGATGTTAAGTATCAATGTCCGCTGTCTAACAGCCTTTGAAGGCACACTGCTTCTGAGGATTGGTACTTCGATCAAAAGCCTCACAATCAATGACTGAATTCTCACGATCCTTCTCGCTTGACGTGCCCGAAGTGCCCCAAATGACATCTAGGCCATAGTTCAAAGCAGATGCAGAAGAAAAACCAGCGAATGTCACGACCCTAGGGAGCCCGCTGGTAGATCATCAAATGGGGTCCCACTCGGCAATCGTGACGCAAAAGCAGGGGCAGTGTCTTCAAACGCCTAGCCAATTTGATGCTTTGGCGTTTTTTTGGTGGGGTTGTAGTTCAGGAATAATGAGTGCAGGTCGAAGAAAGTTGAGATGAGATCAATTTCGGATTTTAAATTTATACCCACGTTCCACTCGGAACTCCTGAAACGCCGCTAAAACATGGCACCTCCCTCAACCTCATAACCACCATAACCCTGGGTTAGGGTTGGTTAGAGGATTCGATAAATATGGATGAAAGAAACGCACCCCGAGATATATGCTAAATGGTAATGTTTGTGAGAGTATCCAATGGATGTGAGATATATCTGCGATATATGGCTGATTGGTGTGTTGTTTTACTGTGGTGACTGAGAGATCGGTAGTTCAACGCCGAAAGTTTCCCCAGCCGAAACCTTTGAACCTCAAGCAACACCTTTGACGTGCAATGATATACTCTTACGGTTGAAAAAATGGCTTGATATGAGAATACGAGAGTTTCCTTTACCCACAGGGGTACGGTTAAACCACACAGTTGTCACCGTTTCATCGTGGTTACGCCGTCCGATAATTAAATCTCGGTTCAGAAACGATCTCCTACAGTTGTTTAAAAAGGCTATTGCGATTATCAAAGATCTTCCATTCGACACGTACGGTTTATGTTAAAGACATCTTACTCACAAGGAGACCTGGGTTCTTTATTCTGGCCACAGTCATATAGATACCGGAGCTAATCTCTTCGTTTCTCCCCACGTTTTCCCCAAGGGCGACATGGTTTTTGGCTCCCCCGCCCAATAGCTAGTTGAATGTGTTCTCTGAGCTCAGTGAGCTGGGAGTTAGGATATATAATAAATGCAACATTTTTCTCATCATAATAAATTATTCAAAAAGCACCACTCTAGGCACTCCTAGTCTCGGTAATGGATACATCAGTTCTCGTAACGATCCCATTTTCAGGGGGTTGCAAATTCTCCATATTGAATATTCGTTCTTCGCTCTCAGTCGGACGGCACTGTCCCTCTTTGTAGAACTTAATGGATGTCAAGTGAATGTGATCGTCGTGATTTTGCATCCAAGCCAAACCGTCAGTGGCCAGAGTATCACCTCCTTTTCGACGGCGAGTATTTTTGACGTACGTGTTTGTGTTCGGGTCTGAGTCATGTCGACTGGAGATTGGAAAGAGGCGTGGAAAAAGGAAGGCAAGAGGTTGCCGGATCATTGGCATGCAGGAGCAGATTATACCGGTGTGGATCTCCACGGTGCTCCAGCATGCGATGGGGATAGGACTCCCTAGCGTTTTGTGTAAGGAGGAGTTTAGCTCAAGTTCGTCCTTGAGAACGGCAGCGGGGAAAATATGAACGGGTCTACTCACATGTAACATCCTTTACCTTGGCCGATGCAGCAATAGTGGTAGCTCGAACGATACTTGTGACGCAAACACTGTCGTGGATAGATCAGCTTCGTTGATTCAATTTACATGTACTGAACAATCAAATAAGACCCTGCTTACAATGCACCAACAGCAAAAATCATGATCACCGCGACCTTATCCCTCGTCTTCAATTGGAGGCGAAGCACCTCTTGGATTGGGAGAATTAATATCATAAAGTCGCTAAGAATGTTGACCAACGTATATGATAGCCACGACGGGCGGTTGCTAATGCAGTTGTGGGGGATACTGCGATCCCAAAAGGATGCTACGGGTGTACACTGCCAAATTGTTGGAGGAATATATGCAATTCCCGTAGCCACAGTAAACGTGATCATTAAATAGCATCCCCATCGGAAATACCTTCGTACGTAGAAGGCTCGCAAGTAGAGAAGTAGGATTGAGGTTTTGGTGAAACAGATAACGAATTTATACATCACCTGTGCAGCGAACACAAACTGCAGTACAATTCAGATAGATGATGGAATCAGTGCCAGGAGCAAGAAGTCACGAAATGAATGCCAAGCCGCAGCAGACACTTCAGGATTCCTACCTTCAGCGCTTGGATCATCTCGCCGTGTGTGAGATCCCATTCGTGTTTGCCGAATCCGCTTTCCACGGCTGAGACGAGTTGAATCACTTAGTAAGATGAAACCTCACTACTTATTACCGACGATAGTTAACTCACCCATAATGTGAGCAACGGAGAGCACGACCGCCGCGAACTGAAGAAACGTCAGCATGTTGATCAATGGGGATGCATGCACAAAAGCAGAACAGAAGACCTTCTTACCATTGCCGCAAAGATGGTCCAGTCGTCAGCCCGAATACCGCCATGGGAATACCTCGCCGTCATACGAGTGACAACAAAAAGCCCGGAGATGATGACCATCACAACGCTGATATTCCATAGCTGCCATCCTTTATTGGGAATCCCAGGGATAGGGCGTCCAAAATTCGTCATACTAATCACGAAATTACCATTGAGAAAGGAATTGGGGAAGAATTCAGAAAACCTCGAACTTCCATGAAGCTCCAAATCATAAATGATGAAAAGCAAAGAGGGTGATGATTGAGACCCTGAGAACATAAAACAGGGCAGATAGGTGGACTTTTATGTTCAACATGTTTGGTGTTAGCTAGGTAGACCCAGCAAGCCATCATGACCTGGAAACTTATTCGATTCTGGCGTTAGTTATCAATACTCAACTGAATTTGTCACTTAGGAAAGCTGGTTAGGCGACTCACTCTGGTGATGGCACCCGCGAATAGAATATGGGTTGTTAAATAGCAAGAGCCATTGGTGGCTTCGGTTAACAACCCGCCAACGCTTTCATACTCCGTACTTGTGTTGCAAATATCATTTGGAACTTTTAGGTTTAAACACCTAGATCCCCATAGCCAAGGATCCAAGTGGAATGCATTTTGATGTATTTTTGTCGGAGTGACAGGTGAACAACAATCCCAAGATAATAGAGCGTGATAACACACGGAGGGAACGGTCCAAGCAACATTGTGGAGCGACCCATCTTCATCAGAGGCCAGGGGCGAAGGAGATCTTTTCCCTAGAGAGTTTGGTTAAAATGATGGAGAGATATTGCGGGAAGAAGGAGGATTTAGTCCGGCTAAGTCGTTATCCCACGTCTTGCAGGGATATCTCCGAACTACCCCATCTGCACCAAGTAGTTCCGCATCTTCCTGCAAGCCCTACCATGACTTCACGTGCAGTTCAGGTTTATTAAAACTTGCAGCTCGAATTGCATGGCAACTGCAACGAAACAGCAGATTTTAGACTTTAAAATTGTTGTATAATCCATCATTTGTATAAAAAAACAGCGGAGATCCAGGAGCTGAAATGGAATTGTCCGCTTATTTCAGCGCATGGTGACCAGCTGGCAGCTGGCCGTTGTTGTAATCGAAATGACGTCAAAGCAGTAGAACTCGCAAATGTGAAAACGTTAGCGACCAAGAAAACTTCAGGAGCATTTGTAACTGACCTTCTTTAGACGCGTTCCAAGGTAGTTTTTCTCCGCAGATTGGAAAAAGGGGTTGAAACGACTAGTTCGCCAGTTGACCGTTTCCATGCATGCTTATTAGTTAATACGCCACCCGATTATGCGCTAAATGCGCCTCAACGCCTTTTGGAAATATGTAGGCGCGCCAAATTTCAACGATTGAGTTAAGGTTATGCCGAACCTTCGTCCATGTAACTTGTCCTGGTTTAGTTAAGGACTCACTAGTAAGTGGATTTAGTATATCGGGTTCGGCCAACCCTAATAATAATAGTAGAACCCGACACTGGTTTTAACCTGAGAATTTCATTCCCCCGATAGAACGTTTCTGGAAGGATTCAAACCGAGCAGGTTTGGCGGCTCGGTTCACATGAGAAAACATACATCTTGAAAACTGCTGGATATTTATGATATTTAGCTGTATGTCTCATCCAAGGGTCATCATCAGCCTCATCTGTGCTGAGTACTGAGTAGTCGTTTCCCTCACTCATGCGCCACCGAATTGGGGTAAATGAAGCAGCTTAAGGGACTGCTTACGGCGCCACCCCAGACCAAGTGATCCAAAAAGTGGTTAACATTGGTTATTGGGGAAAATGCAGATCCCTTTCTCTTAACTCCGCGAAATTCATGGTATCCAGATATCCTCGAGAAATCGTCAATATTATTCAACCCCCTCCCGGTATGAAGGATGCTTGGCCGTCACCAAGAACAACCAGTCATGAACCACTCCGAGAAACTCAGATTGGCTTCTGATTGTCTCATGATATCCGCGGTGGAGGCAAGTCCTCCCAAACACCTATTGCAGAGTCCCAAGCTCTCCTCTTGTTCACCTGGACATAGGCGTCATGGTAGCTTTCAAGGTTGCCCGCGAAATCTGTAATTTTTAAGATCACACCGCTTAGGAAGCCGTTGTCGACATCACTATTATTAACCCTGATTGCCATGAAACTCTTTCAGGTGCCCTCTGTGTTCATTGCCAAAGCTGCAAGACCCCTACTTTAATCACAACAAGGATGACACAGATGTTTTCTTGTGGTCAAATGCCAGTTTTCGCACCAGGCAGTGTGATTCCGAGCCCATTGGGTTTTAAGGCACAGTCATACCAGCTTACTATGGCTTTTCCCTCTCTTAAACTTCCTGTGGATAGGCCATCCTAGACGCTTACTGGTCTAAAGATTCTTAATTGAGTCCGTGTCTGACCTGTCTGTGCCGTCTGTCAGGGAGCTTTGGCAGCAAAAAGCAAAAAAAAAAAAAAAAAAAAAAAAAAAAAAGTCAACTGCATAGGAACAAATCATCAAAGAAATTTATGAAGGGTCCACTATTTTTATGCAATGACAAGGTATGATGATTGGTGACTTACGTTTGAGAAATATCATTGGTAGAGCTGGACCAGTATCAGAACTAGTCCAAGCTGCAGAGAACTGAATGCATTCCCAAGGGCTTTTAATGGATTGTCTCGAGACTGGGTTAGGGACGCGAAAGATGGGCAAAAACTATTCGCGGGACCTATAACTCTACCCTTTATTTTGTTGCTATGAGATGTGGAAGGTTGATGAGGAACTTCTTCGGCTGGGCTGACTGGGTTTACCAGCTTGGGTTTCGTGCTGGAGAAAGGCTCACCGAGTCCTCAGTTTCGCCTAAACATGAAATCCAGTAAGAAGTTTCCGGAGTTTATTTCAAGAGGAGGATGATGAAGTTGGACAAACCAGGATCTGTATTAGGCTTTATTGATCCAACTCTTTAAAAACTGAACAGCATTTAAATCTGTTTAGAGAGAGCGCGAGCTCTAAATGTGATTGCATGGAGCACCAGAAGCATTTGAATGCTTCCTCTCCCAGTTTAGATGTCGGATTACCAGGTGAGCGTATTACTCTATAGTAGAACTGAGCTTTTCCATCCTTCGTCTATGTTTTTACTAATTGTCAAAGATTCGTGCGATTTAGCACTTAGAATTTCGTGGTTGTGTGAGTCAACAAACAAGATAATCATGCGGAAAACACAAAGTCATCCCTGAATAGAAAAGACATAACTACCTGAGTTCTGACTTGTTGCAGAACAGCACAGTTCATCGAACAGAACGCTGTGTACAATAGAGTGTTGTGATGGCTGTCTATTATTTTCCAATTGCGAGTCATTTCTGCAATCCAAACCCTCCTTGTCCGTGATGTCAAGATGACACCATTTTGAAGGTGGGGTGTTAATTTTATTCCCCACACTTACTTCTCCCCACATTTCAAGACGAATAATCCCTGCCACTCGTTATGATAACTACATGATCCATGCTCGACCCCATCGTGTGGTCACGTAACTACCTCACAAGAGAGAGAATGTGAAGCATTTCGGTGGGGGTGCCTTTACAATGGTCGCAGTTGAACGATCGTAGGGCATCATGGAAATCCCACGGTTCTCCTGCCACAATCAACATATCCAAACTCAATTCACCATGGTTTAACAAGTACCAAGTGAGATGATTTAGTTATGATTTGTTTTAACTTTAATTTTCACCCATGTTATAATCCCATCCTTTTCCCGTGTTAATTTTTCACGGCAAATATTTTACGATGGAGGGGACATATCAGGTTTGATTTCCGCTTCAACCTACCTCTTAAAGGTTCAGCGCGAAGAATTGATGGTTGGCATCCAAACTTGATAAAGCGGATCCAGACAACAAATACAAACAACAACGGTGCTCACTATCTATCTGTGGCAGGTGGAGAGCTTTCGTGAAAAGATATATAATGCCGGGGGCAGATCCACCTTTCTCCAGACATGGAGATGTTTTGTGCTCTTGTGCTCTTCCGCTCAAATTCCTGCCTCGGACCCATCACCTTTCCGTGTCGTTTTGAGGATAGAAAATTTACAATTGCAAGGAAGACTACAAGCTTAGAAGATGGCTAGTTCGCATCGATTTCATCCTCTCTCGCCGCAGGAGATTACTTTGGTAAATAAAAAACTAAAACACCCATTCTTCGCAGAATCGTCGTTCTATGACTTCCAAGGAAATAACTAAAGAATCACCTAGGCCGTCAAATACATCAAAGCTCATATCCAGGCCACAATGTGATATTTCGCGTAGTTACACATGCAGAGCCGCCAAAGGCGCAGATGATCCGCTTTCTGGAAGCTGAACGATCTTCCTCAACTCCGGAAGTTAGCGCAGCGCTACCACCCAAAAGGACTGCCCTCGTTCAATTTTACTTGGGTGATTCTTTAGATTTCCGTGAGATCAGGGTGGACCTAACCAGCGGGGAACGGCTTGACGAATCGAAATTGACCGGGAAGCGTTCGTATATCGACGGCACGCTAATGAACGCCTGTGAGGAGGAGTGCCTTGCAGATAAGGGTGTGCAGGATGCGATCAATCAATTGGAGTTGCCGGAGAATGCGGCTGTTGTGGTTGAGGCATGGACTTATGGGACGGATGGGATGCGGGATATGTCGAAGCGGCTGGTTATGGGCGTATATTATAACCACTTTATCTCCCTACCCCAATTTCCTTCTTCGGTTCTAACGGTCAGGATAAAATGTGCTAAAATCATTTCTCTTTCGGCTAAAAGTGCTATTTTTACATGCATCTTAGTAGTCATGCGGATGCAAACCACTAGCCATATCCGCTGGATCTATGTGTGGAGATGACAGATGACTTGAAGATGCTTGGTATATTTAACTTACCATCTGGAGAAAATGACTGATATACCCCTATTACCAAAGGGGTTAAGAAGTTTGACAGGTCAAAGATTCATGACACCAGCAAGTATCATCCTGACCTTGTCTCCGATAATTATCGCACGGGGAATGCTGTGGTGACCCGCTCCCGAATCCTAGTTTTGCAGACCATCATCACTGCAGGCAACTACGAGTATATTTTCGCCTTCCAATTTACTCAGGATGCAGCCATCAACTACGAAGTTCGCGTCACAGGGATCCTCTCAACTACACCCATCAACAGGGGCGATTCAGTCCTTACGGGACCCTCGTGGCGCCGGGTGTCCTGGCTCCCTACCACCAGCACCTATTCTCCCTGCGCATTGATCCAGCCATAGACGGGTTTGATGACATCCTCGTCGTCGAGGACTCCATTCCCATGCCCCTGGACAACCCCAAAATCCACAACTCATTAGGTATCGGCTACATCACTTCCCAAGTAACCGCCCAAGTCGAAAGCACATTGGACACGGACATCACCAAGGGTCGTGTGTTCAAAATCACCAATGAAAACGTGCGCAACCCGGTCAACAATGGGCCCGTCGGATATAAGCTTGTCCCACATTATTCGCAGATGTTGCTTGCGCACCCGACGTCATTACACGCCAAGAGATCGAAGTTTTGCTCGCACCCGCCCTGGGTTACTAGATACGGTGATCGGGAGCTGTACAGTTCCGGCGATTATACGATGTAGTCGCTTGGTGGGGTCGGGATTGCGTCCTGGATTAAATCCCGTGCATCAAATGAATCAGCCGCCAATGTGCGGAATCAGGATATTGTGCTTTGGCATACGTTTGGCACGACACACAATCCGCGCATTAAGGATTGGCCAGTCATGCCAGCGGAAAAGATGCTTGTGTCATTGAAGCTGGTGAATTTCTTTACGGGAAATCCGGCAGTTGATGTACCGATCGGTATGCAGGAGCAGAATATGAGCGTTCTTGTTGACGTTGGGGCCCATAAGAGTTGCGCCCCGGATAGCTTGAAAAGAGGGAAGGCGGGAAAAGGATAGTAAGGGATTTGGAGAAAAGTTGTTATTTCCAATTTCAATTAATTATTTCATGCCCACTGGAGAAGAGAATGTATACGAATAGAATAAATTTAAAAAAAAGTAATAAATAGAATCAGTCCTGTGTCTATGTTTAAGTAACTTCGTAACTAACAATCCATGGATTGTTGAACCGCGGCAAGTCCGAGTCCGGCCAAGCGCGGAGTGTCTTAAGAGTCCGTCAAGGGAAAAAAAACCCGAAGCTCAGCAACCATTTGCCGAGATAATACGAGACACCAACAATAAACTGCGACAAAACTGACCACTCCATTAAGAAAAGTTGGAATTCCAAATTGATCTAGTTGACTGTTTGCTATCGTTGTTCCATTCCGTTGTGAACCCTCGTCCCAGCCTCCGACCCACTCCTTTTACCTTACCCCGCCTCCGAATTCGTCGTCGAGGATAAATAACAGAAATAAGGAGTGATGGCTGGTGAGGGTAGAAAGCCGGAGGCAGATATAGATGTCCCTGCGGAATCCAGTACTGCTACTCCTGTTGTGGAAACGAAAATAAATGAACAGAGCTCAACAACCCTACAAGCCGAGACGACCAATACAGCTCCTCCGCAAGCCAGTGCTACTCCTGTCGCTGCGGCGGCTACCAAAGAGGATGAGGAGGGATCAGACTGGGAGGATCTGGATGGTGAGTTCGGATGTATTTCCTTTGGCTTCTTGCTTTTCTCCCAAAATACTTGTCTTACCTAGAGGGTGAAAGTATTCTCTACCACATCAAGAGATCGAAACCTCCGAAAAAATAAATTCACAGGATAATGTCCATGTATAAAGTCATAACAATCTAACTCACCCCTTCCAGACGTCCTCGACGATTTCTCCACCTTGAAAAAGCCATCCGCAGCCACACAACCCGCTTCCTCATCAGACAAACCCATCTCCACCGCAACTACAGCTCCCCAACCATCATCATCACCAACATCATCATACCTTGACAAAAACGCCACCAAAGCTCCCGAATCTGACCTCGACGAAAATGCCTTCATCGAGCAACTGGAGCAAGGCATGGCGGAGCTTATGGGCTCAGCCGGCGGAGACGGCGAACCAGACTGGGATGCTCTGGCGCAGAAAATGGCGCAGGGTAACATGGACCCAACAGACATTATGAAGTTGCTTATGGGTGAAGGGGGTCCGGGCGCTTTGGCTGGAGGAGGAGAGGCGGATTTACCTGGTTTTGCTGGACTTGGTGATGATAAGAAGGATGGGAAGGGAGCGGCGGAGGCTCCAAAAGCTGGTGCCGCCGCTGCTGCTGCTGCTGCTGCCTCCTCTCCAGGTGGCACTGGGAGTGGTAGTGGCAGTGGCGATAAAGTGGGTGATAAATTCCAAGAAACGATCCGCAAGACGATGGAGCGCATGCAGGCGTCTGGAGAGAAAGCTACGGCTGCCGCGACCGAGGATGGAGGGGATGATATGCTCGTCAAGCTGTTGAAGGCGATGGAATCAGGGGCTGGTGCAGGAGGGGGAAATGACGAGGAGAGCCTTGATAAGATATTCATGGGTATTATGGAACAGTTGTCGAATAAGGATATGCTATATGAGCCCATGAAGGAGCTACATAATAATTTTGGCCCGTGGCTAGAAGAGAATAGAGGCAAGGTTCCCAAGGAGGATATGGAGAGGTATGAATTGCAGGCGGTTGTTGTCAGGGAGATTGTGGAGAAGTTCGATGAGGAGGGGTATTCGGATGATAAGCCGGAGCATAGGGCTTATATTTGGGAGAAGATGCAGAAGGTATGGTTTTGTTCTTTTTCCTTTTCTTTTTTTTCCCCCTATTTCTTTTTCATTCAATAGGATATTTGAAGTGTCGCACTAACTAATTCGTGGTCATAGATGCAAGCTGCGGGCAGTCCTCCTGATGCCCTAGTGTCAAATCCGCTGGCGGATGAGCTTGGGATCTCAAGTACATTAGGTGGAGGGGGTGGCCCTGGGGATATACCGGAATGTCCTCAGCAATGATAATTTGATAGAAATGTTCAGCCAATTTATTTTCCTTCTTGTCCACATATCAATTGTTGTATTGACTTCACCTGGGTCTATGAAATGCCCGTCATATCTTCATGTCTTGCCAATTATTCCCTTTACTACCCCTATCGTGTATTGTACATAAAAGAATCCGGTTACCACTTCCCTTGAGATGAAATGCCACATAAAGTTTCTACTGAAAATTAAGCCTTTCCGGCTCCCAAGAACGCCACGCTAGATTTGAAAAAAAAAAAAAAAAAAAAAAAAAAAAAAAAAATCCAAACACCGTTTGATGCCCCGTTCACATGCAAAACTGTTTCAGAAAATATCTAGCCCTGCGATGTATCCATGCCGTCATTTACGTTGTCGTTCTTACCTGATGATTTGGCCTGACCATGGCCGTTGTCAATCAAATCGGCAAAGATAGTTTCGTAGTAATCCTCATCATCGTAATGGGAGCTTGGCGGGCAAGGCTGCAGCTGTTGCTCTGTTTCTCGAGAGCTCTCCAGCTCCTCCAAAAATGCTTGATATTGCTCTTCCTGGGATATAAATTCCTCCAGGATGCGCTCCTCTGCTGGTCATCACATGTTAGCATATATAGTTTGTATCACTGTGGACATATACGGCAAAAAAAGTTAAGAAGTGGTCTAACAAAGCAGAAATGATATGGGTTATATTTACCTTCCACTTCATCACCACGGCTCCCCCATCGCGGATCCACTCCCTGCCCATCTTCAAAACCCATCAAACCTTCCCCCCCCTCAACTTCCTCCATCATCTCACCAAAATCCGGAGCAGACCTCTCAATCTCTTCCTGATACCTACGCTGCTGCACAAGATAATTAATCATCTGCATCTGGTCGCTTCTCGCCTCAAATCTGCCCTCATCGCGACTACGTTTCACTTTATTCAGGAACATATCGCGCTGCTTCTCACGGGATGCATGCTGGCGCACGATCTGAGCGGGGGGCCAGCGGATCTGCGAAGCGTAGCGCTCAGCATATGACTGTCGGGAGAGTGAAGGGGATGAGGTTCTGTTTTTCTTGTTGTCGTCGACATGCTCTTTCATTTGTGATTCGGGTTTGCTGTTGGCCATTGTGGTGTAGGAATGGGATCTGGGTCGCTTTGCATGGCGTGGGTTGAGTGGTGGGGGGTGAAGCGGTTGCGGTGGCAGCGAGAAAAGGTTTGCCGAGGGTGAAGGTTGGGCGACAGTAGTAAACATTATTACTATCAGCAGGTAATATGCGTTGGGGTGGGGGGGATCTATGTAGTTTGCTTTATAACTGTTGTCATTGGCATATCGATGTGGGAGGCATGATTCTGGCCAACTGAGTTGTTGGAATATTCGAAGAGGATTAAATGTTAGGTAGACGCGAAAGATTATGTTCCGACACGCGTGTGATGGCGCTAGACCGTATTAGGCTAAAAGGCTGAAGCCCTCGGGAATCCGCCTGCAACAGTTTCCCAAGGGATTCAAGGCAATCTCAACAACAAGACAACGGTCCAGCACTGTTTAAACATGTTAGGTTGACTGGAATCGACTTGATTTGCACCCCAGTCCAGTGGGTTCTTAATTATCATTTGATCGTCCTCGTTGTGGCAGGGGCGTTATCTAGGTATGGATATTTTTTATCCATATTGTTGGCCGATGTGGTCAACTTTTTAGGCAACTTTTCTCGTCATTGGCTAGGATATGAAAGCTGCCGGATACTTCATCAAACAACAATACCTGGCCTCCAGATCGAAATTCATTTCAGAAATCAAGTTTTCTGAATGTGTCTTCCTCTCTTTGGCAGCAATATTATTTCAAGTTTCTGTATAAGAACGACTGGGCAGAGGGACTCCCGCACATAGTATTTGGCACAATCTTAGCATTCGAAAAACTATGGGATGTATGAGGGCACAGATTTGCATCCTATCCATGGACTGAAGGCTATACTCCATTTAAGCTACATCACAAAGCAATTCAAATTCGTCATCTAACACCATCACCACTTGGTGCGACGGTGATGTAGGGGCGAGAGCAGACTCCGAGGACACAGCCGCTGTCTTTTGGACGTGTTCGATAAAATATTTCGTAGGTGCAGACTGCTGTGCTACGTTACAACTCTCTACAGAAATGTATTATGCAGCGATTAGCTTTCCAATTTCGTTTTGCACATTGCAAAGGAACCTGTCTCTCTCTCACTCACACGCTCCAAGCTTGAATGGCTTCGAAGGACAGGAACATTCGGGATAGAAAAGCAGGTATTGATAATAGACTTGAAAACGCACCTCTCTCACTCTGACAATCTTGGACGGTGAAATTGATGCCGTGGACTTCATTTACGATCTACCAAAACTTTTAGTTCTATTATGCAGAAGCGATTCCTTCACGGGGCAGAAAAATGAAACGAAGTAACTGGAAAGATTTACCGTCTTGCATCTATCAAATAGGAGCTCACAGCTAAGAAATCAAAATCTGCATCTTTAGCTCACGGGGTCTCGGTAACGTTTGGGGCCATGAGAGCAACATATTCACGGAATATATTGACCTTTGTTGTCCGGCACTGTGGAAATCAGACTTCAAAACGGTAAGCAACGAATCCCTTGTGCCGAATTCCCTTCATTTGGATGTACTCACGAACATCTCTCCGTGGACCTCAGATGGCTTGTCCCGGTGTCCAGAATTCGTTATCTGTCATTCAAAGGAATCCGTTCATATCAGCATCATAGCCGAGTAAGATCGAATCCAGTTCAACGATATCTGGGGAAAAGGCACTGCTTTTCCCCTTCCGCGGGATATCTCCCTTGCTAAGTTAGGTGTCTGAACATCAACTTGATAGTTCAAACTCACCGCGGGCGCAGCACCTGTCAACCCATGATTGAATACCTATTTCAGCGGCGCATCAGCTTCTCCCCATGGGATATTTATGAATCGCTGAATTATAGAAAGCATTTTCTAAATAGACCTGAAGATTCTGATACTGCCGAATACGCAGAGGATCGTGCAGCCTCTCCCACGCAGACGCGAGCGCAAGTTGTGCAATAACTAGTGACATGTAACGATGATAGGACGGCATTGCCGTCGTGCAATTAGGACCCTTTTCTTTTTACATATAGAATAATACGTAGAGATACCATTTCACCTGCAGGTTGGGGGGAATATAGAACGGCAAAGAAATAAGCTTTTTTCAACATCCAATGTCAACTATAACTAATGGAAAAGAGATAATGGTGATTTCTTGACCAAAACGCCTCTGTAACGTACTAGCAAAGATATTATGGGCCCCTTGATGTCTTCAAGTTCAGTAACCGACTAGGTCTCTCATACTCTCTCTACATGATACGTCAGGAAACACACAACATCTCCAAAAAGGAGCTATACTCCTAGCACTTAAATTTCCAAGAGAAGTACTGTTCTCTGAGATGGTATATAACCTGGATGAAATACTTAAGATAATGTAATGATGCGCCGACCTGTTCCGTGCTCATGGCACAGACGTCCCGTCAGGAGCAAGGTCCCCGCAGAGGTAAAAGTTCGAGAGTCAGTGCTTTCCGCCCCACCTTAACCCCTTGAAAGGCGCTCCGCATTTCTTCATCTAGCATCTGCATACACGTTCTGCCAGAACAATCCGTCGTACAAGGTCGCATCTTTCGTGAGGGAAGGGACAGGGTCTCGCTGACTTTTCATGGGTTTGACAAAAGGAGTTCCCTAAGGGTTTCACAATCCGTCACAGTGTTAGAGTGCTGTTTCACCAATGAAGTTGCCAACACAGTGGGTGGGGTAAATGGACTTGCAGGATGTGTGAACATCCA
Organism: Paracoccidioides lutzii; assembly: GCF_000150705.2. Lineage (NCBI taxonomy): Eukaryota > Fungi > Ascomycota > Eurotiomycetes > Onygenales > Ajellomycetaceae > Paracoccidioides > Paracoccidioides lutzii. The sequence goes on along the minus strand of NW_015440950.1, from coordinate 941,583 downwards.
CAGATCTCTATTTTACCAATCTTGCGGGTAGAAATGGAGAAATACTTATATACATATGAAACAAATCAACCAATAAAAAATTACGGCCGCCTTTCGCCTCTCCAGTCACGGCAGCTATTGGTTTATCACGTTTTTATCCTTGGGGTTTTATCAGCATGGATAACCCTTTCAGTAGGTATGTTCTTCTGCCAGGCCGATGATGGTGGCGCAACTCTAGAAAGGAAAATTCCTCAAATCACAAAAGGTAAAAATTGCAAATGCCAAAGAACCCAACCAGACAGGGCTCGAGGGTGACTCTCGATCCAACCCGATCATGGTTCTGTACCTGCATAAACATGAGTCAGAGACGTGGGCTACGTGGTGGCTGCTGGATCGTCTCAGGGGTAAAATAGTTGTATGGAACGCAGACTTGCACCAACGAGCACGTTACTGTGCATACATAATATAGAGGACAGAAACATGGCGAACCGAGTGTTTCTCGGTACGCACGCTTGGCCTTCTAAATCCTAACGAATTACCACACCACATGTTGGAGGTGCAACATCCTGGATACCCAATGATTTCCCAGAATGCAGTGCCTGGAAATTTCGGCATTCTTTCATCTTCGTCGTTGTTGTTTCGTCAGCCCTAACGGAGGCTTACGGGTACAACCCGTCCCATCTTTGCGTGCAGGGATACATGGATTGGAATTGGAGACTACAGAAAACAGGTGGAACCTGGAAATAGAAGAGCATGGGTTTCCGAAAAGCGAAAAATGAAAAGGATAAATCTTTTTCAAAATCTTAACCCGCTGCCTGGAACCCAATGCATGTAGGCGTGGTTAACTGGGGGAGCCTTTGCGTTAAAATCAAGTGTTAAAAAGACAAGAATTACAAGGGAAAAAATATCAACATCAATATTAAAATAGCTTCTCTGTAAGTTTAGCGACTAAGCTGACAGCAATTTAATTCCCAAGTTCTCATCGTAAGAGAATAAAGTTGAAAAAAAAAAAATGAAAAAAAAAAAAAAAAATTGTACATACAAACATACAAGGTATAATCCAATTGTATTGGAAGAAAGGCAGACTTGAGACCCAAGATGAAAAAGAGCAACAGGCAGTAAACGAACAATAATATCTTCCCCAACCTCCCTGCTATCTAACCCCCATTTCATAACCACCTACCTCTCCTGGCGAAAACTCAAGGTAGATTATCCATTTAACACACACATGTTCTATAAAACATGTGGCTGATATCTCGCTAACGATATCACTCTCGCTCTGGCTATGCTGAACCGGATAAGAAGTAAACTTACTTTAACCCGCCGCAAACATTGTCACAACATTGCATCGGAGTAACGAGGAAAGAAAGGATAGAGTTGGTTAGTCTTTGGAATAAGAAGCAAACGAAAAGGAAAAATAATAATGTGCAGTGACTGATGAACGGGATATGTGATTGAGGGAGGATATCGAGTCCATCCCGTTATTGTATTCTTTTCTATTCTGGGATGGACGTACATTTGTGTTGTGCGGTTGTGCGGTTGTGCGGTTGTGCGGTTGTGCAGTTGTGCAGTTGTGTGCAGTTGGCGCTGAGGCGCTGGCTTGACCGCAGAGCAGAGCAAAAACAAAAAAACAAGGGGCAATCAAATCAACCCACCACTCTAAATGAAAAAAAGAAAGAAAGAAAGAAAGAAAGACAAAAGCCGGAAGTACGAAAACAGATATTCGATAAATTTCAGTTTGATAAGGAATGTTTGAAGGGGAGGGGGGGAGGCCATTTCGGTGATGGAAAAACCATGTTTTAACGGATCAAGGAAAGTGACATTATTATTATTATTATTATATCGCATGCAGCCAAGGTTTGGTTGCATGCTTTCTTTCGTTTTTTTTGTTTCTTTTTCGCTTTTTTTTTCCTTTTTTCTTTTCGGTTTTCTTCGTGTAGAAATGAGAAAGGGGGAAAGGAGGGAAGGGTCGAAATGGCCTGGGGATAAGCCGGAAGGTGCACAGGAAAAGATGGTTTTAAACGACAAGAGAGAAGAAAATCAAATGGGGTAGCAGTATCAGTATTCCTACAACAACAACAACAACAAAAACAACAAAAACAACAACCATATTCAACACCACGCCAAATGAAGAAGAGGGAAGACACAGACGGAGACACGAGCAGTGAACAAATACAGACAGACATGCAAATAAAGGCTGCAAATAAGGGCAACATTTACCCACGCATGGGTTCCCACGAAATATATCATCCAGAGATGCAGTGCGAGAGCCGACAGGACCGGTAGATGTCGCAATGGTCCGTGAAATGCAAACAAAAAAAATAAAAATAAAAATAAAGCCAAAAAACAATAAGCGTCAAAACATTAGCGAAGCCCAATTCCTAAAGACACACACAACCTTTAGAAATTCGACGATGCATTGAGCCCTCCCGGATGATGATATTGGTCCAGCGTCGACTTAAATGGAGAGCTCGAGGTCCCCGATGTCTCAAGGCTAGATGTCCCCACAGCAGTACCGGCATTCATTAAATCATCCTCATCACCAGGCCCACGGAAGCTCCGCCTGGTACGCAGCCTCCACACCACGAAGGCTAGGCCACCCAGGATAATAGCTCCTCCGACACTCACGGCAACGCTAATGACGGTATTCTTGTTGGAGCCACTTAGGCCCGATGAGCCACCTGATCCGCCAGCGTTGTTGCCCAGGCCGGGAGGGAGGGTTTGGCCAGGGGCTACGGTTGAGGCGGAGGTTTGTTGGACGGGGGTGCCGCTGATAGTAAGGGTGTTGGTGACGATGACGACGGAGGGACTGTTGGTTGTGGAAGGGACATTATTTGTTTCTGTGGGTTGCTGTTGGTCTTGGGTAGGTGTGGTGCTATCTGCAGTGGGTGTTGGAGTATCTTGAGGGGTAGTGGAGGATTGTGGTTGTGTCCGTGGTGTGCTGGAGGGTGGTGTGGTCCTGGGTTGCTCGGGGGTTGGATCGGGAGTCGACTCTGGTGGTGGTGATGGTTCACTGGTTGTCGGAGGGGTTTGAGTTGGTGGTTGCCGTTGAGTTGGGCTCTCAGTTGCCGGCGGTGAGTTGTCATCGGAGGCGAGCTGTCGTTTTCTCACCTTTACATTTGGATATCCGTATCCAAATCCACCATCGAGCGTTTCAGGGCCGGCGTCAGCAACAGCTATGGCTAGCAGCAGGACTAAGAGCAAGAGGAGCGAAGAGGCAGACGTCCACCGCATTGTGACACGCGACTCACTGGTGGATTGACGGGAGAATTGGAGAGGCGCTACGGCCTTGAGTGATCAAACTCAGTTACCACGGAGGGAGTCCAGACAGTGATCAGCGGGTCGGAAGAGTTAAGAAAAAGATATATTAACCGAATGACAAAGGAAATTTACAGGGAATGGAGTAGAAAAAGAATGGGATGGGCAATAGCTGGTAGAGGGGCAAAATGAAAAAAAAGAGAAGGTCAGGTGAGAGATATAGTGAAGAGTGAGTGAGTGAGTGAGTGAGTGAGGAGGATGAAATAATAATAATAATAGGTGCAGGCGATTGAACCCAGCGACTAAAAAAGCAGCACTCGATCCAGAATACCGGCCTGTATATAATACAGGGAATACTGTCATTTACATAGCCCTCTTTGCTCCCAAGTGGTGGAATTGGCCCTGACTGACGTCTCCCCGCTTCTAGCCCTCGTATCGCATAATACCAGCGCCAGTATTCTTACATAGCGCTGTTTTCATTGTCCCCTGTCCGATCAACAACCATTGGCTGGGCAAAGCCGTGCCTGCCAGCGACACCAAACCTAAAGAGGCTAGTTATTGCCCTGCCGTAAAATGTCACGGAACTGGACTGGTAAACTATAACCTTATTGTATCCGGAAGACAGGAAGGGCTGTACGGCTGATCGCAAAGATACAATACAGTATGTACAGAACACATGTATAAGCGGGCTTGCACCAATACCGAAATACCACCAATCATTGATTTAATTTCAGCAACGCCACGCTTGTCCCGTGATGAGGTGCAAGATTGTTGCCGTATTATCAAGTTTAATATTCGAGATCACTAATCAACCAAACTAGTTTAATAACTTACTTAGTGGTGGGCAGTTAGTTCAACGGTTGAATTTAATACATAGGGAAATCTCACTCCCCCCCTTTTATATAGCGCTGGCAATCTGGGGTGCACCCACCTAACCTTGTTACATCTACACATCCACCATCCACCATCCTTGAACCTCGAGACCTCAAGAAATATATCCAGGAATGGGGATGGACGGTGGAAACCTCAACGGAAATCCTTCATTGAGAATCATCTTTGAGCAAGCATTCTATCGCGTCGTATTCCAGCAAGGAATATCATCTGGGTTCATGCCAAACAGCCCGACATACCTAGCACTCTTGATGATTTCGATAAGACCATGGAGGAAGCGTATGATATAAGTCTTCTCTTTGTTTCTCTACTCCCCGTAGGTTCCCAGCTAAACCTGGACCAATATACATATATCCGCCTTGCTACCTACCAAGGTACCTAGGTAGCTTCTTATTGTGGTTCAGGACATGGATAGTTCGAACTGAAAATCTCTTCTCTCTCGTGGAGTAATTACCATGGACTGGATATTCACTCACATACGTTTTCAGAAGAGGGCGGGTGTCCTTATTTTGCTTTAATATGGAAGCAAACCGTGCGCAGATTGTGGGCCCGTGGTTATTATCAGGCCATCCCTGGGCACCCCCGGTTAACCTGTGGATGTACGGAGTATAAAGTGCAAGAAATGACCAACAGCTTCTCTCTGAAGACAACTCTTGTCGTTATTCCCGAGGTCTTGTTGGGAGAATTCAAGCAATCATTGCTGAAGTGTTTCAAAAGTGAGCGATTAACTATGATGTGATGGAGATTTTTTTTTTTTTTTTTTTTTTTTTTCAATAAATCGCCCCTCCCTTTGAAAGCATCACCCACCTCATTCAGTTGGCACCTTTCGAACCATGCCAAATGTGACTTGTTAACAATTATCTTGTGGATCCGCGGTATGTTCCCAACTGAGCTATTTAAGGCTCGAATCTGGGTCCCAGCTCAAATGCACTCGCGGAAGCACGAGGAAAATGTATCCCATGGTATCAACTCTGTACCAGCTATCTAAATCTTTTGGTTTGATTGCTATAAAGGAGATCTGATGTCACAATCGTCGCAGGCCCAGCGCCTCCATGCTCTCTATCAAGTTTCCAGAAGGGGTACCATTTGGCGTTCCAGGAGATTAAATGTGGTGAAGTGGGAAAGGTCATATATGTGTGTATACGTCCCGTCCACAGATGGGAACGTGGAGGCAGTTGCATGTCCAGACCGTGGAGCACGCATGGAAGGAATTACATTAGGGCAGAAAGACCACAGTCAATATATGCTATTTTACAGGAGCTTCATAATCCGCTGTTAAATACTTGCGCTGACTTGGAACTGGGTCCTGAATTAGGCCTAATACAAGTACTGTAAAACCCGCTACGGAATATGTTCCTTGGTCGCCTATTTTTCCAGGAAAAGTTTCTCGATGACAGGCTTGCGAGAGGGTGATTGGGGGAAAGGGGCCATAAATATACAGAACGGACCATTTTTTTCACTACGAAGGCTTCTCCTGACTGGTTCTCTTGCCCAATGCAGACGATAAATGAATAGATCCCTGTGCAGTTGACGCTGCTATCAAGTTCACATATGCCTATCATCGTCGGAGGCAATATCGCTGCGGGAAGAACACTGAGCAAGCTTGGAGCTTCTCTGCACACATATTATTCTATTTCTCTAGAATCGATGGCAGCAGCTGCTGGACGTTCATGGATGACATTACGGGCTTCTTGTCGCATTTAGATCTCAAGATAGACGACAGATGGAAACGAGAAAAAGGAATACGTTGTAAATAGCGGAATCATGGCAATGGTATGTGCTTGCTCTACGGGGTTGAGATAGATATGGTATTATTATATATATATATATTTGGCTTTTTAAAGGAGAAGCAGAATTCAAGCATGAAGGCTCCTAAAGAATCTGTAACAGGAGATAGTTTGGAACCAGAATCAAACAAAAGAACGCCATCATTATCTTGAGACTTGACAGAATCTGTTGAAACAGGTAGTGAACATTGGAAAGAAACAGCAGTCAATATCCTACAGACTCCCACTTTGGTTCAATCAAATCTTGGACACGGAGTCAAAACAACATGGTAAGATCAATGGTTGGCATTGGCGGCAGAAAATCAACGACAAATATAGCTTAAGATTTTGATTTTGATACTCTGAGGATATGAAGGACACATCGCACGGTGCGTGAGAAGCAGAAGAGGCCCAATCTCTATCCGGTCTTCAGCATGATGCTCGATTGGTAACTAACGGGTTGTTCGCTGATTGTTGGACTTCTGATTTCGTCTTTGAGCTGTCAAAGAAAATAGACACAATCCGGAACTTGTGTATAAGAAGGTATATGTACAGGTTATGCAAGGTGTGTACGAGGGAGCAAAACATGGAGTAGCAGGCTATGTGGAGATGGTTTATTTATTAACCACCGTCGTCTCGTTCGTCATTATGGGTTTCGAGGGCCCCTGCCAGCTTGATTTTTCAGTTCGTCACGGAATAACTCGAAGAAACGCTTCAGACTGCCCTCTGGCTCTGGATGTCGGAGTGCAATATGTCAGTATATAAGTTACCTATTGACATTCTTTTCCAAAGATATGACTGCGGATATCTAACTCTCAATATTGGTGCCTCCCATTTCCTCCAAGGCCTTGCCATGCCGAATCTCCTGGACCTTCTTGTGTACTAGCCTCACTGTTCTGTGAAACCCCGGGCTCGCCAGTAGCTAGCATATACACAAAGAGAGTTAGCTGTAACAAGAGACAAGCTTGCTTTAATTTTTCATCAACCTGCTAACCGGGCACTCTATGTAGCTTACCCTTGCAGTGAGCCAAACCTGGCAAAGAGAGTAACGTTAGTCAGTTTAGGGATTCTCTGTGGCAAGCTTTGTAAGATGAGTTTATTTAACATACCTCAAGCATCCGAAGCCACATGCTGTGTTGGTGCTGGTGGAGATGCTGCCACCCAGCAATCCGCGTCTTCTCACATACGAGTAACGGAGTGAAGCTCAGAGCTGCTTGCAGGAATCCCAGGAAGTAAACCCAAGCTTGGGGCCCTGTGAGACACCGGTAATGCAGAACTAAGAGCTTTGGAAACGGTGAGTGTGTGAGTGTGTGAGAGTGTGAGTGTGTGAGTGTGTGAGTGTGGGAGTGTGTGAGTGTGGGAGTGTGGGAGTGTGTAAGTGATGGGCGGTTGTTAATGGAAGGATTAAAGAGACCTGGCTGTTAAGTGAGTGGGGTTTGTCCGTTGGTTGGGCTTATCGGGGGTGGTAACTAAACACAGCAGCTAATAGGCGCTATCGGCTTTAGGTGGGGCATCGTAGCCGCCACGGAAACGTCGAAGACACCATTAAATAAATTGTGGGGATCCGGCAGAACGAACTCTCTCCAACTTTCTCGCTTTTAACTATCCCCCCGGCTCGTACTCCTTCACAACTGGCTGACTGACCCTTGATCACTTCGAATCCTCGTCACTTACGCTTACTGCTCTCTTCAGTATTCTTCTTGTCTTCAATTCCTCCTGGAAGAGTCCATTGGCACCCGGCGTTGAGATGATCATGATCTCTTAGATACACGGCACTCGGGCAACGGAGCACGTACATAGATCTTAGATCCCATTGCTACAGTTCAAGGCCCTTTTCCTTCGCCATCCCCTGAGGACAGCTACTCATACCAACCTATATCCAGGCCCATCGCCAGCCACACTTCCACGTAGATTGTCATTCAGATTTAAAACTGCTCAGTCAACTCCAATTGGGAAGGACATTATACTACTCCCTGTGGACCGTGGGCCGTGGGCCGTTTGGCGACAAATGGCCAATTAATTAGCCAACCACTAACTGCAAAAGCATTTCCAGATGCTATCTTACAAGCTGATGTTCAGTATTACTGATACTCGCTTTATTTTCTCTTTGTGACTACGGCGTTTCCATCGTCTTCCGCGTGGTTATTCCAAGCTACCACGAACAATCTTTCCTTCGACCCCAGCTCGCGTGAGCGAATGCTCCGTGAACGTGGCACCACAGGTCGTAGTGGACAGCTCCACCAGCTGGCTGGAGTCTGATGCGCTGGACGGCGCGCCTGGATCTTCTATCAACTCTGGATCGGCACCCGCTCCCGCTTCAGCTCCGGCTCTCAATTCCTCCACTGTATCTCCAGATTCCCAAAGCAGCCGGTCGAACAGCAGTTCAAGACATCGCACGCACCAGAAAGTACGAAATCTCCTCGCCCAAGCCAAGTTATTTCGTCTCAGAGCCGCTGCGAAGATGTCAGAAGTGCATTTCCAGTCGCCGTTGTTGAAGCGGTCACGCTCAGATGATAGTAGAGTATCCGGGAAAAAGGAGTCGTTATCGGGAGAGGAGGAGAACGCTTTGGCGACTGGAAGGAATGGAGATGAGAACGGGTATGAGAATGAGGATATCCCTACCTTTCTAAATTTGCCCGGTGCAGGTTAGTATCGCTGGTCCAATTGAAATGGTGTTATTTTTTCTTACTGAGGATCCCATTGGCTAATTCGTGCCTTTTCGTTCTCATTTTCTGTTTTGCGTCTAATAGAAATACATAAGAAATTCGTCGATATCGAAATCCTTCAAGCAATGCGCCTGTCAGGAGCCGAAGGGACAACGGGTGGAGGAGAGCAGAAATTTGTGGTAGAAGATAGCCCAGAGATCCTGCCAAGGAATCGATATATAAATATTCAAGTGTGGTCACACTCCCGAATTCACCTCAAAGTACCTGATGGGGAATGCGATTTTATTAACGCATCACCGATATCTCTAACCCACTCCAAAACTAGGGCGATTGCTCGCTACATTGCCGCACAGGTAAATATACAGTTCCTTTTGGGCCTTATTTTTAATTGAGTATTTGCTGATGATTCTCACCAAGGGCCCTAAATCCGGCTACCTGGAGCACTTTTGGAATATGGTATTTCATGAAACCAGAGACACAGCTGTTGTGGTCATGCTCACTCAGACCTACGAGCAAGGGAAAGAAAAATGCGCTTTATATTTCCCCCTACATATGGACGCGCCCGTCACCCAAATTTCTCGCGCGGTCACTGATCCCTTCGTCGATCGCAACGGTGATGGTACCGATGACAATATCGGAAAGGTCACGCTCTTGGATTGCACCTACGACGAAGAGTGCCGTTCTGAAGTCCGCAAACTCGAACTCACCCTTGGTTCGCAATCTAAGATTGTCTGGCATTATTTATTTGCCGGGTGGTCCGACTACACGAAGCCACAAGGGAAGGACCGCAATGCACTTATTAAATTGACCAAAGCCACTGCGGAAAAGGCCGGTTCTCTAGACAATCCTCGCGTTGTACATTGCAGCGCTGGCGTCGGACGGACAGGCACGTTCATAACCATCGACCACCTGCTGCGGGAAATGCGGACGGGAGACCTGTTGAAAGTAACTGGCGACTCAGATCCGATTTTCAGTACGGTGAATCTGCTCCGCGAGCAACGGATGTGCATGGTTTACACCGAATCGCAGTACCAGTTTCTCTACGACATCCTCAAGGAACAGGTTCTCCTTTTCCTTAGCCGAGATGTTAACGCTAGGAAATTGAAGTCGCCTGGATCGCGCTCGCTGAAGGTGGCGAAACTCTCTAGCGATACGGATACGCCCTTTGAACCCACGCAGAAGGAGGAACTTGTTCCTGTTGTTGACATCATCCCTAGCCCAGTCAAAAACTAGGCGTTTAAGAGGTTCTTTACGGATTTTTTTTTTTTTTTTTTTTTTTTTTTCACTCTCTTTCCCCCTTTTTTGCAAGGCACTTTCAACTTCTTTTTCCTTTCGCTCTAAGGACATGGTAGCCCAGGGACCGGCGTGTATTTTTTTTTCTCATTCCCTTATCCTGTATTATCTCCTTCTCCTCCTTTGCTGTGTGGTTTTATGGTTTGGCTCAGGACAGAGTGCGGTGGGGGCGTCTTTATTTTACACCTTTTCGGTATCTGGGAGGAGTCAGCTATTTGAGGAGACGGTTCGTTTTTAAAGTCAAAGACATTGCATACTTGGGCGCTTGCTAAGAATGGTTGGTGGCTATTGGTGAGCCATAATTGATATGAAGAGAAGAGCGAAAACTAGTACCTTGCATGTGCATGTTCGAAGGTAGGAATGTTCATATGCGCGACGTGTACGTGTAATCTTTATATCGAATTTTTAACTATATCGCTCTAGTCAACTTTTCAAGTCGACATGCATGTGATTGTACTGTACCTACGGGGAATCCAGGTTATAAGGTCGAAAAGCAACACCGGAACATGTTAACGATGTGGCATTTCTGCATTCCAAAGGTTGCATGCAACCGGACGAATCAACAGAAAGGGCGGAGCAGAATTATAATGGATCCAAGAGGGAGAGAGCTAAAATTAATACAATGCTAGATAGAACAGAGACAACAGACAATGCCAATGCCAATGATACAAGTTGGTGTAAGAAGGATAAATCCGAATATAAATATCCCACAATTAGTATACATTGTCATGTACTTTCATCTCATTCCTTTCCGTTACTGGGTTTCTGTAAACAATTATTCGTAATTCGCTTCCCCTTCTTCCCGTCATGATAGAAGGAGCAATATATTTTGAAAACAAAAACAAAAACCAAAACCAAAACCAAAAAAAAAAAAAAAAAAAAAAAAAAAAAAAAAAAAAGGTCCAGGAATACCAAATCACATATCTATCAGACAACCAAAAATTCAACAAATCAATCAGGCTGTATCTTCCGAACCTCTTCAACATCGCCATCCCCACAAGCGGTGACCGTCTGTATATCATCATCGCCCTCCTCCCAATTATCCACTGCATTTTCATCCCAATTGTCCACTTCCTGCTCTAATGCCCGCACCGGAGTGACCCCCGTTTCCTGCGAGCCTAGCCCTCCATGATTCCCGCTCGTTGACGATGAACGGATACCTCCCAGTTCAACGTCATCCCCTACCCCCTCCACCACTGCCCCAAAGCGGGCCTTGCGCCGGCGCTCGAGCATCCGCTTATGGTACCAGTTACATAGACCGACGGCAGTTAGGCTGCCGGCGATGTTTGAAAGCACATCGACGGGGTCGAAGGAGCGGTCGTTGGGGAGCAGTGCTTGGAGGATCTCTGAGCCTATTCCGAGGGCCATGGTGCATACTATGATGGTTAGGTGGACGGTGCGTCGACGGGTAGTATCTAGGACCCAGTAAAAGGTGACGGAGAGGAGAAAGAAGGTGACCAGGTGTAAAAGTTTATCGTTGGGGCTGAGGGAAGGGACAGTGTGTGAGTGGGACTTTTTGGGGCTTTTGCTGTTGCCAGCTTGTGAGGGGCCATTGTTGTGTGGGAGAAGACCGATGTAGGCGCCGACGAGACAGAGGAGAGCAAATGCGCCTGGGGTTGTTTGGTTAGAGAATGAGCATATCAAAGCGTGAGATATATGGATATAGATAAAGATAAATAGATAAACAGGTGAGGATTTTAGGCGGGCAGAAATGGGAGAACTTGGTGCGTACCAGCAAATGGGTAACGTATCCGCAACATGGTGGCCAATGGTATATGATGTATGAGAGCGCAGAATAACCAAAATCCCGCGGAATGTATGTACTCCGTATATCTACTTCACACTCTGGGGTTATGTGGTTTCGGCAAATTTCTGCTCGTGGGGAGTTGTGGCTGATTAGGGTTCAGTGGACACCAGATGACAGCAGCTCGGGGAGTTGACTGGCCATATCTTTGCTTGCTCGCGGGAGATGAAAGCGGACAGCGTCGTGTGTAGTACACTAGGGAATAATAATTATGGTCTATGAGATATATATATATTATATATGTGCGCGTGTCTCTCTCCCTCTATATATACCCTGGTGTGCCTAAACTAACGTTTAACTATGTCCTCCTACTCAGTTCTGCGCTGGGCGCTGGGCACTGGACACTGGGCGCTCCCCCAGGTCCCGTGACCCGCTTCCCTGCTGATATTAGCTGAGCATCACGTCTTGTCACCTCCGCAAGAATCTCCACCAGAGCAGCCCGGTCGCCTGCCATCGATAACGCCCCCCATCCATCAGTTCTGGCTGCGGATATATCGCTGGACTGTTTATTGCGATCCTGGCTTTCATTTGATACCACTTTTACCCTCCCTACGCCGCGTTGCTGTCGCTCGCTGAACTGGCCCAAAAGCGTGGAGGGACGAACCCCTCGCCCGCCCCAGTGCTGGGGGTTTGGAGCGTTAATGTCTCTCGGTCAACACCACACCTGGCTTCCACCAGGCCATCTTCGCCCCCCCGATGACCACCACGATTCCCATCCTGTCGTCAATGGCCTCTCAAAAGTCCCGTCGCGACCCCGTACTCCCCAGTTCCGATTCCGCCCTAGCACCGACGGAGCGCAGCCCGGGAACATGATATCCGAAGCTGAAACAACTCCGGAAGATGACCCGCGTATTGCCACCTTTAGGGATTGCTATCAGAAAGGCGAAGCAAAAATTGGCGCATTGTTTTCTTTTGTAAAAGCTCCTGATACCGGCGACAATGATGCTGAAGCTTCTGAAAGCGCAGCGGTCGGTGCTGCCGCGGCCGACAGTCAAGCGCAATCCTCAGCTCCGCCCCGAAAGGCAGTGCGCAAACTGGACGACGATGACTATGACGACTACGATGATGAGGAAGAGAGTGATGGTGCTCCTCCGGTTCCCTCCCCGCTTAAATCAAAACTCCCGACCGCTCGACCAGATTCCCACTCCCTACCTTCTCCACCTCAAAAACAAGCGATCACCCTAACCTCATCGTCAGATACCTCGAAGGATTCAAAGAAGGAATCATTAGAAGATATCCGCAAAAAATTGGAAGATGATAAAAAGGCAATCGAAGAGACTGCGAAGCGAAGCTTTCGTTCCTTGTTTTATACCCTAGAAAATGACCGGGATGCTATGCTGGACCAGCAAAGGCTAGAGGAGTCCGAGAGACAAGTCGAGGCGGAGATGTCCAGCCAGGGTGCGAATAATGCCAATCCCGCCCATGCTACAACCTCTGGTCATGGAACTCTGAGCAGTGCAAACCTCGGTGCCTCGAGCTTGACCCTGAAAAATCTTATTGCGCGCATCGATATGAAACGCAGTGAAGTTCAGGCTTCGGATGCTGAGCTGCGAAGTTTGATGAGCGAAGTCAGAAAAAATCGAAGTAAATGGGCAAGTGAGGAGAAAGTTGGACAGGAGGAGCTGTATGAGGCTGCAGAAAAGGTTCTCAGTGAGTTAAAAGCTATGACGGAGCACTCTAGTGCCTTTTTGACGAGAGTGAATAAACGGGAAGCACCCGACTATTATAATAGTGAGAATTTTTCCATCCCGCCCTTTACTACTAATTTCGAGGTTTCTAAACTAAGTTGACTCACAACTATCGCAGTTATCAAACGCCCGATGGACTTGGGGACTATGACTAAGAAGCTGAAAGCGGTCCAGTATAAGTCAAAACAGGAGTTTGTTGAGGATCTCAATCTTATTTGGTCCAATTGCTTGAAGTACAATGCCAACCCTGAACATTTTCTCCGAAAACATGCCCTCTATATGAGGAAGGAAACCGAGAAGCTCGTCCCGCTAATCCCAGACATTGTCATTCGGGATCGCGCTGAGGTTGAAGCCGAAGAACGAAGACTCCAGCTGGCCGAGCTTGATGGCGCTGAAGAGAGTGACGATGAGCCGATTATGTCTTCTCGGGGCCGCAAAGCTCCCGGAATGAAATCCAAAAAGGGAACGGGAACCGGCAGGGTGGCTATTGGAAGCGGAACTGAAGCTACTCCTGGAGCCGATACCAAACCTCAAGGAGCAGCGACAGTGCGCGCCGAATCAGATGCTGCTGTGGATGGAAGCCAGAATGGATTTTCCACCCCTCCCCCTGGTACTCTCACTCCTCTTGGTTCGAATGGACTCGGCACAGGTGCTCCTGGAAGTCAAGGTGACTCAATGGATATTGATTCTTTTGTTGTCTCTGTGAACTCGACAACTCTGTCGCGACCAATGATAGAATTTGAAGATCCCGAATACAAAATATGGAAGCAAGTCACCAAAAAGGACAGAGCACTTCTTGCAGCTGAAAGACATCGACTTTTCAATGGGGATAAATTGAATTCCGATGAGCCAGCTTTGCTGAGAACGAAGGCTGGGATGAGGCGATGGCTTCGAAACCAAAGACAGGCTACGGATGAGATTGATGGATTGGCTGTTGCTGGACCGCAGTCTAGGGAGGCGGAGACGACCGGAGAGACCTTGGCGGAAGGTATTGAGGAGGAGGAAGACAAAATGCTTCCAGATTATTACGATACGATGTCAGGAATTCCGGACCTCCCCGAACAATTACACTGGATCGAAGACTCTGAAGGCAACGTGGTAGACCCTTCAGAAGAGTTTCTTCGAATTCTGCCGAAGGGATACTTTACAGCTCCCAAGAGCAAGTTCACGCAGAAAATGGACGCAAACCTGCGTCAGATGCAAGAGACAAGGAAGATATGCTCGAAAATAGGCATCGTGAAGCAGATGCAGCTTCAATCACAGGTATGTTTCCTGGTTCCTCCTCCAACCAATCCAATATGAAAATAATAGTTTGTCTAACAAATCGTGTAGATGTATCAAAACCAATTTCAGAAATACAATCCAGAGCCCTTTGTGGAGCGCGATGTCCCAACCCATGTCATGAATGACAACGGGCCTGTCATAAGCCCATGGGTATGCAGAGCAGCTCTCCAACGCTCTGTTGGGAAAATCTTCTACAGCGCTGGGTTTGAGGAGTATCAACCATCCGCCCTTGACGCTATTACAGACGTCGCCGCAGATTTCTTCTATAAGATTGGATCGACTCTTAAGACATATATGGAATCACCCAAGGTTCCACGCACTGAGCAATCCACAGCTTCATCTCAGTGGAAATCACCATATACGGCGGAGAAGATGATTTTGCACACACTTCAATCAGTCGGGACAGATGTAGAATCTCTTGAAAGTTACGTTAAAGAGGATGTAGATCGTCTCGGTCAGAAGCTTGGCGTTATTCATGAACGAATGAAGAGCCATCTTACTGAGTTGCTGCGCCCAGCATTTAACGATACAGGAGGTGATGGATCTAGTGCCTTCCATGATGGAAGCGAGCAGTTCGTCGGAGGTGATTTCGCAGAGGATATAGATGAAGACTTCTTTGGATTTAAGGAGCTTGGCCTTGACAAGGAGTTCGGACTTGCAAGTTTGAGTGTACCGCTTCACTTACTGCAGAATCGGATGTATAGCGCACATCAAGCGCAGAACACAAAGTATGTTGTCAACCTTGCTCTAATTTCCGCTACGTTGAGGTATGCGTACATAGCTAACCATTCATTGCTGCTGCAGTGCTGCGCAAACATCTGCTGCCTTATTTCCACCCCCACCGCCTTACCCCCGAATATCCCTTCAAACACTTTCTTCTCAAATCGGCCTGGTACAGAACTTTTTCCTTGCAAAGCTCCATGCTAATAACGACGAGCCTCTGGTCGAGGATTTGGAGCTACCTCCAAAGCAGAGGCCAACAGCAGCAAGGCCACGAGTTCCCGCATCGGGTAAAATCCCCCAAGCTCCTCTGGGTGCTGGAGTAAGTTCCAGTCCGCAAAAGAGACCCGCTCCACCTGCAGGACCAGGTGGTTCAAAATTTGGGGCCTCCGAACCCAGCAAGAAGAAATCCAAGAAAAACGGCGGGACGGCCGGACCTTCAAACGCAGAAACAGGGAATGATGAATCAGCGAATTTAGCCAAGGGTTCAACTAGCGCTAAGACTCTTGGTAAACAGAAGGTTGGTTCAATATCGTTTGATGACAAAGCTGCAACAATATCGTCCATCAAGGGCAAACCCGAGGCAGCTGTGGATGGAATCATTGCGGAGAGCGATTCAGAAATGCCACCTTCAGCTAACAATGCTAATAACGACTTTAAGCTTAACGGTTCATCGAGCGCATTAGTAAATGGAGCAGACGCACCAGATCATGCAGCGGGTGGGAGTTCCACCTCTGGGGGCGGTGCCATGCTCAGTCCCGAAAGTATTAGTACGCAATGATATCTACTACTTTTGGCGCTGTTATGCTCGCACGTGTCGCCGCAAGGAAAGGATAACGCCGCATTACATATAATTTGGGGCGTGATATATACACGAAGAAGAAAAAAGAACCGAGAGACATACCAGTTACTATCCTGCGTTCCTAAACTGAGACACTACCTCGACTCTCTTGGTCCCGACTGGAAACGATGTTAACATCCTTAGCCGTTAATATTCTCTTCCCCCTATGAGTTAGTTTATTATATCCTCTTTATATTCCCGATATTTTGACATTCAGGCAAAACGGCGAAACTGGACATTTGGCTTTTGTGTGTGGTGAATGAAATTCTGTGGCTTTCTTCTTGCATTCCACCTCCACCTTCATTTCCATCTTGTATTTTAATTAAGCTTTTCACTTATTTTCTGTCTTCTGTTTTAATTGTATTTCCTTTGCATATATTATGGGAATAATAAGGTCCAAACAGTAGTGGGCGCAACACATATCATCATGTCATGATTTTTGCACTTTCGCAAGTTTGGAAGCCAAAATAATTTCATGCTTCTTTGAATGGTTTTGATTTTGAGGAACAGAGCAAGAGGGGTTTCTGTGTATATGTTGAAGACCGAACTTCCAAGCCCCCTTGTTTTCTTCTGCGTTTCTCTGTACCTTCTCCTTCATCCCCTCTTATTCGTATTTCCTATATTCATTTTTTATGAGATGCCTTAATAGATGATTTTTTTTTGGAATTTTTTCTTCTCTTATCCGTTTGCTGTTGGATTATGATATTATGGCCGACAATATTTTTGTCACAATACGTTTTTCCGTCATTAATGGTGCTTCCATGATGGTCAATGTGAACATCCTCTATTACTTCTTTTACCACCCTTCTCATTCTACGGTATTGAAATTGTTGACGCTTGATGGGATAATTTTCTCTTCTAATCATATTTGTTAGGTTTCTTTTCTGTCCATGTTTCATTTCCTTCTGCGTCTTAACATTACCCATCATCATTTATCATTTATTGTTTAGTTTAAAACCTGTAACAAAAAAGTTGATATAAATGCAAATAATCAAAAAATTTTCAAAAAAAATTTTTTTTTTAAAAAAAAGAAAATAAAATCAAAAAAAAGAAGAGTCTCTTGATGCACCCTGCCGTAATTTATTCACTTATTTATTATTTTAAATATTTTTTTGCTTCATTAACGCATATACCGCATATACCGCATACTCACAGCTTATCGCCGCTGCTTGAAGAACCCGTGTCCTCTGCTTCCGTATCCCCGTTACCTCAACCACCCTCTCCCAAAGGGCCAAAGGGCATTAGGATATACAACACTTCGAGAAACTGCGAACAAGGAGAAGAGGCGCAGAAGACTTTTCACAGTCGAAGGCAGGAAAAGAGAAGGTTATCTATTTTCCTGCCCAAGACTACCTACCCGCGTATCAGTCGGCTTCAAATACATAGCCTGGGGGGGGGGGGGGGGGGGGGCTTTCAGCCAGTTACTCGGCAAGTTCATATCTGTCTCGCTTCTGTAGAGCACCTGGAACGGCAAGTCCTTATATAGCTCTAGATATTGCAGACCTTCACGGAACCCTCTTGGGTGGCAGGCACGGCGTTTTTACGACCGTTAGCTATGAGGCTATATTTATATCTGAAACTGTTGTGGGCTGACGAAAAACAATTCGTCTATGCTATCCAGGCCTTCATATGAAGCAGTTGACTTGGTAATGTGATCATCCACACGAGACCGGGACTGAAGTTAAATACAGCTTCTATACAGGGTGCTCCATTGATATATTCACTTTTGGCGACCGGTGATGAGTTCTTCAGCCAGTCATATCGTGCTATTTACCGATATCCGAACCAAAGCTAAAATCCCTCCCCGACCTTCGGAGTATATTCTGGCAGTTTCTCTGCTACGGTAGTGCCATATTATTTATGCCCGTTACCAAAGCAAGTGATTTGCTCCCAGGCCATTCCAGGCACGGCTCTCCAGCCTCCAGACACAGTTCCATCAAACCAGCCAAGCTTAGCGGCATCTCGCCAATGTGCGCCCGTGATTGGCCCACCCGAACCCTCCTCCGGTGTCCAGCGCTGGAGTTGGCAGCAAAATGAACCGCCGTTTCAGATCTGAGCCCGTTCACTCATGGACCAGACCCGGAGTCTTTTCTCAACTTAGCAAATTCTGGCGAGTTCTATTCTCCTGCAACGACAGCAGGGGAAAAGCGGCTGCATCACCATCCCCAGCAGGACCCTTCTCCCGAACAAACCCCAATATGCCGGGTAATGTGCACAACAAACTTTTTATTCAGGAGAACGGTCTTCTCTGAGGTCGTTTTCTCATGGCTGTTCCCGTTAGTGTTTCGAAACATTACCCTCAAGACCTAACAGCCCGATTTTCTTTTCTTTTTTCTATTTTTACTTTTTATTTCCGTCCCATTGATGATGCAACGTTCGCTTTTTAGCTTTCCACTCCGGACCAGTCATGGAATGAGTGAAATTTTCTGCAGGTTGTTCAAGCGCCCTGGCTTGACGCTAATACCTCCTTGGGACTTGGGGTCTGTGGCTTCCCAGTGGGCACGCCTATCTCAGATTCATCAGGACAAACTTATTAAAGCAAGGTCCGTGACGGTTTTATTTCACACTTCTCTCGTAAATAATAGGTACTCTATTCCCAAAACGCAACCGAAGAATGACGCGTCCGGTTTAGCGGCGCATGACTTTTGTCCCCTTGACTGTATCCACCTGCCGTCACGATTGGAAGAGGAGGGATCGATGGTTTAATTATCTTTCATCAAGTTTCTTTGTGGACCCCTCCTGGCACAGATACGTCCGTTATCCGGGATACCGCCCTATGTTCTCGCTTGTCTGCTCGGCTGTTGCCGCACACGATAGGCTTGTGGCTGCATGGACGTTTATCTCGCTTCGCCTAGAGCGCAGGCAACCCTCCCCTTCCGCTGTCAAATTGGATGACAAAATTGTTATGGCTGTCATAGACGTGAATTTTTAATAACCATGGTAAACCTTTTATTAATCACCATATATATGGATATGGAGATGCCAATTCTTCTGTGACCCAATTTACATCCTGGTTATCATTGTCAATCGTTAAGTTTCTATATAATGATCTTGCGCCCGTCTCACATCTCTCCCAGGCATTCAAGCCATTGGAATACACGTCTTCATTTACATGACACCTTCAATAATATGCCCCTCTATGTCCCGGAGTCTGAGACCAAAAATCGGCCCGATCTTGTTATGTTCCAGAGTCTGATTCAACCGATATTCCCATGTGCTCGCGTCTTGGATTACAAAACACTTCACGATAGCGTGTATCCGATTTATCTCCTCAAACTCTCCAATGGCCTTGAACTCACCTTGAAGACCGGTGCCAGACAACTTGCAATACTGCTACGGCAAGAGAGGCACTCTCTAGAAACGGAAGCCGCAGTTCTTTCGATATTGGCCTCGAGAAACAGTCCATGCATTCCTCGCCTTTTCAGATTTGATGTCCTTGATTTCTCACCTAGGACGCCATTTCTCTTAAAACAGTCAATGGGAGGAGTTCCACTTAGTGATGTCGAACTTTCTTCCATCACATCCGCACATCGGAATCGTATTGACGAGCAGCTGGGACGGACTGTGAAGTTCCTCGGCCAGTTCATATCCACCCAGTTCGGCAGCGTCCATTGCGTTGCTCAGGGTGAAGGGAGGCAGAGCTGGAAGCATACATTCCTATCATTTATTGAAGCTATCCTTTGTGACGCAGAGGACATGTTCATATCTCTCCCATACGCCGAGATCCGTCACCAGGTCCTACGACTCGCCCCAGCTTTGGATGATGTGACTGAAGCCCGCCTGGTCGTTGTGGATATCGGAGACAGATCCAATATCCTTGTCGACCGAGACACCAAATCGGTCATGGGATTTGCTGATTTCAGCAATGCTGTATGGGGGGACGTTCTGATGGCTGAGGTTTTCGAGGACCCATCACCTGCTCTATTGAAAGGCTACGGGTCCAACAAGATGCAGATGGAGGATGAATCTCTTCGTACCCGATTACTACTGTTCGTGACTCTTCACAGCCAATTTTCTGCCGTACTGTTAATAGGACTGGTTACTGATTCTGGTGATTCTTTTAGATATTCCTGCTTACGTCATATACGTAGAATTGTGAAGCAATATTATCGCAGTCGACAGGACGATGAGGAAATGCGTGCTCGAAGAGGACTAACGATGATCGTTTCAGAAATGGCTGCCCTGGACTGATAGATATGATGGGTGATGGACTGCTATTTGAAGGCTCTGACATATTTCTTTTAATAATCTTTTTCTTGATTCGTTTCTCCTTTCTTTTGTGTAGGAACTGCCCTGGGTGTTTTCTTTTCTTTTCTTTTCTTTTCTTTTTTTTTTTTTTTTTTTGGGATTTAGCTTACTTTTTTCGGTCACCTCCCCTTTTTCCTCTTTTGTCTCCCTGATTGCATTTGCTGGAGTTCCTGAAGGGACAGCCAAAAAGCACTACGGCATAACTCTGAATGCGTATTTAGCATATACCCAGGTAATTAATTCGAGTTGGAATTTCTCTACGAGGTCTTTTCCCGATGAAATGCTTAGCATAGATCGATCTGACGTTCGAAAGGTTGTAGAGTGAAATATAGCGTGACAGTTTTCGCGGTCGACTGAGACCTCGGCAAGCGCTGGGCACTATTTCTTATCTCCACGTGACTCCGCCGAAACGACCAAGCTTCACTTTCCCGCATGCAACATGCAACCGCTGAGCCCCAAACCTTCCTTTAAGAACGTTCCTAACAATATCCAAGGGTAGTCAGTCTCTTTGGGGGGCGGGATGTTTTATATGCTATCTACGTTTGGTCAACTGTCTCTCGTCAACTTACTCTTAAGAGCTTAATTCCAAGCCAAAGTATGGCACACTTTCTAAGGGGAAAACAAGCTGGGATACATGCGGATTTGAGCGCAGGCCTTGCTCCGGAGCATTTCGTGCTGGATGATGTGAGTTGTAGCCTTTATCTGATATCAGGAAAGGATGATTCTAATACGTCTGTTTGCCTTCTCAGGTTGCCAGATATGGCATAAACTCTCGGATTAGCGCTCTTGCATACGACCCCGTGCAGTCGCTGCTTGCTGTCGGGACTAGCGAAACACAGTATGGCAGTGGACAGATTTATATCTTTGGACAGGAGAGGGTGTCTGCCGTGTTCACACTCCCGCGCAAGGCGTCTGTCAAGGTCCTTCAATTCTGCACCGATAAGATTGTTTCTGTGGACTCGAAACACGAGCTCTGTGTATTTTCTCTTGAGAAACGCGCACAACTTGCGGCGTATACGCCGCCAGGCCATGTCACTGCCCTGTTGACAGATCCAAGCTTGGAATATGCCTTTATAGGTCTACAGAGCGGTATGTGATGCGACTTGTATCTGTTAAATTTGTTTTTCCTTTCAGTTCCAAACGCCATTTCGGAACATAGTCTCTTAAAATGCAGGAAAACAGGTGACCTCGTCACGTATGACCTCGACCGCCTTAGGATTGCTCCGTTCAAGCTTCCCAATCTGTGGAAGGAAATAAATCCCCGGGCTAGGATTTTGCCTATTGTATCGCTGGCTTTTCATCCGCGGGATATTGGAAATCTCCTAATTGGATATCTGGAAGGAGCTGTAACTTTTTCTATCAAAATGAATACTCCAGTCAAATTCTTCCAGTATGAAGTTCCTCCTGGCGCTCCGGGTGGAGACTCAGATCCCTCGGCCTCTCGAGAGGTGCGAAGACCTAGACTAACCAAAGCCGTGTGGCATCCTACGGGAACCTTTATCCTTACAGCACATGATGACTCAAGCTTAGTGTTCTGGGACCCTAAAGATGGGAGAATCGTTATGGCCAGAACCTTAGTGGATACCGATATTAACAAACCAGGAGCAGTGCTACCGACAACTACACCCGCAGGAACATTTTCTCTAAAGGAACCAATATTCCAAGTTGCATGGTGCTGTAAAGAAAATCCCGATGACACTGGCCTGTTAATTGCTGGAGGAGGCCCAACTACAGAAATGAATAAAAGTCTGACATTTTTCGATCTTGGACCTACACCGATCTATCAAACTTCGTCGTGGCAAGTCCTCGCAAGCCATCTTGCGAAGCCACAGCACGTTAGCAAATTGGCAACCCCGCCAAGTGCGGAGGTTGTGGATTTTGTACTAATTCCCCGCTCATCCCCTTACTTTGCCAATGCACAAGACCCCATTGCCGTGATTGCATTGCTCTCGTCGGGAGAGCTAGTCACTCTGAGCTTTCCAAGCGGCCATCCGATTTCTCCCACAAATATGCTCCATCTGTCACTCTCCTTTGTTCATCCATTTGTCACCAAAATTGCTCTAGCCTCCGTAGATCGCACAAGGTGGCTAGGTTGGCGGGAGAAACGGGCCCAGGGACCAAGCATTCTAATCGGAGGCGCATTGGCAAAGAAACCGATGAAACGCTTCGAAAATCGAGATATTGTCCAAACAGCCCATGCTGACGGTATCATTCGCATGTGGGATACGGGCCATGATGACCAGATTGAAAACCCT
This sequence comes from Paracoccidioides lutzii, assembly GCF_000150705.2. Taxonomy (NCBI): domain Eukaryota; kingdom Fungi; phylum Ascomycota; class Eurotiomycetes; order Onygenales; family Ajellomycetaceae; genus Paracoccidioides; species Paracoccidioides lutzii. Next base: position 918,890 of record NW_015440950.1, on the reverse strand, counting down.
TCCATCATCCAAGTCGATCTCGCTCGTGCTGTCGGCCGTTTCGACAACGTCGAAGTGACTGCAATGTCTTTGGCTGGAGGCGCAGGTGAATTCTCAGCTGGCCTGAAAAGCGGCGAGGTAGTTATTTTCAAATGGGGTCGTAACCAGAATGCAGGCCGGGATTTGCTCTTGGGTGAAAATGATGGACCTGGGCAGTTAACTGATATTTATCGGAGAGCTGACCCTGGGCTGAAAGAAGGATTTATTCCACTGGTTTTGTTGAACCAGGGCCAAGGACCTGTTACTGCTCTTGAGCACAGCGATGTTGGCTTCGTTTGTGCTGGGTTCCAATCAGGTGGCCTCGTCATAATCGACCTGAGAGGGCCAGCAGTCATCCACACTACTCACGTTTCCGATTTTGTTAAACATCATAAACGAATGAGTGTTAGGAAAAGCCACCACTCTTCATCAGAGTCTCAATCTGAGTGGCCTACATGCATTAAATTCGCAGTCTTGTCTTTAGATGGAGAAGGTAAGCTTGTCAGGAGTTTTATTTTAGCGCACCGCGCCGCTGTTCATGTATTTCCCGGTTTATTTTCTAGAGTAGGCTAACAATGGTGCAGGCTATTCAAGTATTCTCTGTATAGTTGGAACCAGCAGAGGAAACATCGCAACTTTCAAGATCCTGCCGTCAGCAGAAACTTATACAGCGTCTTTTGCTGGTTCTCGCAATGTGGATGATCGGGTATTATCTATTTGCCCTATCGACGCAGAGACTGGTGTGCCAGCCCTCGCCACCCAGTCTGCTGTTGCCAACCTGAGGAACGGATATAAGAAGAATGGGGTTGTAATTGCTGTCACTCCATCCGGCTGTCGAATATTCAAGCCAGCTGCTTCAAAGGGTGCAGATAAGAACTGGGATGACTTCCTGTGTGACAATGCGACAGTCGTCAGAACCAATGAGGTATCCGCTCTCGTTGGCATGTTTGGCGACGGCAAGGCAAGGGCGTATTCAATCCCTGCTTTGAAAGAAATTGCCTCCGCGCAGATCGATAACATTCTAGACATGAGAAGAGTTGGGGAAACTGTTATATCTCTCTCTGGTGATGTGATAGGCTGGATTGGGCCATCAGAGCTCGCCATGGTAAATCTTTGGGGTGCTGGGTTACCTCTGTAAGTTTATTCGTCAAAAAGGAACTGACATGAATTTTGTACTGACAATTGAGCTAGACGCCGTTGCGAAGACGCAATATATAACCCGGCACTCTCTATACCGCCACGCCCTACTATCTCGAATCTACAGTGGATATCAGGAACTCAATATGTCTCCCCAGCCGACATGGACCTGTTGAGTAAGTGCTACAATGTTTATCCTTTATCCTTTCAAAGTCTTAGCTTTACTGAGATTTTTCTAGTCGGAGGACCCGATCGACTGCCATCAAAACATATGCGCGAACAAATGCGACAGGACGAGATGTCCCTCCAGGCAGCGGCTCGCGAGCAGCCTCAAAGTTCGGGCTCACCAGCCCAGGGTGGTTCTGAGGAAGGCTACTGGGCTTATATGCAGCGACAAATGGCGCTTAGGACGGAGAACCTCAATATCATGGGTGACTCAATGGATCGGCTTGAAGAGAGCAGCAGTGGGTGGGTGGAGAATGTGAATAAATATATCAAGAATCAGAAGAAGAAGGCGATTTTGGGCGGTGGGTTTGATGACTCCCCCTCCCCCCCTTTTTTTTCCCTTTCTTTTTAGCTTTGCCACTTAATATATTCTGTTCGTAAGTTTACTAACAGCTTTGACCCTAGCCATCGGTTCCAAGTTTGGATTTTAAACCTTTTGTATTCTGGATAGTAATTCTGAAGCAATAAAGACCCCTTTTCATAATGGGGAAGAAAAGGAAGGAGGAGAATGACCTTGATGGGATTTATTCCTTATCCTTCGTTAACTGCACTTGTTATACTGCATACTACAAACTGTACTTAATACTATTGAAACCCGAAACCTTCAAATGATCCTACCGTTCAATTGGAACCCATATCTCTGCTTGCGCTTTCTCTCATGAATCTGCCAAGAAGCGCCATTTTATATCTTGCTTTTTTTAACCCCCCAAGGCGGAATTCTTTGGAGTGGTTCTAATAATTTTTGCTCAAATCCATGTCTCCCCCCTTTTTAGTACAACTGTATCTTATATTTACTGCACGATATCATGATGTTTCTGAACTTGCGAGAGCTGTCGTTGTATTGTTCTGGGGAATACGCTATTCTGGCTAGTGTTGATATACATGCTCTGCGGATCTGGTTGGGTCAGGGGAAGCGTTTCAACAGCGAAACTCGTGTGGTGAATGTTTAAGTGGAGTGGACTAATTGTAGATTCTAGATAATATGATGGACCTTTTTTTTTTTTTTTTGTTTTGTTTTGAGTTTTTGAAATTGCCAGTGTACTTAATTTTGATTGGCTGTTTTGACGTGCGGGTGAAATCAAGAAAGCTATGAGGGCTTGGGAAATAAAAGGACAAAGAAACAGAAAAGTAGCGCAAGAGTGCCAAAAGAAAGAGATAGTAAATTAGTCCTGTAAATATCCGTAAACGACATGGCAAAAACATAAAATCATAAAGGGAATGAAAAGGCAAGAGATAGTAGGAGGGTGGGAAATAACATAAAAGATTTCGGCTCCAAATCAGCGGGGTGGACAGAGCGGGAATTTAAAAAAGGAACAGGTATCAATCAATGAACCATCAGCTCCGGCTGTGCCTGCTGGCGTTGATCCTCCAGGTGATTCGACTGATTACCGTCCGACTTTTGCTCCGTATCATCACCCATCTCAACGTCGTCGTCTCCATCGCCTTCTGCGCCCTCATCCTCATCCTCCTCGTCATCACTACCACTGCTCTCAGCTTCCAGATCTTCACTTCCAGCATCCGAATCATCGTTATCTTCGCCTTCTTCATCTCTAGCAGGACCAACTAGGTCAGCTGAGTCGCACATCTCGTGGTCCTCACCTGGCGCAGCGCCTGCGGCGTGTAGTTCCTCCACCTCCTGAAGTTCCTTCAGCAGAGCGTTTTCGAGCTCGGCTTCCTCGGCTCCGTAGGCTGTTCCGTCATCGTCTAACGCGTCTGCTTCTGGTTGATCTGGTGGGTATTCAGCTGGTGCTGAGTCCTCAGAGTCCCTGTAGTAATTTTTGAAATTTATGGATTAGACACAAGAGATATTTATTTCATTTCGTAGGAACAACAAGGGCAAACGAAAAACATCAACTGAGAAACTGATGACAAACATACCATTTGATGGCAAACCGCGTAACTCTGGGTTTCTCTGCTAGTACATTACGGCGAATTTTCTCAATGATGGGTTTGGCGGGAGGTTCAGCGTTCAGTTCCTCGGAGTCATATTCGTTGTTCACGTAGTATCCAACGCGAACGAACTCTCGACCATCATAGCTGCATGTGAGAAGTATCACAGTCACGCCCAATATTTCGGATGTTGGGATTCTTTTGAGGTCTGGAGGGTCTGCTTCGAAGATGAATTTGTTGACGCCAACGGGTATTGGGCCGACTAATAGAGAATCGAGCTCTTGGTCATGTTCCGATCTGAATCATGTAAATTACATGTAAGCTTATGCGACTACTGATTTGGATCGAAATCAGGCAAAACTTACGAAGTTGCGGAGCCGACGTAGGTGAGTTTCCATTCCAGATCTGGAGAATTGTTTGTCAGTACACCGTCCTGCCTTGTTTTCTCCTTAAAATCGGCAGAGGGGTAAGTCAGGACATGACGGAGAGTTCCGGGTACCTTTTTGCAGTTGTTCAAGACATTCAAAGGTGATTTCGAATTCATAGGGAGCGAGGAACGGCGCTGGGTTGTTGATGACTCGTACGCCAAGGAGCGAAACGACAGACATTGCGAGGGGAGTTGGTATCTATGTAGATAGGGATTAGATGGAATGAGATTGAGATGCAATGGTTTAAACAAGTCGGGGCAGAGTTGGGGCGTTCGATGCGGTAAGAGATAAATATGAAGAGAGTTGATGTGAGCGTGAGCGAGTGAGCTGGTGAGTGAGTGAGTGAGTGAGTGAGTGAGTGTGTGTGTGTGTGTGTGTGTGTGTGTGTGTGAGAGAGAGAGAGAGAGAGAGGGAGAGATGGAGAGATGGAGCTATATCTACATATATCTATATATATGGAGGTTAGATGTGGGTTTGTTATTCTCTCCTCCGAGCAACAGCCCCCCTTATATACCTAGTGGTTTGTCGGAGTCGTTCGTAGAAACCGTTGCAGGCTGATTGTCTCCACGCTTTTTCTGCCGACGCGCTGGCCGCCTTTGGCCCCTTCCGAATCGGGTCGCGTTGATTAGTTGCTTAGCGCGACGTGACACGTGACATGTGGGATTAGGGGCTATTCCTGTTTAGGAAATGAGGCTTGGGCAAACTTTAAACGGCAGACGGAGGAGAGACCATCCCACTGCGACGATTGTGCTCAACGACAGCACCTCACACACACACACACACACACTCTCTCTCTCTCTCTCTCTCATCATTCTACGACGGTGTGTTGCCACGGCTATTGGCGACGACTCTGTTCTGCGTAACTGCTTCTGTCTGCTGGCTAGCTTCCAGCTGTGTTACGTGTTTGTGGCGCTTTCTCTTTCCGGCGTGTCCATTGTGTCCCCCCCCTTTCTGCGCCGTTCGGTTGGCCTCTTCTAACAATTCCTTTGACGAGCTAGCTAGGTCGATTGTTCCAGCTGTTGAACTGTTTCACCTCCGCCGAATCCACAGGTTGCTTTTTGAAGTCATGGCAGAGGATGAAGCTGAAAAGGCATTTTTCCAAGCGCAGGCCCTGAATGCGGAGACTGCGGGCTATGATGTGGCTGGGGATCGGGATGCAGATAGTTCAGATTCAGACGATTATGATCCTTCAAAAGCAGTGCATGATCATTATTCTGCACAGTTACCACCAGATTCAAAACAGAGTGCTGTTTCAAATACTTCTTCTTCTCCTTCAGCTTCCATCCAGCGGAGGTCCATGTCCCAAGATTTCTCTGAAGCCGTGCATAATAGTCATACTTTTCCTCTTTCCCATATTGCTTCTAGGTCTGAACCCAGAGACTCTGCCTCTCTCCCCACTCCCAGCACTGCCATTCCTGTACAAGTCCCCTCCCAGTCCATGGGTAACTTTGTTGAGGAGGATAGCGATGATGATAGGGGGGAATATGAGCCTCCCGCGGCATTAAGTCATGTTGATGATGATCATCATAATGTGGCGTCTAATTCTGCTGGTATTCGTCAGCAATCCCTTTCTCTCAATGCCAATGAAAATGTTTCTCAATATCGTGTATCGCAACAACAGCAGTTTGTTCAAGACAAAAACACTCCTCAAGATGTTCCTCTCAATAGCTCATCCCACACTCCTTCTTATGGTGGTATTTCGGCGCAAAGTGATGGCGCTTCCAACTATATGCAGGACAATTCAAAACTACAACGCCCGACGACGATGACGCCAATGGGGGATGTTCCTTCCCAACCCGCCAGCAGGTCGATTTCTTCCACGCCTACAACACCTGTGGTTTCGCGAGGCCGCCTTCCACATGATCGAGTGGGTATACTAGAGGATAGAATCATCGCAGATCCCCGCGGGGACACAGATGCATGGTTGGATTTGATTAATGAACACCGCAGTCGAAATAAGCTCGACAGTGCTCGGGAGGTCTACGAACGATTTTTCAAGGTTTTCCCATCAGCTGTAAGTGAACAACCTTTTTCCAAAAGGAGATATCTGCTGATTGCCATTCTATAACTAACTTCTTTCTTTTAATAAAAAAAAAAAAATCCCCCAACAGGCTGAACAGTGGGTGTTCTATGCGAACATGGAGTCGGAAAATAACGAGCTATATCGATTAGAGCAGATTTTCAACAAGAGTCTCTTGTCCATACCTAATGTCCAACTGTGGTCCGTATATCTCGATTATGTTCGTCGCCGTAATAATTTAACTACAGATACAACCGGCCAAGCCCGAGGTATCATCTCATCTGCCTACGACTTTGCGCTGCAAAATATCGGAGTTGATAAAGACTCCGCAAATGTATGGGTTGATTACATTCAATTTATTCGATCTGGACCTGGAAACATTGGAGGTTCGGGCTGGCAAGATCAGCAGAAAATGGATCTTTTGCGAAAAGCTTACCAGAGAGCCATATGTGTTCCCATGCAGGCTGTCAATACGCTTTGGAAAGAATATGATCAGTTTGAAATGGGCTTGAATAAGTTGACGGTACGTTATTTAGCTCTCCTCCGTTTTGTGCGCTAAAGAGAAAAAGCCAAATGAAGTACTGATTCTGCTACTGACTGAACTATCTAGGGTCGAAAATTTATACAAGAAAAATCTCCTGCCTACATGACTGCACGAAGCTCGTATACAGAGTTGCAAAACATCACAAGAGATCTCGTTCGTGCTTCGTTGCCTCGATTGCCCCCTGCCCCTGGATGTGATGGCGAGGAGTACTTCAATAAGCAAGTGCAGTTATGGAAGCGTTGGATCAGATGGGAAAAAGATGACCCTTTGGTGTTGAAGGATGAGGACGCGGGAGCTGGTTACAAGGCTCGAGTGTTATACGTTTACCGGCAGTCGCTGATGGCGCTGAGATTCTTGCCAGATATTTGGTTTGATGCTGCAGATTTCTGTTTTCAAAATGGAATGGAGACTGAAGGCAACGACTTTTTAAAACAGGGAATAGATGCAAATCCAGAGAGCTGTTTACTTGCATTTAAACTTGCCGATCGACTTGAAATTTCTACGGAATCTGAGCAGGACTCCAGAAAGCGCGGTGCAAAAGTCAGAGAGCCTTATGACCAATTGCTTGATGCGCTTTATGATTTGATTTCTAAAAGTAAGGCGCAGGAAGCCAAGGATATAGCTCTCGTCGAGGAGAACTTTGCTTCTTCTCAGGCGGACGATTCCCACCAGCAGCAGGTCATGGTTCGTAGTAATGAAGATGATGAGGATTATGGAGACGAGGCTACTAAGGCTCGAGAGGCTGCTAAAAATAGCCAGATCGAGGCTGTGAAAAAGTGTTATGCAGAGGATATTGGGCAGCTGTCGAAAGCCATATCGTTTGCCTGGATTGCGCTGATGCGGTCTATGCGTCGTATTCAAGGGAAAGGCAAACCGGGAGAAATGGCAGGCTCACGGCAGATTTTTGCCGATGCTCGGAAACGCGGGCGTATCACTAGCGATGTCTATATTGCGAGTGCCTTGTTGGAACACTATTGTTATAAGGATCCTGCAGCGACGAAGATTTTCGAACGAGGCGCAAAGCTGTTCCCTGAAGATGAGAATTTTACTCTGGAATATCTCAAACACCTGATCGACATTAATGACATTACCAGTACGTTACGTTGCTATTCAATATATTCCTCCCGAAACCCTCATCCAAAACTAACCTCCACTTGTTCTATTAGATGCGAGAGCCGTCTTCGAAACTTCCGTCAGAAAACTAGCAGCAAATCCAACTAATATTCCCAAAGCCAAACCAATCTTCGCCTTCATGCACGAACATGAATCCAGATACGGAGACATGGTCCAAATCCTAAACCTCGAAACCAGAATGCGCGAGCTGTTCCCCGAAGATCCCTCCCTCAGACAATTCCCCCACCGCTTCTCAACACCATCCTTCGAACCCACCGCCTTCCAACCAATCCTCTCCCCTTCCCAAACGAAACCCAAGCAATCGTCTGCCTCAATGGAAGAGATGGGACTCTCCTCCCGCCAGGAACAGGACTCCCCCTCTGCCCGCTACACGGGGACAGCTGGTGCTTCAACTGTTGCTGCGGGTCCATCAGCAAATTCTCCCAAACGTGCATTCCCCCTAGATGAATTCGACGACGAGCGACCGCGGAAATTCGTCAGGGCTGAGTCACCACTGAAGGGCGCTGCGGGCCGACGGTTGAATCAGCAGAAGCAGCAGATTCAGCAGCAGCAGGCTGTGAATGGCAGCGGTGGTGGTGGTCATGGGGGCCACGGGGGCTATGCTGGCGGCGGCGGAGGGCGCGACAGTAGTGGTGGTGGTGGTGGTGGTGGTGGTGGTGGTGGAGGCGGGCAAGCGAACAAGCCACCAATCCCAGTTCCGCTGCCGAGGGAAATTATGTTCTTGCTTAGCATTATACCGAATGCATCGACGTATGATGCTACCAAATTTTCGCCGGAGAAGATGGTTGCGTTGTTGCGGCAGTTGGATATTCCGTCGTCTGTGGGTCAGTTGAGACCGCCTGCGCCGCCTGGTGGGCAGGCGAGTGCAGGGGTGAATCGGGGGCAGTATATGGGTAAGTGATTTCTCCTTTCTGCTCTCTTTTGTGTGGGGATGGTGTTAACTGGGATCCATGTGTTTGCAGGTGGATATCGTCCTGGTTAATCGATTATTCCGCAAATATGTTAACTATCTAATGGCATCTATCTGGTCTTGCGCACTGGGGTGGTGTTTTGCTTTTTTGCTTTTTTCTAATTTTCTTTTTAATTTGTTTTATGGTTATGGGTGGGTGGATTTTCAGTTTGTAGAACGTCATTGGGCTGATGATATTCGTAGTGCCAGGTTGTTACAAATCATACCTTTTATGATGGAGGAGGGGAGGAAAGAAAAGAAAAAGCAAAAGAAAAATAGAAAAGGCTCTCTTTCCTTCTTTTGTGTATATTCCAAATTGTGTTCCGCCCCCCTTTTCTTTCTTGCATGTTCTTTTTAAATGGAATGTCGGAGGTCATGCATGCGTCTTGTAGGGTGCTGGGCTGCATAAAGGGTTTTAAGGGTAGAGATGCCTTTTTTTCTTTTTTTACTATTTTCCTGTCTATTTTTACAAATTTAGGGTGTTTTGTTTTTCTTTCGATTTCTCCCATTTTGCAGTCTGTTTTTCTTGTTCTTTCTTTCTTTGGATTTGTATGAGAGAGATGTCTTTTTTTCTTTTTCGTTCTTTTCTTCTGGCATCGTTGAAACATGTATCATATATGGGATGCGAGAGCCTATCTCGCTGGGTCTTTTTCATCTCTTCTTTCGTCGAATCTTTGTTTGCCATTGCCTCCGAGAGCACCCGAGGATGGAAATTGCAGCCAGTTTACAGAACTCTTTCGGGACAGCGTGGATTTTTCCTTGTTGGTTTCTACTGCCTGACTGGTGTGTAGCGGTGACGGTATTGTAGAAGGTTCTCGAGTTGGAGAAATACTGCGAGGTTTCCCCTCCGTTCTCCAACCAAACAGTTGGTGAATGGAATGAATGGTTTCAATGTGGAGGCGGGTATTCCGGGCCGTGCCAGAGGATATATGAAGTTCTCAGCGCGCCAAGTACGGGCGAGCGAAAATATCGATTATAGTTGTGATTTATTCTGTAACTGAGCCGTAGGGAAGCGATTTATTCAGAGTTATCGAATAGAGTCCAACTCAGGAACTCAGGTCTATACGTATTTTTCCCCTTACGAGTTTCCGCCGCTATATAGCTAGCATGCGGCCCCACACCAAGATGCTGATTGGCCCTTTGGACTACGTGTCCCTGACAAAGTACAGGTAGTCCGTCCAACGTCATTCTCCTTTCTAGCCTCTAATAACACAGTTGTTAACCCCCCTCAACATGAGAGGAACGGCAAAGGGATTTGTGGGGAACAAGGACGACGACGCGAACGGTTCTGGGTTTGTGGTAAAAGATCCCCGGGATGGCTCTGATGGGGTTAGTTACGACTTGCCCAAGTCAAGGCGAATGTGTCTAGGGAGGACTGCTCTCTCTCTCTCTGGGTGTGAGTGAGTGAGTGAGTAGCGCCAGTCCAGCAATGGAAAGAAAAGCAGAATGCAACGAACGCAACGACCGCTGGGGCACAGCGAGCAGCAACTGAAAGGTTCGCTCTCCGAGAGCTATTATCTTGCCCCTATAGTGAGTGAGTGAATGGCGGATTTCTTGTCTCTGTAACTACTGGATGCTTGAACCCTTACGTAACCCCAGGGGTTGGATCCATGAGATCAAGGGATGTGCCGTTCCTTCCTCGCTGTGTTGCTGCCGTTGTTGCCCTTGGTCTCTTGAGTTCTTCAGCTTCACCTCCCCTTAACCCCCTATAAATACCCCCTTCCCTTCCCCTTCCCTTCCCCTTCCCCCCCTCCTTTCGGTCCACCACCTCCTCTCTCTTCTCTCCTTTTCTCGTGGATCATCTGTCTGTCCAGCTTGATATCATGTCCCCCTCCTCGTTTGCTCTCCGCGGATTCTGTTTCACTTTGAAATCTCGATCAGCATTGCTTCTCTCGATTCTAGCTCTCTCTAACCACCTTTGCGAGACCTAGTCCCTGCTTAAGGATAGATCAAAAACACACTCACGCGCCTTCTGAGCAACGTTCCATTCCGGCACATCACACAATTCCCATTCTGCATCTACCGGCTTCTTCTCGCGTTTTAACCAGGTGAGCTTCGTTAAATCTGTAGAGGATGCCTCTCCACCATCCTGCAAACCTCACTTCTGCCGCTGTTCATCCCCTAGTCTGCTTGTTTACTCTTTTAATCTTCCCCCCTCCACCCCCCTTATTTTCCTCACTTCTCTATCATCTTTCCATAGATCTGGCCTTGTTACGCCTCAGTATCGTTTGCTGCCATCTCTTCGGTGGAGATATCATCTTGGTCTCACTTCCTTGGAAACCGCAAAACAAACGGATTTTCCAGCTAACCACTGCTTGCATCGGTAATGCGCGTTCCTGTGTTTACATGTTGGCTGCTGCAAGTTGCCTTTGCTACCACCACCCTCCTTGATTCTATTATGTCATTCAGTTTACTTATCCTCCATCTTCCTGTTGTTGTCCCTATTTCCTTTCTTATTCCTGCTTCCCTTTTGCAAGGTCTCCTCCATGCCACATAGACCACAAGCCGCTCACCACATCACTTCTTCTTGCTGTCTATCGTTTCTCTATTGAACCCAGAATAAGTTTGTCCCTCGAGAAGCTGAGATTAGCTTGTTTTCTCCCGAGTAATCACCTGCTTCGGCTCCTTCATGGGTCAAAAGTTCTCCTTTCATCACATTTTTTACAGGCGTATGGTATCCTCTCCATATCTCCGTTTCCAATCATTCCACCACCGCAACTAACCCTACCACATCGGTGAACCAGAAGATCTCTTATCGCTGCTTCTGCTTATGTCGGGCGCTGGGAAACGCCGGGGTTTCAGTGGTGGAATAGCTTCTCCACCACAGATCCAACGGGATCGCTCCAGATCACGCCAAAATAGCCATGCCCAGTACGATGGCACTTCTGGTCCGGGGAGTTCTGGTCATAGTGGAATGAACTCTCCCCCAGGCTCCCCTTGTGTAGCTTCGCGTTCACCACCTGGAACTCTGACATTTGGCAGTATCCAAGGTCAAATGCAGGGCCGGGATGTTCCCCTTCGCGACCCAGCCCGTGATCCCAGAAGAATTCCTAAAATTACTGATATGTGTCGCAACGCAGATTTACCGGCTGATGCGTATGCACTAAACCACGAGGTAATTTTTTTTTTTTTTTTTTTTTGTTTCCTCATTGCCTAGATACGGTCAGATGGCCTAGAAGCCCAAATTACCGGTCTTCCACCTACGGCTCACCGGATGGAGATGTGTAAATTTAACTACATCCGCATTGCTCTTTACCTTTCAAGTTAGATTAAGTCAAGTTACCATCTCCATCTCTACATATCATCACTCCCAGGTTAGAAGGGGGATTCCATTGAATGTGCACTCTGTGATGAAGCCTTTGTCTTGCTATGTCACGGATATAGGCATTCCCATCCAATTCACAGCTATCCATGATCTTGATCCTCCTCCATTTTCCAGCACCCGTCACGGCCTCATCTTCACCCAGTCAAAGCTCATTCATACTTCCTAATCTGGCGAATATTCCCCTGCAATTTTTGGATTTACATTCATCATTCTGCCGACGATAAAAGTTTCGTGCTTTCCGTCCATGGGTTCCTCCTTCTGTCCTCATGCTTCCAAGCGGGGCCCCCCTTATATATTCTATCATTACTCTGCTATCTTGTTATTTTTATTTTGTTGCACCCTGGTTCTCCACCATGAGCGGGCCCAAGAGTACCAAAGCATCGATAGCAGATGTGACAACCACGTTTCGTCCTGTGTACCTTACTGATGAGCATGCTGGGCAGAGTATGGATAGGAAGGATCTTGCAAAAAGACCCGGCTTTAATGGGACAGGAAAAGAGATCACCACTGCCGTGAATCTATACGCCGTCACACAGTTGCCGACGAAGAATGTGTACCAATACGATGTAAGATATGATCAGAACTGCGTTTTGCAGGTTTTGGCTTCGGTGCTCAACTCCATCTAGGTACAAGTCGCTGGCACCGACAAACGTGTTGTGATACAAAAGGTGTGGAACTCAAAGACTCGGAAGGCAATGGTTGGGAACGAGTTTATTTTTGATGGTAATAAACTGGCATGGTAAGCTTCGTAGCACTCTAGAAGCATATTTCTCGTTGACTGATATACCATCGTAGGTCGCTTGTTCCGATTAACAAAGAGGTCAATGTCATGGTCGACCTTGACGCTGAGCAGGGGCGTTCTGATTCAAAGATCCCAAATACCTTTCGCCTTGTAGTTCGTCAAACCAAAACGGTAAACCTGAAAGTACTTCATGCGTATCTTACTGGGACCTGTACGGCTTCGCCGGAGGTGTTTGAAGCTATCAGTTCGTGATTTTCTTTCCTTTTTCTTTTTTCCATAAATCTGGCTTAGTCTAACCTCATCCAAGGCTTCCTAGATCACGCCTTGCGCGAAACGCCAAGTTCCAGGTTTATTGCTATGAGGCGCTCTTTCTTTAGCCCAGACAATCCAAAGGCTCCTGTTGGTGGTGGTGTTTATGCCTACAAAGGCATCTACCAAGCGATACGCACTGTCCATGTATGTTCCCTTCCACCTTAACCTCACATTATGACACATTGCTAACATACCCTTTAGCCTGGAAAACTTGCTGTAAACATCGATGTTTCGAACTCCTGTTTTTGGGCACAAATATCTCTCACAAGTGCAGCGATTGAAGTCCTTGGGCTTCGCGATATCCAACATCTCACTGCCGTGACCAAACCAGCTGATGATGGACTTGGTGGCCGCGCTCCGTCCCAGAAGTTTCAGCAGTTGAGCCGGTTCCATAAAGTTGCGGTGAAGGCCTCTTACAAGGGTTGCCCCGTTCCAGACAAAGAATGGATCATTAAAGGGTTTCTTCTTGCGAATTCGAAAGAGTACACTATTGAAACTCTTGATGCCGCCACTGGGAAAATGCGTTCTCAGACCATTTTTGAGTATTTTAAGACTCGCTACAATGTTGCTTTGACCTACTGGGAACTGCCGTTAGTCAAAATGACCAAGAAGGGGGTTGTCTACCCCATGGAATTTCTTGGGATTCACAAACCTCAGAAATTCCCATTCAAGCTTGATGAACTTCAGACCTCCTCGATGATCAAATTTGCGGTTACCCGTCCCGCTGAGCGGCGAAGGGCAGTTGAAGAATCCAAGACAATCCTTGCACACGGTGGTGATCGAGTCTTGCAGGCTTTAGGTTTGAGGATATCGGATTCTATGATGGTGACAAAAGCCCGGTTGTTGCCGAGTCCAGAGATTGTCTTTGGGGGAAATCAACGGGTTAACCCTGGAACTGCTGGCCGATGGGATCTCCGAGGAAAAAAGTTCTACAACAAGAACTCCAAGCCGCTAACTTCCTGGGGTGTGGGCGTTTTCCCAGGCCGTTATGTCAATCAACAAGATGTTGAGCGGTTTGTCGATACTTTTGTACGCGCCTATCAAGGCCACGGTGGAACTATTGCTACCACACGACCTTTCATTGGCATAGTTGACAAGGATCCTGCAGAAGCAGTGTACAACTTGTTCCATAACACTGGAAACAAATTTAACCTTCGCCCAGAGCTCTTGATTTTTATTGTGAGCGAAAA
>NW_015440950.1:884005-904966 GCF_000150705.2 Paracoccidioides lutzii | reverse complement strand
ATTTAACCTTCGCCCAGAGCTCTTGATTTTTATTGTGAGCGAAAAAAATGCTTTTCAATATTCTCGAATTAAAAAATCGTGCGACTGCAGATTTGGAGTCCTCTCCCAGGTTTTGCAAGCTGCTCAGGTGGTTAAATGCAACGGGCAATACATATCCAATGTATTGATGAAGGTAAATGCCAAGTTGGGAGGAACAACCGCCAGGGTTTCTTCCAAGATAACGAAAGGTCTTTTGCCATTTACCATGATTATTGGAGCTGATGTTTCTCATTCTGCTCCGGGGAGCCCCGCCCCATCCATGGCTGCAGTGTCAGTATCCATGGACCAATTTGGGGGTCGATATGCGGGCGCTTGTCAAACAAATGGGGATCACGTTGAGATGATTAGCGAAGCTAACGTCGAGTCAATGCTTACTCCCCTGTTTAAGGCATGGTACACATCAGTTGGACAGGGGAGAGTTCCTCAGAATATCTACTACTTCCGCGATGGTGTTTCTGAAAGCCAATTTCAATATGTTTTAAACGAGGAGATTCCTTCCGTCAGGAAAGCCTGGAAGAACCTGAATCGGGGTGTAGAATGGAATGGTAAGATGACAGTGGTTGTTGCATCGAAACGTCACCACATCCGGGCGTTTCCCAATCCGAATGATCGAAATGCCTCGGATAAAAATGGAAATCCATTGCCTGGAACTCTTATTGAAAAAGATATCACTGGGCCCAATGGATGGGACTTTTTCTTGTGGTCTCATATTGCTCTGCAGGGGACAAGCCGGCCCGTGCATTATCATGTTCTTATTGATGAAATGAATCATTCGCCTAAGGACCTACAAAATATGATATACGAGCATTGCTATCAATATATGCGGTCTACGACCTCGGTCTCCCTTTGTTAGTATTCTTTTTCCCCCTGTTCGAACTCCGTGATAGCTAACGAGAGTGTCTTTCCCCAAGTCCCGGCGGTGTACTATGCTCACTTGGTCTCAAACCGAGCGCGTTCTCATGAGAATGTGCCGACCAGCTCCGGCCCCCGCTCTGGGCCAGACGTTAAACAAGGCCAAAATCCCTCGCCCTCCGAGCCGCCCAAGTCTGAAGGACGACCACTGCTTCCAATGGCGGCAGGAGGTGATCTGGCACTTAAGATGTGGTATATTTGAACAAAGTTGGTCTTCTTGGTTAATGGCGGACAAGCCGCTTTGCTATGGCTGCTTGCTGTTGTTTTTGGGAGAGTGTTTCGGAAG
Organism: Paracoccidioides lutzii; assembly: GCF_000150705.2. Lineage (NCBI taxonomy): Eukaryota > Fungi > Ascomycota > Eurotiomycetes > Onygenales > Ajellomycetaceae > Paracoccidioides > Paracoccidioides lutzii. Next base: position 903,729 of record NW_015440950.1, on the reverse strand, counting down.
GTGGATTCGGGAGTGGCCTTCTATATTTGTTTTTCAAATTTCTTGACTGGGAAGATGTCCTTACAGGGAGTGGTTAAGCTTGGCTGCTGGGCTGATGATTTGCGAGCACCTAGCGACGTGGCTTCTACAAGAATGTCTGGACGATGTTATTGTTTAGTGATGTAGATGCAACGGACTTCGACCTGGTATCCTATGTAGGTAGACATTATCTTATCGGTAGCAGAAATTTAAGTTGGTATACTCCCTTAAATGGCTCTCTGTTTCTAGATGACTTTGTCATGGCTTACAGTGGCTCTCTCCTTAGTTATTCTCTCAGTCTAGTTTGATATCAGTGGAACAAGGTGAGATTATACCAAGGAAAACGAGTGTGTAGAAGATAAGAGCTAGGAGGAATATCTTTTGAAGACTAATTCTGCATACTTGCATATTCAGTGGAGAGCTATGTGCGTTGCTTTTCTATTTATTTTGTTTCCCTCACTCAACCTGAACCGACCCCGCTTTACTCACTGACTACATTCAAGTTGGGGGAAAAGGAAACCATCCAATTTCAAACACTCAATTCCTCTCATGCCGTTGCCCCCCCCCGTCTCTGCTGGAGCCTCCTCAGCCTTCACATTATCTCTCGCTGCTCCCTCCGCTACAGTCTTCGCCGGTTTGGGTGGTTTCGGGGTTGGATCGTATATTTCGGAGATATTGTATTTTTTCAACTCGTCATAGTCGCGTCCGACGACACTCATGCCACATATGTTCTATGGAGGGTTGTGAGGAAAAGAGCGAAAGAGAGGGATTCTTTTACGGGGAGATATCACGATGGCGGGGGAAGAGAAGGAGGGGGGGGGGTTGCGGGTGTGTATATAAGGGGCATTGTTCGCTTACCTGGACGATATCGACTAATATCAACGCGTCGTAGTTTTTGAGATCGACGGAGTGGCCTGGTCCGACGATTTTGGCTACGAGGGGGATTACGATGTCTCGATTCCATTCTGTGTTGTTTCTTATGGAGGGTCGGATTGCGTACTACATCGCAGACAGAGAAAAGGGGAGTTAAGCCAGGTGTGGTTGCTTTCGGTAGGGAAGGGGGGTTTGTCTGTGTATTGTGGGAAAAGAGCGGATGGAAAGAGAGAAATACAAAAGGAAGGAAGACGAAACAGAGAAGGAATATATATATAATAAAATTAAAAAAAAAAAAGAAAAAAATCACCTTCTTCGGTGGCCCGCCGGAGTGGAAATGCGGTTTGAGAACTTCACGGGATAATTGCTCCAGGCCACCGCCCAGGACTTTTTCGGTTCGTGATATGGGCGTTATTCGCTGGATCCAGCGGCTGCTCTTCGTGTCTGGGTTTGCCTGTGCATCTGTGCAGAGGCGGTGGGCGATTTGGACAGGGTCTAGGGATTTGTCGATTTTTATGAAGGAGACTTTGTACAAATATGGGGCAAACGAAATTAGATGTTAGATTTTGACGACTTAAAGAAGGGGTTTGGGGTTTGATCATCAGTAGACGCACGGCATGGAATGTCCAGTTTCACGGTCTGGAAGGGGCTGCTGTCGTTCTTGGATTGGTTTGGTTTCATGTCGTCTACTTCCTTGCGGATTTGGGCCTCGATATCATCTTCATCATGCTCTTCTTTTTCCTCTGGTTTATTATTAGCATCATCGGAGGCAGAGGCTGCTCCATCCCGTGTTGATTCCCCTGAGTGTTTGTTCTTTTCCAAGTCCTGTCCATGGTCAGTGGACAACAAGTTAAGGGGGTGGGTGTGGGTAATAAATGGTTAAAACTGACTTGATAGAGCAGGTCTATCATCTCCGAGACACACTTTGTCTCCTTTCCTCTGCTGGAGGTTACAAAAATGCCCGCATCACCTTTTTCGATGACCCGTCTGCAACTCCATTGGCGGGTATTGCTCTTGTTGAACCAGAGGTTTGATTTCTATTACTTGATGTTAGAACATCCACAATAGAACCAGTGTTTTCAAACTCGGAGAAGATGTGGAGAAGGGCAAGGAGATGATCTAAAACGAATGCCAAAAGGCAGAATTCTGGACCTTGCTCCTCTTCGATAGGTTGCCTCCCCCGCCATCATGAGATCGTTTCGCGGACCCCGACATGAAGAATACTAATAGCTACCCCAAAGGTAACTATCAAAGGTGGCGTTCCTCTATACTCTATCCGGATTGCCAGTGGATTTTTCTCTCTTTTTTTTTTTTTCGGATTGAAGTACGTCCTGGGTGGGGGGGAGAGGTAAGCGGCGACTTAAACGAATGTCAACTGGACGGAAACTGAAATAATATTATGCATCACCTAGATACCTAGAACATTTCCAACCCAAACTAGTCCATATTGAAAATACAACACAGTCGGTCAATCTCGAGGTGGGAGGTATGGGTGGTTTGAGTGGGCCCGGCGATTCGTATCTCCCAGTTTCAAGATCGGTCCACTGCTTCGTTGGGAATGTTGAACTGTTTAAGCTGCGGAGTCTCCGTGCTATTACTAATCACACTCGACTTGGCCTTCCAAGCACGGGGACAACCCCCGGCGCCCCTCCCCCCCCCCGAGGCGCTAAATCGGAACAGGCAAGGCGCCTTCATGTGACTGTTGGGAGCTGGCCAACCGTGTTAGTCAGCCCCAGCTCGCCTGCGCCCTGCCAGCGGCTAAACTGGACTTCTGCGGCAGCGTTGACATCATATATTGCTCAGCCATTTGTGCGCTGCAAGACAAATCCCCCCAGTCTTACTTGGTGCCGCCCGGGGCAACATGGGCTGGCTCAGGCTATTAATGGACGGGTTTCTTCCCGTCTCCTTGCATGTCCCAACTTGTCCGCTATTTCTGCTTTTAGTAGTTATAGTTAGCTGGCTGGCTACCGCCCTCGTCGTTCTACCTGCAATCGTTGCGGCTGCATCCTCTCCTCAACACTCTCTCCGGTTAAGTGCGAACAGTACAACCCCATTGAGCTATAATGGCAACCGATATTGCAAGCAAGGGGCTTATATCTCCCGTCGACGTTGCTGAATACTTGTTTACGCGGCTCCATCAAGTGGGGATTCGATCTATCCATGGCCTTCCAGGTATTTATATAGATAAGAGTCAACCCTCCCTTTCAAACTTGAAAATCGGATTATAGCTCACTACGCCCTTGTAGGCGATTATAATTTGGTGGCATTAGACTACCTCCCGCACTGTAAGCTCCAGTGGGTTGGCAATTGCAATGAATTGAATGCTGGTATGTCCATCCAATGAGCGGATCCTCTGGGTCGTTCACAACGGTTGCTCCCAACTCCCAATACGAAGTTATATGTCTGCTAATGCAATTCTCACAGGATATGCGGCCGATGGCTATGCACGCGTACATGGGATGGGAGCGGTCGTCACGACCTTCGGGGTTGGAGAGCTCTCTGCCCTCAATGCTATCGCGGGGTCCTTTTCCGAATTTGTACCTGTTGTCCACATCGTGGGCCAGCCAAACACAGTTTCCCAGCGGGACGGAATGCTTCTCCATCACACTTTGGGCAACGGCGATTTCAACGTCTTTACCAACATGAGCGCCAGCATTTCCTGCTATGTCGCCAGGCTAAATCCCATGCAAGACGCCGCAGCCGAAATCGACAACGCAATAAGGGAATGCTGGATCCGAAGTCGACCCGTATACATCACGCTGCCCACCGATATGGTGAAGCAGAAGGTGGAGGGGAACCGTTTGAAAACTCCCATTGACCTGACACGTCCACCAAACGAGGAAGAAAAGGAAGAATACGTCGTGGATGTGGTCTTGAAATACCTCCACGCTGCTAAATCTCCCGTCATCCTTGTTGACGCCTGTGCCATCCGTCACCGTGTCCTCGATGAAGTGCAAGATCTCGTCCAGAAATCCGGATTGCCGACTTTCGTCACGCCCATGGGGAAGAGCGCTGTTGACGAAACCCTTCCCAATTACGGTGGTGTCTATGCCGGCGATGGCTCCAATCCAGGAGTCAAGGACTGTGTTGAATCATCCGATCTAATTCTCAACATCGGCTCCATTATGTCCGACTTCAACACAACAGGGTTTTCCTACCGCATTGGCCGTATGAATTCAATTGACTTCCATAGCAACTATGTCGCCGTCCGCTACTCCGAATATCCCAATATCCACATGAAGGGCGTTCTCCGGAAAGTGGTCGATCGGATGGGAAAGTTGAACATAACCCCAATCCCGAAAATTGCAAACCAAGCACCAACCAACGAACGTCTCTCAGCGCAGTCACCCATAACACACTCATGGTTTTGGCCTACGGTTGGTCAATGGCTTAAGGAAAAGGACGTTGTGATAACCGAAACAGGCACAGCCAACTTTGGCATTTGGCAGACAAGATTTCCCAAGGGCGTCACTGCCCTTAGCCAGGTTCTTTGGGGAAGTATTGGGTATGCTCTGGGTGCTTGCCAGGGTGCTGCCCTCGCAGTGAAAGAGAAGTGTGATGGCAGGCGAACGATATTGTTTATTGGAGACGGGAGTTTCCAGCTCACGGCGCAGGAATTGAGTACCATGATCAGGCACAACCTCACTCCTATCATGTAAGTCAAAAGTCCAACTCCTACTTCGACGCCCCTTGCCATGTGTGTATACCTAGAGTTTATGAAATATAGCATCCTCGCTGACAAAACTTCCAACAAATATAGCTTCGTAATATGCAACGACGGCTACACTATCGAGCGATGCATCCACGGCTGGGATGCGGTATACAATGATATCCAAGCCTGGAATTTTAAAGATCTCGTGCCAGCTTTTGGAGCCCAGACTGATAAATTCAAAACCTACTCAGTCAGGACGGAGAAGGAATTGCTAAACCTATTCGCGGATGAGAGATTTTCTTCTGCAAAAGTCCTTCAGGTAAGGTTTTTATGTCCTCTCCTCCGGAATCTCTTCATTCACCCAAATTCTAAGCTCCATTTTGATTTGCTTTTTTCCTTTTTCTTTTCTTTCTCTTTCTTTCTCTTTCTTTTCCTTTTTTTTTTTTTTTTTTTTTTTTTTTTTGCTGGAAAATTCTTCAAAACTTCAACTAAAAATTTTCGAACTGCAGCTTGTCGAACTACACATGCCCAAAGAAGACGCACCGGCCACATTGAGGTTGACTGCAGAAGCAGCTGCAAAAGTCAGTACCAAGAACAAGTAATAATCTAGTTTTCACCCACCATGCCCTCGATTTAATTTTCTGTTGTTGGCATAAATATATGTCGATGTGTATTTATCATCGGAGTGACTGAGTGCGTATGGTGGGTTGAAAGAGTAAAAAGCAAAGTTGACGCTTCTCAATTAATACTTTACTATCAAACAAGTATATGCGGCTATTTTCTTTCTTTCTTTCTTTCTTTTTCTTTTTTATTTTTATTTTCCTTTTCTTTTTTTTTGAAAAATAATAATAATTAAATATATGAATAAATAAATAAGACTTGGTCTTTAGCCAGCAAATGAGTATAAATGATATTAATTGAGTTTGTCGGTGACGTTATTTGCCATGTAATACCAATGCGGGAATGGACTGGGAGCGGAGGCGGCAGCACAGTGCACAAGTGTAGGTGGTGTACGAAATAGAGCTAAGAGATAAACAAGAAACCCAGAGTCGGGTAAGGATAGGTGGCAAAGCGTGGTTCTGGCAAAATCTGAGTCTTTATCGCACCAACACGCATGCCAGGTAGGTTTGCAATAAATCCATGGAGTGTTTATAAACCACGTTGGATGAACAGCTGAGTTGATAGATAGCCCCATTCAGCCCAAGAATTATTAGAGACGCAGCAAATCTAGGTAGTAAATCCAGCCAAACTTGTAATCAAATAAAACATTCCATTAATCAGCGCTATACGGGTTGTATCTTTGCTAGATTTATCTAGCAGAGAAAAATTTACGTGGCAGAAAAATAAAAAATAAAAAATAAAAAATAAAAAAATAAAAAATAAAAAAAAATATGATCGAGGCAGAAGCAACTTACATGCAAACAGAAAAGAGAAGAAAAGAGACAGTGAAAGAGGAGAAAGCAAAGAAGCGGAGCAAGTGAACAGGGATATGGGTCTATGAACGAGAAAAATATCCAACAAAAAGGGGTTTCATTACGGGATGAGGCGGAGGTGACAAAATTAGGAGAGACAAAAAAGAAAAAGGGGGGATCGCGCGTAAGAACGTCACCGGTAGGAGCATCGTCATTAAACCATGATGGTGTATGCAGGGAACAAAATAAACCACAAATAATGCAAGAAGAAAGAAGAATTAAAGTCGTAAATCTTAGACCGTGAAATTCCTGAAACAATGAAAGTTTTGCTCATTTCGCCTATATCACTTCTAATGTCATTACCAACGTCCATGTTAAATTGTATTGATAGACCTTAGCACTGATTTGTTGGGGATATGGGAGGAGGATAGTATTTCGCTGTATCCACTCGAGTAACAAGAAATTGATAGCTTTTTGTTGCTGCTATTGATAATGGTGATATTTTTCTCTTGTTGTTTCCTTCGCCTTATAACCAGGCATTCGTCCACTGACTCCACTCAATATTCCCATCTTCCAATGCACCTGCATCTGCATCTGCAGATGTATTACCCGCTCTTGCGCCATCGTCCCCGGTCCCTACCACTATATTTCCAAGGAGATTATCCAAATTAACAACCATGTCCATTCCCATCCCCATTCCGAAACCATGGGTTTCGGACATTTGATGATCGCTAGCAGCTTGTTGATCAGCCTGCTGATAAGACTGTCGCTGCTGTTGTAGCAACAGCTGGTGTGAGTCGAAGTTCTTCCAGAAAAAAGAATCATCCATTGAGATAAGGTCGGGGCTTTGTAATACTCCTCCAGGTGATGGAGACGTCGATTTGGGAGACATTTGTTGTCCAATTGTCGAGTGTTGCGGGAACTGATTTAAATGGTACGGCAAGAAAGATGTCGGGGTGACTGCATCGTGGTTGTTAGGGTTGGCGAACGATTGGAACCCATGTAACGGGTCATAGGATGGGATAGAAGCACTTGGTGGATTCGCGGAGGTATTGGTTAGAGATGATGATCTGAATCCGAACTGTGCTCCTGCGATGTTGGTATCGTTCTTGAAATGATTGTTTTCAAGAGTTGACATGGGTTGAGTTGGATATGCGAAGGGATCGTCGGATGGGAACATCATTGGCATTAAATCAGGAAGATAGGCCATACTATGCATTGGGAGCGAGAATGATGCCCCGTGCTTAAGAGATAATGGTGAGGAAGAATGCGGCTGGTTTTCTTGTTGCTGTTGGTGCTGTTGCTGATGGTTTTGAAGTTGGAAATGCGGCTTTGGAAGCGACTGAGGAGATGTAGAATTGGGTAAAGAAGCTGACGATCGAATCTCTTTATCCTTGGCTGGTGGTGGTCTTGGAGAGGTCTGTGAGTGGCTGAGCGGAGATTGCTCATTTACTCGCCTCGCTCCCCCTCTACGGTTTACGTGGTGATTATGATCAACGCTTGTGGGTAGCTGCTTGGCCTTTTCAGGTTGTTTTGATGTGTGTGATGTGAGGAGATGAACAGGAAATGTCCTTGCGCGTTGGGGGGAATTTAAGCCAACATTATCAGCGGCGGTAGCGGGATGAGGAGGAGTCATTGTCCCTTTTGATTTGGGAGCTGATGGTGGGGCAGGTTGAGCACGTTTCCTGTTCAAGTGCATAGGGGTGCTTCGTCGATTTTGCAACTTTTCAGGTAGGTGTTTGAAAATAGACTAAAGGTATTGAGATCAGCATGGCCACGTCCGCGAAACGGATTACTTCTGTCTCGAGGAGGGAAAATGGCAAAAACAAACATTTAAACTCTGAGCGCACCGATCTGCGGCCATGCTATTCTTAGCAAGCCCTGCAAGTGCATTCTTGCCCTCAAGAGCATCTTTCAGAATCCCGTCCTTGACTGTGGCAGATTCAGGATTTTCAAGGATGAAAAACACGAGTGACAAAACCGCAAAGTATGTCGTATACATGGTAAACCAATAGGAGCCATTGAGGAGCTTCTTTTCCTTCATCCCGGCTGTAATGTGAACGACGTTACGCGCCACGCTCACACATGCGGCAGCGCATGCAAATGATCTCTTATCAATCTTCCTGTCCTGGGCGTTACCTGTAACGTAATGAAGGAACGGACGGTACATAACCATCTGCACGTGGGCGTAACCAATACGGAGCAATTGCCTCATCCTTTTTATCAAAAAATTGAGTCAGCGAGAGAGTAAACACAAGAGCTCGTTTGTATGTACGCAGGGGGAAGAGAACAGACCTCTCAATTTCAGGAGTGGCGTCCCCTCCGGGTCTGAATGAATCAGGAAGATCTTCTTGCCAAGCCTGCAGGTCGCGCTCAAGTTCGCGAATTTTGGAGTGGCTCACCGTATAGGTATGGTTTTCGCCTTGGCTTGCTATTTTAACAGGGTAGATATACTTCACAACCTTCATGACAATGTGGCCGAGTCCAATATGAGCATTCACGCCAGTCATCAGAGTGACGTGATTGGGAGGCATTGGTAAAATCCTTTCCGCAGTGATGAACTCATCATCAACAGCTTGTGGATATTCTTGGTCGATGTCATCCTCGCTCAACATAGACGGCAGACCAAGAATAGTACTTACATGGACATCCATTTTCCGTACAACCCAAAATACCCGCTTTCGAGTTTCTAGTTCGATAGGGTTAAAATTGGCCGAAACAGATCGATGAAGTCCAAGACGGAGCGAGGCACGTAGCGCAATACCAATATAGGAATAACAGGTGCTCATATTTGCTGATGACTGGAGGAAGAGTATCATGAAGCAGATGGCTTGCAATGAGGTAAGATCGCGACATTCGGTGATATCGAGAAGTTGTCGTCCAACCCTAAAGTATTGAAATCTGTTTTAAGTTGTTAGCAAACGCACAAAATGCATCGAAAAGTTGAAAGAAAATGCCAGGACAAAAAAAAAAAAAAAAAAAAAAACCGAAGTAGTACCCCTGATCTGTTGCGCCTTCATAACCCGATTTATCCAACGTCGTATCGCCAACACCCCGAAAAAGGCAGCCCACAGCAAGAGCAAGATATAATAAGGGTAGAAAGCTATTCTCTTCGTTGGAGAAATTCTCCGGGGGGGTATCGTAAATTCGATCGAACATGGCATAAAACGTAGGCTTATGCAAAAATCGCATGATGCAGCAAGCATCTTCGAGGGCATTCATACAAAGTTTACGAGCAACCTCTCTTTCCGGAAGATCATGGACAGGAGACAGGTGAGAGTCACTCGGAGATTCTGAAGAGGCTTTTGTTCCCTCCAGAATATGGGATATATTTTGGAACTTCGTTTTAGGCCGATCTTCTGGGCGGGGATCTGGCAGATTACCAAACTGTTTCCGTAGGCGACGCATAAAAATTAACCCTGACGAGTGGCCGTGATAATCCCAATGCCCTTGGTCATCACGGTCAAGCAAACCTGAATTGTCGACCATCGATTCCAAAAGTGACTCCTCGCACCGTTCTTGGCCCACCGGTTGTTTCGGCTCGGGTTCAGTGTTGTCAGATATTTTCAGACGGTCCCTTAGGCGGGACCGTATCTCCTCCGGCCCATGCACATCAAAACGTGGATCATTGAGATCAAGATCTGGAATCACTGCCCGAAGAATCGCCTCTGCTTTGCGTACACGATTTTCGAGGGCTTCGATGTACTGAGGCGCAGGATTTCTTCGTCTGTTTGAAGGTTGGTCATACGTACAATCTAGGCAATACCAAAATGCTGGAGTCAACAATAACTCCTGTAAAAAATGATTGCAAGTTCAACTGTTTGCCATACCATAACTGTAAACAGTACAATGAGTACATGGCTGTTTGCCGTCGCATTTAATTTTTTTCCGTCTACACTCGTCGCATGCTCTAGTCACCCTTCGTCGCTTTTGCAACGGCGGCAGCTTAGGCGGCAATGACTCGGAATCTGGACTTTTCTCGTCTAGTGGGTTATCATCTGTATCCGTAGGATTCGAGCCGTGCCAATCGTGAACTTCATAAGATTCTTGCCGCTGACTTGGCGTATCGTTTTCATTCCCAGCACCACCATGTGCAACCGTAGCAGACTCTCGAGATGTCATGATGGAAACTGTGTCTCCGGTTTTTTGCAGTCACATCTGAACCGGCCGTATATTGCCCCTGGGATTATGGGGTTGCTGGGAAATGGTCGTCGTGGACCCTTCCGCTGCTGAGGCGGGTGTTACAAGTTCTGGTCGTGATGTCGAACTGGGACATATCCAGGCCGCAGAAAATTGCCAATCGGTGGCTGTATACTGTAAATCCCGGACATACACAGTTAGATATGAGCGCCGAAAACATTATTGAGGGAGAGGAAGTCATGATATCAGAGTTTCAAACATAGATGGATGGGTGGGGGATGGTTATTCGTGATAGGGTGCGGAGTCATCGAACACTGACAAAGCAGGATTGGAAGAGCGCGGGAACTTACAAATCGATCAGGACAGCCCGCGTGGGGTAGATCAGAACTAAATAACGGCGCTGCTGTGGATGAGGATAAATAAAGGAAGAAAACGAGGGGAATGAAAAAGGGGAAGATCGATAAAAACCGCCGCAATTCTAACCTTATTGATTGACCAAGGCCTGACCGAAGCGAAGGCGCGTGGATTCAAGATCAAAGCATTAACTACGATACGAAAACGAAGCTTTAGTTGGCTTAACAGTCGGGGGGTGCCTTAGCCGTACGTACCAACCAGCAGAGGCTTAGCGCTATGTGGCGCCCATCCAAGAGGAGTTCCCGCGGAATCGTCTTGAGAAATCCAGAAATACCGCACAATCATCATATAACTAGTGGAAGGCGGATATTTTGGAAACAAGTCAGTTTCCGTCGGATGGCGGCGTAGAACAAGCAGGCAAACCAATTACAAATCCAGGACGTCCAGTCGGACCGAACCAAGGCGATTTCACCGAGCCAGCCATCTCTGGAGAGAGCCAGTCATCTGCCAAAATACATCCCCAATGTCGGGCCAGTCTGCAAGCCTTCTCCCCAATGAACTCTCTGCTTACAGCATGGGTGAGTGTAGTTACGCTTCACAAGGTTCCAGAAGAGGCAAAATTCTCCCCTCCTCCCCCAGCGTGGAAGTAAGTTACGTAACTACAGAGGATGTGTGAAGGAACACTGCTATTAATCAAAATTTGGGGGGGAAAGGATTTTTAAAGAAAAGAACATAGAAAAAAGAGAAGAAAAAAAAAGGTCTGAGAGGAACATCATTGTTTTTGTGTTGTGACTATGTTTGAAAGTATAGATCCGATAATACTGCTGTTTAGGCAAATGCTCCCACGACTGACATGCATGCAGCTGGTTTTTCCAATCAATATCAGCGGGATGAGCTCTTTTAAAGATTGGATGAACTTACCCCCCATGAAAATAAACAAGACTCCCGAAAGCTTCTGTCTTTTGCTCATGCCGAGACCTTCTGGAGTCAAGAAATCTTCCACAAGAAGATCCACGGTTGCTGCATAAATTAGGAGGCCGGAAGATCTGTCCAAAAAAAAAAAAAGAACTGGTGTTAGGAAGAGGGATCGGACATAACTATTCACACAAGAGAACCTACATGGCATTGAAAACTCCAACCATTATCAAGGCAAACGCGCTCGCTGGATCATAGCTTGTGCGAGCTACAAGACCAATGGCTTGGCCAATTGGTGCAGTGGTGCCGAATGCAATGGCTAGAATCCAAGGACGAAGCGATTTCTTTGGATATGGCACCTGGGCGATTCGGGAGCCCAGCCCGAGCCCCTCGAAGGCCTGGTGGAAGAGAATAGCAATGAGCAGGATAATGAAACCTTCCGACTCGATTGAAACAGTGATGCCAACGAATACTGAATGGAACAAGATACCGCCTTCGAGGATGGTAATGTTGAGAGACATCTTTTTGTAGATAGCGGTATCAACACCAGGTTCCCGATCGGGCGAGTCGGGAGCCTTTTCGACTTCCTTCAGGTTGGATTTTTGCATTATCTGGTCCTGGAGCATACTGTGAGTCCACTCGCGCTCGCGGATATACTGTTCATAAAACGCGATAAACCAGGGAGGCATTTCAGATTGAGCATCCGTATATGCACGGTCAAAAGCTGTCGGCGAAGTAAACTCGCTGAAAAGCATTGAAAATTAATATTCATTTCACGGAGGATATGTGTCGATACATACCGTGACTTATACAATGTTTTGTCGTCGTCCCAATCATCATCCGTCGATTTGTTCCTATAACGATTCTCTTTCGGCCACGAAATTTCTCCACGATCGCTATGACTGCTACTACTACTAATACTACCACCACCACCACCACCACCACGATGTCTGCCGTGGCCATGGCCACCGTGCAAGATATCTTGCCCCGTCGCACCACCGTGGCTATGTCCCCCTATTTTTGTATTCATCCACAACTCAATACAAAACAGAGAAAGCAAAGCGGCAAGCATAATAACACCAGGCATAGCAGGATACTGCTCTGTAAACAACGGGGGCAGACATGGGTCATTTAACGATAAGAATGCGGTCGGAAGTAACTGTTATTGTTAGCCTCCCGTTGTCATGCCTACCTCTGACCTCTGAAGAGATAATTACATGAACACAAGCAGTTGCAATAAGGACACCAGTTCCAAAATGTTTGCAGAAGAAGAATGCTTTTGGTGGAATCTTCATCGACGGGATCTTCTTCGCGGCCACAGGGAAACCACATGCTGAGAAACGGTAAGTGAGTTGTGGCGATTTCAACATGGATAGATCAAGGCCTTACAGAACGTGCTGACCGCGAGCACCAGGACTGAGATATGTCAGATGTATGGTCTTCTGTATTGCAATGCATCCCCTCTAATATGGGAATACAACGTACAAAGTGCAACGATGTGAATGGGCAGATCATAGTCTTCGGCTGCTTCTCCAGAACCGCATTGCGGGCGCTCCATTCTTCCTGCCTTATTCCCAGCCGACAGATGGCCCGTATGGAGTTGAAAGACTGGAAGCTTAAAAAGAAAGGTTGAAGAAGAGATAAAAACTGACCGGCAGTCGATGAGAAACAAGATCAAACGAAAGATCAAATGACATTGACCGGCAACGCCCCAGGCAAAAATGTATTAAATATTTCATTCAGATCATACCGATATTAAGATGAGAAAGGATCTTGGGAAGCTTAACGGTAAACCTCGATGTGCACAGGAATAAATGAACGTTGAAATCGGGGCTAATTAGGTCGGATTGAAAATCTCAGGCGGATCTTCCAGACCCCATGCTCTTAGCAAGACACCGCCAACAGAAGAGGGACTCTCATTGGAACATCAGAGACTGCTTAGGGAGGGGTAAAACCGCTAGTATATAACAAGACAGGGGAGGTATTTGCAATTCTGAGGCAGGTTACCGACCAAAGCGGCTGCACTATGCCCAGACAGTATGCTCGACATGAATAACTACTCTGTAAGGTTCGACAGGCATGATAAACGCGCTTGAAAAACGACAACTGACAAATCTTGCGATGTAAAAGAATGTGAGGGTATATTTCTCTTCCACTGAATAAGCTGGAAAATGACAGAGTGGATAGATGTCAGGAGAGAAAACTCTCTGTAGTCGCTTCATCTTGTTCCATAGCTCGACACGCCTTTCTTGGAGAAGGTGTGGGAAAGGAGCTACGAGGATAGAAGAAAAACGACTTTCACCGCAAGATCTCGATCACTTGTCTATTTCAATAGTCTGCAAGCCGCAGCGATGAAACTCTAACTCATGTTATGTAGCCGCGATATCCCAGAGGCTTTGAGATGTCTTTCCTCCTCCTATCTCACCCTCCGTTAAGAGGACCAGAGTTGACCCGGGGAAACATGAGGTCTGGCACACAACTGCGCCTTTGTCAGAGGAGTCATCGCCAAGGACAGAGGAGGTCGCAGTCATACACATCAAATGTGTGGGGATCATCGAATGGAGAGTAGCGGGAAGAATATCTGATGCGGAGCATGTTTGAGCACGGTGACCTCTCAGGGGAAAAAGCACACACATTCCTTCGGCACGCGGCTGATATCATCATGTCGAAAATGCCAAGTTCCGCCAAGAACGCCAAGACTACCTTAAAACTGGCCCCCTTGATTAGCCTGCGTGTCACGTTACGTCCGTGGCTGCGACATAGTTAAACTACTCACGCAGTCTTGCGTTCATCTCAAGGCACCGGCGGTGTCCAGGGCACTCCTCCCGATAGTCATCCAGAACAGAAGTCGGAGTGGTTGTCTACCTTGTCGAAATCGAGGATCGTGAATAGTTAGCGATTCAGGAGAGTAAATAACGATAATCTTTTATGTTTAAAAGCCAAGATCAACTAGAGCTAGCATAGTTAGCCTCTGTTTAGGCTTATTTTACCGAGCATGAGAAGAAGATTCTTCTAAGGGAGCCCGGCTGGTACTACTGTAGCGCACACATCCCGAATATTTTCCCGCCATGACAGATGGGTAAAAGCGGCAACTGGGAAGTTGAGATGTTAAGGGATGTGTGGAGTTCTATGCCAGACAGAAATAGTAATCCAAAATTGCGTTCTTCTACTCCAGTTATTCTCTCGGAGACGTCTCGGGAAAACGGCGCAAGATGGCCATTCCCCAAGCAGACCTGAGACCTCCCATTGTTGGTTTGTATCCATCCATAGGTAGTTACCTAATCCATACCAATCGCTAACTTTTGGGGGAGATTTTCAGTCCTTGTGGGTTCTTGATCCTGTTAGATGAGAAACTGTCTTTCTGGGTATGGTCTCAGTACCCATTATTGCGTGCATGGTACTGCTACTAGGCTGATTGCCTTTATCGGTTATTGAATATATATATATATATTCCCCGCTGGCACATGGTGGTAGGGACACCTTGAATATGTTGCATCGCATCAGGTGCCAAACTCGACAAGAATCATGGCATAGTTGATGTGATGTTTTGGGTATAAGTTGAGATCTGTCAATGAAAATGTTTTGCGTAGTGTAGAAAAGTGTAAGCTCTTGTTTACTGTTCCTGCTTGATAGTGCTGAATAGGGCGATTAAGAGGCGAACAGGCTTGCCCAATAAACATTACAGTTCTGTATGTAACAGCTGTTCGTCTGATGCCTTGCCGCTCCGGGTTTGATTATTATTGGGGGAGAGATCTTTTCGTTAATTGATGAATAATTTGCAAGTATTGTCGAGCTGCGAAGCATGATCGGTTCGTATGAATATTTCGAAGTTCAGACGACACACCATGATGCATAGTTACTCTGGAGCCATAGATACACACGATTGCAGACTTGCAATGGTCCGAACCTCTAAAACCGGTAGACCGCGCTGCTGTCGGAATCGCTATGTGGACAACAGATTATGCTTCATTTGCTCCGACAAATTTAGCTTTTGCTGCACTGGACGTAGAGTGATGTTTCATCGGGTTCTCGACGCTCAATATCTATTAGATTACTCGCAGATGATCGTGCATAACTGCAGCTTCGCATGTCTCTGGAACAAAGTGAGGGATTTAATTTAAAAAAAAACACATCTGCACGGCGGAAGAAACTCCGTCAAAGTAGTACATCCCGATTCTGAACACCATCCTGTCCAAGAATGCTTCAGCCATAATTACTAATTTTTGAGAAATGCGCTATGGTCATTATGCCCGTTTTTCTTACTGGTCCGAGCAGCCCGCTGGAGGGGCCCAGACGCCCCAAAACTCCAGCCTTGTTTCCAAAATTTCCAAATTCTAAGGTCGAGAACCAAGTTGGCATTCGGCTTGCTTCTGGTTCTTCTGCAGCAAACCAATTTTTGACCACTGTCCTGAGCTTGTGATCCGAAATATAACCAGGGACATCCCGTCTTGATGATCTTGATGTTTGGTTCTATTTTCAAGTCTAATAATATTCCGCCGTCTCCATTTATCCACTCCAATGGAGCGTCCCCCGCGAGGTCTCTATTGACGAAGATCGATCATTGTTGCACTTTTCCGTGGGAGCGAGAAGAGAGTTCTTAACAATGTTTCAGGCGGACTCCTAGCCGAGTGTTACCCTTGTCGGCCTCAAAGGAGTCTTCCGCTTCGCCCTGCTAATTCCCTAATAGCGTTTCGTGGCTCTCTATGGTGATATTTGAGTCCCGATGTTTCATGGAGCACAACGGAATTTGACATGGGCATTGCAAACCTTCAACGTTTTAAGATTTCTGCGACCCATATATCTATTCCTGGGCGTTATATATTTAATGGCCGGGAAATACTGCATATTTCAAGGGCGTGCAGAGAACTCGCTATTCTGCTCGTTCGAATTTGGTTCCCAACTAAGTTTCCACCCGTGAGCGCTCTCTGCCACGAGTTGGATCGGATCCCGAATAGGTGGAGGGGTTTGTCACGAGCATCATATCGCAGTATGCCTCGGATCCCTTGCGAACCGTATGCCTCGCTTTATGACTAAGCTCGTGTACGCCCGCGTGCACGAATATTTCTTTCTTTTCTCGTTGTTTTTCTCTTCTTCTATTCAGAGTTATAATCATATAGATTAGCTAGTTATTATTATTACGAATACTACTATCTTATGCCTACTGCGTTCTGACTATCGTCACAGGGTTCGACTGTGATCGGTACCTTTTTTTCTCGATAAAATAAACGTATGGGGTGAAGAAGAAGAGTTATGGCGTGGGGTCTCGTAACAATGTGTTGCACCTTTGCTGCGCTCGGTTCATTCCTATTTGGCTACGATTCAGGTATCATCTCCTCCAGTATTGCTCAAAAAGACTTTGTTCGGAGGTTCGAAGATCAATTGAACGATGCCTCAACAGGTGGTATTGTTGCAGCCTTCACAGGTAAGAATTGGATTTCGTTTCTATTTCGTGGTCTCTGAACGTCCAGATAAGGAGTTTAGATAGCTAATTTTATTGCATTAATCATGATAGGAGGAGCTATAGTTGGGTCTCTTGGGGTATCCTATGTATCTGACACATACGGCAGACGGATAGCCATTTTTGTTGGCGGAATCTTGGCCACTCTTGGGGCTTCATTGCAGGGAGCTTCTTATACAATTGCGATGCTAATCGCTGGGCGATTTATTGCTGGAATAGCGATAGGGCTAATGTCTGCTACGATTCCTGTATATTGCGTACGTCCCGCAGCCCCCTGATGTTCAATAGATAAGCAGTCAACGAAAAAGGGAATTTTCAAACAGCTTGGTAATTGCGGCTAACCTGTGTATATAATAGTCGGAAATAGCACCTCCGCGTATTCGAGGTCTCCTTGGAGGCATGCAACAGTGGATGCTTGGATGGGGTTTCTTCGTTGCAGTATGTCCCTCCCCATCAAGGGTTTCCTGCTATACCAACCTACCGTGACTACATTCAGCAACGAATAGTCAAAATCAGCCAAAGGTGACACGGTATACCAGCAATGGGTTGGGTTTGGAAGCTCCCATGCCAAGAGCTCCTTTTCCTGGCGCTTCCCCCTAAGTCTCCAAGCATTCCCCGCTGTGATCCTTGTAAGCGGTGCCTTATTTATTCCCGAATCTCCTCGGTGGCTTATTGAGCACGGTCAGTCCGAGGCTGGCCGTGATGTCCTGGTCCGTTTACATTCAAACCACACCCATCCCAACACCTCCCTCATTGAACGCGAATACAAACAAATTTGCGACACCATTGCTCTCGAACAACGCGAAACCTCAAAATCCTGGCGAGAAATTCTCATCACTAACCGAAGCTGGCGCCGCCGCATTCTCCTCGCCAGTATTATCCAAGCCCTGACTCAATGCTCCGGTGTCAACGTTATCCAATATTACGGTCCTCGGCTATACGCCACGCTCGGATTTTCTATCTCGCGCTCTCTAATGATAATCGGCATATCCGGCGCTCTCGCGCAGACTTGGAATACGCTATGCCTTGTGTTAATTGACGTCATTGGTCGACGCAAGCTTCTCATTCCCTCCTTACTCGGCATGGGCGCAGCCTTGTGCGTTGAAGCGACGCTATCGCACTACTTCAACCCGGATAATTCAACGAACAAACAAGCACTCCGCGCCTCCGTTGCCATGTATTTTGTCTTTTCGTTCTTTTACACATCGCTTGGTGTGATATCGTGGGTATACCCTGCCGAGATATTCAGCATGCCAGTCCGGGCGCGCGGAACATCTGTCAGTACATTCGTTAATTGGTCTTTCAATCTCTTGTTTGCGCAGTGTGCACCGATTGGGCTGTCCAGAATTCAGTATCGGTTTTTTTACTGCTTTATGGCGTTTAATTGGGTTGGAGCAGTAATAGTTTGGTTATGGTTTCCGGAAACTGTAGGGAAATCATTGGAAGAGGTGGAAGAGGTGTTTACAGACAGAAAAGTCAGTCGAACAGCGATTGGGGCGCGCGGTGTAATTAGTCCTAATAGCGATGGGAAGGAGTCTTTGGTTATCTCAAGTTTTAGTGAACAGACGAAGGCAGCCGTCTAATTGGGGAAATGGGGCCGGGAGCCTTTTTGCGTATATGGGGTTGCTGTGGGGTTCCGTCATTTAATATTTGTATATTTTTTTGGTCCGTAAAAACTAATTGGATATCCTAGTATAAATGGCGATAATCCCCCCCCCCCACCAACTTCATCAGATCGAAATTTTATGAGTGTCCGTTATTCGCATTTCATCACCCCCACAGCATAGAGATGGAGTAAGGATACCAATATGTAGCAACCTAGCCCTGTCGTTTCTCCAGGTTTTAGGTAGCACAACGGAGGAGACACCCTATGCGGAAATATTTCCTCTCAAAACACTATATCCTCATTCATTACTCAGTAGAAATAAAGTTGTAACCTTATTTTTTAAGGTTATTTCCGATTGTTGATTAACAAAACAATTATTCTTGGCGCCCCACTCTATTAAAACCTTAAATATACCTCGCCTTTTTTTGTGTAACTCGAAAATTTCTCTGTAACGAGATTTCGAGGGGGCTCTGATTGAGTGTCTCCTAAGGGTAAAAAGCACTTTCATAAATGGCCCGTATTTATCCTACAAGATAGGCAACGCTGCCTTTCCTACTCGGTTGGCGCGAAGTACTGTTGAAGCACTGCATTTGCCTGCATTGCAGGCATGTCTGAACTACCTCATTCTTATTTTGTTTCAGCAGCATGTAAAAATAAGCGGCTTAAGAGTCCTATATCCCATGATCCATTCATTTTGAGAAGGACACTAAATATGATCAAAAAGTTACAATCAATTCAACATATGCGGGTTGAACAGTATAGTTAACTAAGCTAACTAAAGACTCCTGGCCGTTTATACTTTGGCTTCCATATAAGATATCCACCAATCATTGTTATCAAAAGAGTCAGAAAGCAAAGAAACAAATAAATACGAGAATACATTAGAAAGCGAGGTGATGCCTTGATAGATGATAAAATTGAAATATGGGCCACATATCCTCCCCGGCATAAAATTTTCAAACTCGCGGAACATGTAACCGTTAATGACGGAACTGATATAATATGCATAAAAGCCTGAAAATCAAAAAGTTCAAACAAAGTACCATGTGATGGAGCAGATCACGAAGTAGTAGGCAATATTAAAACGGCTAGTTAGCTTCTTAGGGGGCGGTTATGCGCGATGGTATGCCGACAAGTCACGTGCCGGCGAGGCGGGTCGCAGAGAGGAACTCCAACGACATTTCCCCCCCCCCCCCCCCCAAAAAAAAAAAAAAAAGGAACATTTCAGTTTAAAAAAAAAAAAATTAAACAAAGAAATCCCTTTACGGGAGGCGGATTCTCCTTGTGTTTCCTTCA
>NW_015440950.1:737926-883995 GCF_000150705.2 Paracoccidioides lutzii | reverse complement strand
CCCCCCCCCCCCCCCCAAAAAAAAAAAAAAGGAACATTCAGTTTAACATAATAAAATTAAACATAGAACTCCATTACTGTATGCTGATTCTCTTGTGTTTCCTTCACCATCTACAAAAGAGCCAAACTGACAAGAAGCAAGCTGATGACAGTTGCGCCCATGGTCATCGATGGCGCGGCTCCGGTAAAACCTGGAAGGTGGGGGACAACAATTTCATAATTAAGGGAACTTAGGATTAGTGAGAAGAACACAATTAGTGATATTGTATGTTGGGAGGGAATAAGAGGACTTAAATGGCTGGGAAGGAGCCGTTGGCTCCGGCTCCACTGGGCATACAACAGTTGAGATGGGGATAGCCTTAGGCTAAGACAGTTTGGTATCCGCCAGCCGGACATGAGGGAGGACAGCTCGTCGCCGTCTCGTATATTGTCTTGTAAATGATTGACTGGTATAATTGGACTCGGAGGGTTCAGATGGCTACGGAGAGATGGTTGGCTCCACCTCAACAGGGCAGAGTATGTGTCGTTGAAACCAGCATATTCTTGTTGATGAGTATGCCCAGCCCAATAGTTTGTTGCACTAATTTCACCAATTTGTTAGAAAGCCCAAGATTTCTATTCCAGAAAGATCCTTGCTCACAAAACCAAAAAATTGAAATCTTTGAACGAAGAAAATTGGCCACTGGCAGGATCTTTCCATCAAAGTCTTTTTTTGAGAATCGGAACAAGGGCATCTGCCAAGCCAACTAAGTTATTGATCGATAGAATTAATGATAGGAAAACAAGACAAACGGTACATGGTATCAACCGGAGGGCGCCTACAGTACCAGCAGACTGCTGGAGAGCAAAGGCAGACAACAAAGCGGACACGGAGGTGACCTTCATGTTGAAAGAGCGGCAAACTCTAATGGCTTAAGATTAGAATACTTAAAGTGGGATATCATCGATACTTCAAGATATGAATGCGAATCAACTTAGGAAGCGACAGTGTAGTTTCAAGATTAACGAATGACAGCTTCAATAAAAGAGTGACGACGTAACTAATACCGAAATTCTTGAAGGAAGAACTCTGCACAAAAAGGTCGTCACGATCTGGGGATCCAGCCTCTACCATTCTGAGATGAGAAAAATCCTTAGGCCACGCCGAAAACAATTTGCCAGGGACAAACCCTCTACTCCGCTGTGCTGCCACTAGCAAGATCGTAGAAGGCTTTCAGGGACAGGACTAGACGCTGTGCTCCAGCTCCGCAGCTAGATAGTTCCCTAAGATTGATTCCAGCGACGGCTTGGAGGCCAGGCAGCATGAATGCATGTTAGCTGGTTTCTTCTCTAGGTATGATTCGCACACCTCTCTTTGGCCTTTGCGTTGATATCAACAGGATAAAACTGATGCAAAAGATGAGGACTTCACGTAGACTCGGGAAGACAGCACCACCAGGTCACTGCTAAATCCTTCCTGGAACTTTGTGACACCCTAACTACCTAGTCATAGAGCTATCAATCATCATCACGCAAAGCGTCAAACGAAATGGTTACCTAGATGTTAATAGTCTTGCATGTAGCCATAATGTGCATGTAGAGCATATTTGAAATGGCCAAATATTCTCTTCGTCTCATGCGTTCTTCTTCTCTTCTCTGGACCCTTTGCTATTCTTCCGAGTAATCCTCGGCATATTTTCTGTTTACAAGCGGCGCAGCAGTCTAAATAAAAGCGTTAGGGACTGCGGTGCCAAGGCATTCTCTCTCGAATCTTTGTTTCAATCAAACAGATCAAAGGTTTTCTTCTTCTTTGTTCGTTGATTCAAGCACACCTAGCATGAATTTATGAGATTGAAATGAGATTAATTCCGAGGACATAATTATTGAAAAACTGTGCAGCGGATAAATGGCACAGCCATTGCATAACAGGTAATTGCCTAATTAATATAGGTATCAACTTTTCTCCCCTAAATCACCACCACTTCCCGATACCGGATTGATTTTCCTGACAATTCTCGGTAGGAGAGAGTTTCGTAGTAGAAGGAATGCTTGTTGTCTAGATCAACAAAGGTCCAGCAGTCACATTCTGTGAGGAAAAGAAAGGTTTGCCTGCATAGGGCAAGTTTGGGTAGATCAACTCCTGCGAACTCTTCATTGCAGGTTGGTCAAAGCTGCCAGGGGCGAGTAGAAAGGGAGAGACGATGGTTTTTGAAAGCCTTAAAAAAACACATACTCTTAACAAACTGTGTCAGTGGATGGTTTAGCATTGGGGCAGTTTTTAATGAAATGTAGAGAGCACTTTCAAGCTTTCTGGTAACTGGCCGAGCGGAACTGACGAAGTCCACAAAAAGAACTTTGAAGAAACCGTGGAAATGGTTTGTTTATTTTAAGTGGGATAAGGTAACTACTTAACTAGGGTTTATGGGTCCGCGGTTTCGGACCGAAGAGCTACCAAATAACCGTGCCACGCGCACTCACTAACGTAATCCACCACCCAACGCCCGTTTACACCCAACGCCCGCCATTTCGCCATCACTATGATGAAATATTTTCAATGTTATTTCAACAACGCAATTAGATTTCAAGATGATATATTATATGATGAAAATATATATAGAAAATTACATATAAAAATATATAGCTAATTCTGTAGACATTTGTTTGACTTAATAACTTGCCTGAAATGTGAAATCCTGGATGGAGACAGATTCAGTGAGCAAGCAGTCATTAAATCAGTAGAGATTGCAATATTGCCAGATCACTCAGGCAGTGAATCCACAGGCATCCTGGCAGGGTTCTGAAAATGTGATTTAGCCACTCTTTGTGAAATCAAAGGTCTACTTTTCTGATTAGAAAGGTGATTTTTGAATTCTTCAATCATCTTCTTATTCAATCATGATTGTAGCTGTACAGCAGCTCATTCTTCCTTTTCTTTTTGCTCCTGAGTCTTTTTCTCATCTCTAAGCTCCTTGTCAATCTGCTGTTGAGCAGCTCTTGTGATCTTATCCATCTCCTTTTGCTCCTTTGCTGCCTGATGAGCTGTCTTTCACTTCATCTGCTGTGACATGATATCTGCCTTCTTCTGCTTCTTAAGAATAGTGTGTTGCAACTTGGCATCCTTCTTACAGGTCTGTTCATTCTTTTTGATGATCTCTGCAGCAGTCATCTGCTCACAGATGCTCTGCATCTTTGTCAGTGAAAAGAACTGTGTCAATGATGAATTTGAATGATCTAGCAATCTCATTGCCCTGCCACACTTGCAACATCTTCTCTCTTGATTAAGAGCTTGCTGTAGTTGTCTGTTCTCTATTAGAAGAATCTCTTTATCAAGAGCAAGATTTTCCTCTGCACAGATCACCTGATTAAGATCATTAGATATTTGATGCTGCTGTTGCTTGACTTGCTTCATCAATTTTCACAGATCAACAATAGAAGTAGATGTTCTTGATTGATATATTGCATCTGAAGGGATGCAAGATTGTATTTGAAGCTTTTTAAGAATGTGTTCTGGACTGAATGAATGTAGGTCAGTAGCAGCAAATGCAGCTTCAATATTTGAAGATGTAACTGCCTCCTTCCACACAGTGTCAAAAAGCTGTCAAAAAGACCTCTTTGTAGTATGTATGAATCCCATTCCAGTTCTCATTCATTCATTCAGTTGTTTGAAATATGATTTACTCAATGATTCAAATATCTCAACATCTAGTCACTGTAATCAGTGTGTAGAATGAGAAGGAAAGACAATGAGTAGAATTCAATTCTGATCTGCATAATTGATGAATGCCATATTAACATGAGATGAGTGATCATTCAATATAAGAAGTCTATATTCACAACCTGTCTTCTTTTTTGTAAGAGGTTCAAAGATCTTCTTTAATCACATTAACTCATATTCATCATTGCTTCACTCATTTTCTGAAGCAGTGAAGTAGACCTGATCCTTTTCACTATCAAAATCTTCAAGTCAAGTATCTTGCATATCTCTTGATTCTTCTTGATATATGAGAGCAGGTGGAAGTGAAGTTCTATCTGTGTAAATTGAGACAAGTAGTGTTATGAATTCTTGACTGCCATCCTGGCTGGCACCTATCATACAGTCTGATTTGAGTGAATTAATTGATACAATACATTTGAGGGTGTGAATGAATTCTAATAGGAATTCTTTCTCATCAAAGTTGTAGATATTTGCAGATTCAAGATTGTATTTCATGATTTTTGCCTGCAGCTGAAAAATTAAGATAAATTAGCAAGATGAGAATTAAAAAAGCAGTATAAGAAAGAAATCTATTACAAGATCAAAATAATGCTTGGAGTATGCAGAATTGTCTGCAATCTTGTGTTTTTGATTGATATTTCACAAGTAGAGTGACTTGATCACATCCTTGTGGCACTCACAGAACTGAGTCACCCAGTTGACTTCAATAGATGCTTTTAGAATCTCAACAATGAGATTATGAAGGATTTGGGGTGTACAAGGGAAACTGAGATCTGCCAATTGATTGATATGAAAAAGGAGCCATTTTTCTTGCAAATCAGTGAGAGCTTTGCAGTGGATAGAGCTTGCTTCCTTTCTTGACATTTGAACACCTCTATAATGCCTTGACAACATATATCAGCTGATTCCATATTTTTTAGTGGTCTCAGTGTAATTAGGTGTTAATTGCGTGTTCAAATCATCAATCGCGGCTTGTATAGCTGCTTCGTGGTGCATGTTGTGAGTGGTTAAAGATGAATGAAAAATGAAGATTTGAGCGGGCGTTGGGTGTAAACGGGCGTAGGGTGGTTGATTACGTTACCTCCCATTAGTGAGTGCGCCCCACTGTAAAGAAAATATCACCGTAATGAAAATCATCTAGGATCACCAATCTTCAAAAATTAATTAATGGTCAACACCATGCCTATCTATAATATAATGATTATCTATGTACTCATTAGAGCGTGTAGAATCTCTGATAGATTGAGATTCATTAATAACATCATGTTGTGGTTGGTTGGCATTTGATTTGGAGACTTTGATCCCAACTGACTGTAGGGCTCTATTCCTCTCTTTTATTGATTCCTCTTTCTTTCGATACTTGATCTTGCAATTGACATCCTTGATAGTGAGGATCCCCCCTACCTGCACCTGCCTGCAGCTGTTTTTGACAATCTGACATCTATTCATCAAATAATGAGCAGATAACTCATTCTCTCAATGTGCATTCAATTCTGCCTGTATCAGACTCCCCTTGAAGATCTTATCCAATCACTGAGTCAGACCAGGTGTCAAAGTGTTTTTCATCTCTTCTATGATCTTATCTGCTGCCTCAATTTGATGATGTAGTTTTATGACTGTATCTGGAGATATCAACTGAGAAGATGCAGTGGAGGATCAGGTCTCAGAAGGTGAAGTAAAACTGAAGCATTCTTCATCACCATCATCATCATCATCATAAACAAGCAGCTCTGGGCTGTCATCTATATTATGTTATCTCACGCATTGAAGGATTACTTCTTGTTTGATTGGATAGATTCCACAGTCAGCAAATCCAGCTCTGATGATGGCAGGTTTGAAGATTTGATGATGAACACTCTCTAGATTAGCAAGGAATTGCCTCCCATTATATTGTTCATATTCATATCAAGCAGCCTTGTTAACTGCTTTTGTATGATAATGCTTATATTGCTGGAAAGGCACACCATCAAGAGATTGCAGTAGATGACTTGCATGAGATGGAAATTCAAATATAATGATGTTATGAAAGTCACAATATTGAAGAAATTCTTTAGTAAGATGAGATCCATGATTGTCAAGCAGTAATAATTGATGACTGTCAATCTGGCATTTCTTAGTGGCAGTATTAAAATGTTTTATCTATTCAAATCTAATCTCATCATTAGTGAAGCCAGTGTCAGATATGGTGATGGCATAATTATCAGGCAGGTTGAAGTGTATATATCAATCTTCTAGATGAATCTTTGATTTTATTATAATCAATGACTTCAACATTGTGTCATCTGCACTGATGCATTCCACCACTGTTATTAACCTGTGAGAATATGATGATTGTATGACAGAATTGACACCTTGATAGGCAGTTATAACCCATTGTCCACAGTCTTCTCCTTCTTGAAACCCAATC
Source organism: Paracoccidioides lutzii (assembly GCF_000150705.2). Classification (NCBI taxonomy): domain Eukaryota; kingdom Fungi; phylum Ascomycota; class Eurotiomycetes; order Onygenales; family Ajellomycetaceae; genus Paracoccidioides; species Paracoccidioides lutzii. The sequence goes on along the minus strand of NW_015440950.1, from coordinate 877,895 downwards.
TCATTGAAATTATAAATGTCACTGGTGTGGAACTTATACTGATTGAAGACAGATTTGTAGCAGTTGAACCAGTTGATAACAAAGCTCATATTCTCATTTGACACTCATTTTGGATTCATAGGTTTCTGCTTGATCCTCTTATAACCTGGCAGACATTTGATGAATTGATACACCCACATCTTGCCCACGGCAGGAGGAGGGGTGTCTGGATTGGTATGATAACAACTCAGCATTCAATTTGCAGCAGCTTCGATATGTTCAACTGTAGGAGGACAAAAGTTTTTATCCAGTTGATGAATCCACTTCTTGATTGCTTCCTCCTGGCTGTCACTCAACATTCAATTGATTGGAGCCCTCATATTCCTTGATCTCTTTCCCTTAACGCGTCCATACAGAGTTCCATATGGAATTTTGAATTCTCGCGCCACATCTGTGATTTTTAAATTTGGATTTGATTTTATGGTGTCTAATGCCATCTGAATCTGATCTCCCGAATATTTAATATTTTTAGGCATGGTGGTGGTTATTAAATTTTGAAGATTGGTGATGAATATACAAGAAAGAGATTTTTGTTACGTGATATTTTCTTTACGGTGGGGCGCACTCACTAATGGTGAGTGCGCGTGGCACGGTTAGTTAAGTAACTGGCCAAACCTTGTGTGCTAAAGATCTATCCATGGCACACCAGCTACGGAGCAGATAGATAGATGTCTTGCGAGTATTATTCAAGGAATATCACTAGGAAGGTAGAATGTAATCGAACATTTAACATTGAATATACCAAGCAACTATAACTTCCATTGGCAATTATTTCCATCAACGTTTATAGTTTCTGTATCTACAAGCTTTCAAACCCAATATCCCGAGAGCCATGAAATGATCAATTCCGTGAGAATTGGAAACATCCAGCCGTAGAAAGCATGGATAAGGGGGGAGAAGAGATCAAAAAGGGGGAGAGACGCGAAATAACCAAAAGAATATCATTGCTGGTTTGCTTGCTGTTTTAAAATCAACAAAGGATGGGAGAGAAAAATTTTTTTATTGTAGGATGGAGATTTGTGCTTGTTGGAGAGAATGAGGGGAAAGGAGTGAGAGGAACGCATGCAGCCTGTAAATAAGCAAACTAGACACAGAAAATCTCGTGCTGATAACCACAAGGAGAGGGAATTTTGAAATAACATTTGGGGTGAAAGGTTCGTAAAGCCAAAAATGCAAAACACGAAGGAACTTACAACGAAGATTTGGGAACACACAAGCTGATGCATAACGAAAACACATAGACTTCATCAAAGCATTCTGCCCTACCATTATCATGTAAATTCAGAAAGAAAGAAAAAAACACGTTATCATTGATATTCCGATAAACAATTTTCTCTACAAGAGAATAAAAATAACAATAAGAATAACAACGAAAGAACGTATGATACTGCAAAACATCTTAGGGCTGAGCAACACTCATTGTAACAGCGGCATAATATAACTCGTTAAAGGCGCTGCGAGAATCTCCTGCCTCAACTCATTTTCCCACGGAGGAACCATTGCCGTTTCCGCCGTCAGCATTAAGAATGAGAAAATACATTCATTAAGCCGCTCCCACGACGGCCTACTAAGTCGTTTTGCAATCTTAAGCATTCTCCCGACAAACCACGGTCGTGCAGAGGGGAGGGGTTCAAGTTCGAGTTCCCGTTCACGTTCCGATCCCGGTTTCATTGTCGGCGTCTCCATGGTCATTGGCTGTCGCTGTTGAGCAAAAGTCGGATAATCGTAGTCATCATCACTGTTGACGAAACCGAACGTATCATCACATGTCAGTAGGATTTGCAGGAGTGCTTCGACAGAGTTGTTAAAATTGATTTCGCTCGCAATGAGTTGGCGCTGTAGGCCATCTAGGAACGATTCGGCTTTGTGGGGGAGGTGGCGATAGTCCCATAGGGCGGCGTTTATCATCATTAGCGCTGCAAGACGGGATATTATTTGCTTCCTTTCTCCGGGAATGGAGTAGCGGATTCCTGGTGGGGAGGAGAGAATTCGGAATAGCAGGGTATCTGGTTGGAATGCTGAATAACGGGTAGGAAAAATTCGGTGGAGGTTTGAGGACTTATGTGTGAAGGATAGGCGCTCGGAACGGTGGAGGAAGGAAAGGAATTCTTCGCATTGGCTGTGGATTTCGCCAATGGGGGTAAGAAAAGATTGATTTCCGGTAATTATAGGTTGGCCCGGAGAGCTTTGGGACTGCGGAGTGGTACGTTCGTAGAAGAACGAGGGACCTTTCGTTTCGTAGCCTGCTAGTATGTAATCTTGCCAGTTGATTAACATGGCCAGCCTTTGATTCTGTTGAAAAGCAGCAGGTCCTCCTCTAGCACGAATCTTCTCCATCGCGGCACGCATATGGATCCAGCTTATTGGCTTTCGCTCCGGGCGTGGATCGAAGTCTTCCACCGCAGCACAGCTGAGTGTTGCAGAGATGGCGGCATCTGAGTTGTCTGTGGGATACTTCTCAAAATGCTTCCGTAACATTTCGATACCACGGGCACGATGAGTAAGGGCTGCTGGCGTCTCTGACAGTCCCTTTACCCACGCCTGGGTATTGGCTGCATGTACGAGAATGGTGTTCTGGAATGATATATCCCCTTTCATGGCTTCCGGTATGAAAACAAGACTGTACCAGTTATGCTTGGGTGACTTGGTCTCGAAACCGTATGAGCATGACGGCATCACATTAGCGTAGAAATCGAATAAAAATTTTGCCTCCTTGTCAAGCGACATCGGTAAACTGTCGAAAGGGTCGGTTCGCGCTGCGCTAAGCAGTGTCTGCGGAGTTGGAGATAAGCGCCTAGGTGACACGGAGCCAGAAGGTGACCACGAGGATAAACTGAGCAAATCAGAGGATCCGCCGCTGCTTTGAAATCCGGCATCATGGGTTGCTTCTGTCTGATAGTCATCTCCTAACGGTCCATACCAGCACGATTGCGATGCTGATATGGGAAATCTACCATCTTCGAATGGTTCATATTCCCATTCTGGGCCAGCTGGACGCAGAGGTATTGGACCGGCTAACCGCCCCAATGCAGAGGATGTCTCCCAGTTAATGTTGTTGAAGTAAACATCATCGAACGTGTGTTCCAGTTCATCCGTTATCTTCATGTCCGCATAATCCCAATATTTGCCATCTTCCTGGGGAGGAACTAGCCGTTGCGATTTCTGGGAATCGCGGGCTGCCCCTTGTTTCTTCACTTCTCCATCATTACAACCACTACTAGATCCAACACATGTCTTTCCCTTCCGATCATTTGGTGCCTGTCTTCGTCCTCGAGGGCGCCGTACTGACCGATTTCCACGACGAGGTCTATCTTCCTCCCCTGCATTTGAATCAACATCACCGTCCGCATCCATGTCCTGTCGTTGCTGCTCCTTCCATTTTTTTTGACGCGCATATTCTAGCATGACATGGCGCTTGACAGTTGTCAAACTTGCCGGATTGTTTGGCGATGCATCGATGAACTTATATCGCTTGGGAGGGTTGCGGGTTCGGTCACAAGGAGAAGAGGAGGACGGCGACGGATCTTTTGCAGGGTCAGACATGGTAGCTGGGCTTGTGGAAAGCAGTTAGGGAGTTGCCGGTCATCTGGTTAACTACAGGAAGGTTGAGGGTGGATTTATAATTTATACAGTTGTTCGTGCGACTCAAACCACGGCGGAACGCATTGGGGGCGGTGGACTCCGGGAGGCTGCGGAAGGCTGAAAGGAGTAGGCCGCAGGTGAGTAGCAAACAGGGAATAAAGATAGAGTAACCCGTCACTAGAGGCAGTCGGAAGGATATGGCCAACTTATTGAGGAGAGGGGAGTCAGCGGTCTTGTAGATCGAGGTATCAGAATGTTAACGCGGGAGATCCTCTTGTATCGCGGGGAAGCGATGGAAACGTCCCCTCTTGGTATTAGTTCACATATATTTTAATTAGTTAGTTATTATAGTCTGTGTCTTCCTACCAGCATTTAGTTAAAGGGTCAACTTGCAAACCTGGAGACTGGAGTGCAGCGAGAACTCCTGTCGCCAACATGTAGGTAGCGCATTATTGCCAATGGCCTGGACCTGGTATTCCTGCCAGCGATAAATCTAACTACCCTAGAGCAAGTCAACGTTAGCTGCAGGCTGATGAATAACGTTTGAAAGTTGCGACTGGCGCAAGTTGAGATGAGCAGCCGAGTTGGATGTTATTAGTTGCTGATGGCTGCTGCATTCTATTAGCGCGTATTGAGATCCATCAATATGTAGTAACATAGACAGACAGCTGATGATCATCCAGTCCGATCAGCTATGTGGTTCTCTTTATCAAGAGCGTGTGTCTTGTTTCTGTTCTTTAAATAACTGTTGCTGCTCTCAAGTGGTTTGATACCTGATACTCCATAACATCACTCCACAGCCGATCGATCATTGGGGAGACACGCTAAACCTCGTTAAGTGATCGGGCCTTGTTGACCTCGGGAAGCTCTCAGCTCTCTGATCCTCTCCTCAATTCTGCGTCAGAAGAGAATCCTCAAGTAGTAAAACCTTTGGATAAAAAAATATGGTCAAAATATAGCCCCAAGTCCCATTCATCGTCCTTTTCCTCCTCCCTCTGGACATGCCGCAACCCTCTCGCCTCATCTGAATTGACTTCTGCAAAGAGCCCTATCACTTCCATATCCGATATGTCCTTCTGACCCTACGTCCAATCCCTCTACTTGTACTGTTTAGTACATACAAAAATACAAATAGCATATCAATATTCCCCAGATATTCATTCACCCTTCCTCTATGTGCCTACACTAGCAGTTTTGGCTCCGGAACAGAACGCGTCCAAAGCTTCCACGCCGCGAAAACCCTCGAATCTTTCCCCGCCTATTATACAACACTCTGTCTCCCCAACCTCCAACCAACACCACCATGTCCTGCATTGGCCCTCTCTACAAGATAAACGGATCCAGCTACAGCTAGATTCTCTTCATCCTCCCACCCTTCCCTCCCTTCGAGCAACTTCCTCTCAGTCAGTGTTTGTCGATATCCGAGCGCGAACAAAAAGCATCAATAATGTTAGGAGCCGCTGCCGACATGGATATTGATCCAAATGGCCCTCCTAGGCCTGCTGCCACTACGTCTGCAAACCCTAGTGTTAACCCCTATGAGACGGACCCAGAGAAATTACCACAATCAGATCAATTTCTGGCTCGACATACTCACTACGGCCGATATCACCCCAGCTCCGACGACTTCAAACCTGACCATATTCACTGCCACATAAATAATGACGAATCGCGTCGCTACTGGGAAACGGTCCTTGCACAATGCAATGAGAATACGCGCATCAATTCTCCAGCAGCTGGCAAAAGAGATACATTCGCACTGGGAAGCGTGATAGTGAAAAGTGACCACATGTCTACGGAACCCACTGGGGACTACAGCGTCGTGGATGGGAACATGGCGCATGCCATCAAGATCGCAGAGAAAGTCCTACCAGATCTTCAGTTGCCGCAGATATATCTTAGGGCAAAAATTAACGGTAGAGATATTCTTGTCCAGTCACGCATTCCGGGGGTTTCTTTGGAAGTTGCGTGGCCATACCTTACCATGGTGCAAAAAGAAGACTTCAAGCAGCAGGCACGAAACATATTACAGCGAATCGACCGTGTTAGAGACGGCCGTAGCAGTCCATCGTACGTTGTCAAGGGAGAAAACCCAAAGGAGGAGCACCAGTTGCAGCAAACCGAATACGACATCCTCTTTGAATCTGCCTCCACTTCAGATAAGAATTTAGCTCTTGCCCATAACAACTTGATCTCCTCCAATATAATCGTGGATAATGACACCATCATTGGGATCATTGGGTGGTGTGATGCTGGCTACTTCGGCTGGGATCGAGCCAAAAATGTTCATTGCAGAGTCCGATGCACTGGCTCTAGCGACACGTCCTCTGGCTTTGGCGGCGAAAACCCCCTGCCAGATGGCTTTTGGCGCGATCTTTACGATTTTCCCGTTAATCGTTCTGACCCCTCTTCCTTGGTTACCGGTAATGTCAGCGCAAAGCTTGAAATCAAGGCTGAGCAGCCTTCGCTAAATCTGGAAAGTATTCCCGGGACTTCGACAGCTGATAACCCACTTCCAACAGGGGAATCATGGACACCAAGGAAGATCACTGATCTTAAACGAGAGTCCATGTCCCGCGCTTCATCCGCAGACCGTTCATCCCCAGTACCGTCAACGAAAGCCGGAGGTACCGGTGTCGGAACGAAGAAGAGAGCTGCTCCGTCCTCCAAAAAGGGAACTACTACCAGAAAGCCTGCTCCCAAGAAGCGCAAACTGAACCAGAATGATACTGAGAGTGTAGATGGTCCTGCCTCCCCGCATAGACGGTCAGACACCCCGGTGTCTTCACGTGCAAGCAAGGCTCCGACTGCAAGGAGTAAAAAGCAAACTTCGTTGTCCATTGGGAGTTCCCCGGCACCGGAAGCTAAAAAAGTTGGAAAAGCACATGAATATCAAGAAGAAGTGGATGAGGACGGTGAAGAGGAAGATCTCTCTGAAGTATTTTGTATTTGTCGAAAGCCTGACAATCATACATGGATGATTGGATGTGATGGTGGATGCGAAGATTGGTTCCATGGGAAATGTGTGAACATCAACCAGGAAGATGCTAACCTGATTGATAAATACATTTGTGAGCCCCTCACCCCTCTATGCCTATTTCAATATTTCGAGTCCACAAGCTGACATCCATAGGCCCTGCATGCGAAGCGAAAAATGGAACCCACACAACTTGGAAACGGATGTGTCGCCTCTCTGGCTGTCGACAACCAGCGCGTATTTCTGGAGGGGCGATCCCCAGTAAATATTGCACTGACGAGCATGGTCGAGAGTTTATGCGCCAGAAAGCATCACTTTCAAGACCCGGATCAGCTTCTGGACATCCATCTGCTCCTAACACAGCAGCAGCAGATGGTCGATCCAGTGGATCGGTGACGGTTGGAAGACGTCGCCAGAAATGTATCCAACGTGACGATGCGAAGGTAGAAGCAGCAAATCCAGAACTTACCAAGTCAAACAACCGTGATGATGAAGAGGAGGATGAATTCGACTTGGAAGCAGACGAAGCTGAAGTAGAAAACGGAGAAACCGAAGACCTGGGTAGTAGAGGTGGCGTCCTTAGTAGGAGTGATCTCAAAGCTGTAGTCATGGGCGTTAAGTCAGCACAGGAATTTCGTGGACTGGGTGACAACATCCTACCTCCACTTGTTGCAGAGAAACTAGCTATATCTACGGACATTGACGCAAAGATATCTGCTTCATCCGGACCCAAAACCAACAACATCATATCTCAGATTAACGATCAAACAGACCTGGACCTCGAGGCGCATCAGATCCAGTTCACTGCCAATGAGCGCCAGCACATTAAAAATGTCCGCGACAGGCGAACACAGCTCCGCAACCAGCTCGACATGCTCCGGGACCGCGATACATTCCTCACACTGATTCGTCAGCGAGCAAAAACTATCCTTGAGCTCCTCCGCCAGGCAGATCCGAAAAGCGGTGCGTCAGCATGGAAGGATATCTGCGGATATGATTCACGCCTGTCATGGTCTGATGATGAGTTCAATGAGTGGAGATTTTCTGATGTTGGTAAGGAGGCGCTTCGTTCTGGGGTTCTTGAAGCTGCCGCTTCTGGAGTTGATGGGAGCGGGGACGTTGAAATGCAAGGTGCAGACGCTGGTGCGGATGGAACTGATAAGGCGGTTGATAGGATTGTTCGAGGAGTTTGTATCAAGAAGCGCTGTGAGAGACATAGACAGTGGGTTAAGGTTCAGCAGCAGGATATGCATCATGAAGAAAGGATTGCGAGGGAGGAGTTGGAGAAATGCGAGAAGGATGCCAAGGATGCTATTGGGCGGGTTGTTTTGCGGCTTTACAGCGATGAGGATCGTGGGGAGCTTTCTAATGATATTCCTGCAAGATAATCATGTCTTGATCCCGATGATTTTGTTGCTTTAATACTCCGGTCTGGTGTGGTCTGTTCTTGTTTGGCCTGCTTTTCTCTTGCTTTAGTTTCGAGAATCGATCGTGGTGCCGCTTATGGCCGATGAACCGCAATGGTGGGTGAAGGTTGGAGGCAGGGCTAATGGCTTATTCTGTCTGTGTCCCTCGATATTCATTGTCCTCTGTTTGATAGCTAATTTACCACTTGTAGGTTTCGCGATACTCCCATGTACACAGCCACGGAAAGCATTATTTTAACTTGATGAGAATTGAATCGATCTCCTCTGTGTTTTCATATGAGCTGCGGCGCTCTGTTATCCTATTTATTCATTTTATTTTTCCTATGGTGCGCATCGGGCTTAGGTTCTATTGAAATTATAGAGCTGGCTAATAAATTTTACATACATTAATGCAGACGACAACCTATCTTCAATCCAGCAGGAAAGAAATAACGCCCAAAGCAAAAGAGACAATATGAGATAATGCAGAATTTTGTCAATCGAAGTCAAATGAATCCCTTATACGGTAACAAAAAATGCGAATATAGATATAGCGTCCCTGACCAGAAATCCTTTCACAAAGCGAAGCGAACAGCCAACAACAAGCGATCTTTGCCCTCTACCAAGGCTTGTCAGCGCCGGTGGCCATGTATCGAGACTTGCTCTTCTTGACATGGTCAATGATATCCTTCGAAGATTTCTCAGTATCTTTGTGATGATAATACCTCGTTCTGGCGAATCCATAAATGATGCCATCAACGGACGCTTTGTCCAACAGCTGATTCACATACTTCCCCTCTCCGACACGGCTAGTCCAGGCAAAGACTCTCTGGAGATCCCCTCTTTGTCGCAACTTGGCTCCATTCTTCAACTCGGCACAAGTCTTCTTTCCTTTCTCGTTGCAATCTCCAAACCCGTTTGGGAGTTCCGTCCATCCATAGTCCATGACTCGCCGCTTAGGTTTAATCTTAGGGCCTTCCTTCTTAAAGATCTCCATCACTTTGTTTGCCTCGCCGCTTAGACAGACTGCCTCACCATCGCCCAGACTCTTCTGGATGTAGTCGAAAGCGGCAGAACTGGCGTGATGCTTATCATAAAACCCGAAGAGGACTCGTACACCAGCAGGCTTCAGGTATTTTCGCGTCAGCCCTTGCAACGATTTCATGGAGCATTTTTCGTTTCCTTTGCATTTGCTCGGATGTAAAACTTTCTTATTGCAGTTTTTGCCCTCGCACATATCTGGAGTCTTGAGATCGAGCCAAACAAATGCGATATGTTCGTTCTCTTTGGCGATTACCTGGAACAGATTCTCCAAGGACCATCCCTTACTCTTTGCCTTGGTATCATGGTCGGCCCACCAACCTTCCTTATACGCCGCAACATCAATCTCGAGCGCATTGGCACCGTGTTTTATGGCATCCTTGACTCCAGTCCTGTCAAGGACCATGTGAGCAATGGCATATGTAGGTCGTCGCTGTTTTATTCTGGTAACTTTCTTCAACATTCTTCTCCGAGGCTCAAGCTGGAACGGAGAGCCGAAGGTAATGGGGATAGTAAGCAGGAGGCAAAAGAGTGCATATATTGTGCGCGTGAGGGCTTGCATATTTTGTTTTTTTTATTTGAACCTGTTGCTAATGAATAAATAAATAGAGGAAAGCAAAGTTTGGGGGCTAAGAATATGAACTTGAGAAGGCAGTGTTGGACATGAAAGGGGCCTTTGACAAGATACAGAGAGAAGTTATCGTGATCTAGATATCGAGAAGCATGCTCGACTGTTTCATGAGATTCAACAACTACCCAGGGAAACAGGCGCTTTTATACATAATCACAACATAACTTCCAGCGGCCTCTTCGATATAACCTGTGTTATCTATAGATATGGCTGTTGCCGTGGCGTACTTTAGAAAACACTGTGGACTCCCTCACAACTCTCCCCGACTAACTAAGCCCTAATACTTCAGAAAAAATTATCGGGAAAGCTTGAGCGGCCTCAATAATAATTCTCCGAAGTCAAGCAATCCAGCTCCCAAAAATCATTGAACTTGTGCTAATAATCAAGCCGTATGAAGCCACCTTAGCTCCTGTGTTTGGCAGGATCTCGAATTATTTAGAGTCCTTGTGTTGTGAAACTCCCCAGTCCATTAGTTCTTGACAATCCGAATTTCCCATGTTATTACGGAGTATGGCGTATGGAGGATTCCGTCTTTGCTGCTGACGGCATCCCGGAGCTGTTGTTGAAGCAAAGCTCGGGAAAACTGTTGCATAGTCGGTCAGCAAATCTGCAACTGGCATATCATATAGATTATAACCCGAAATACCGACGCTCAACTTCCACTGATAAATAATTAAAATGGACACTAAGATTCAGAGTATTTTTAGTCTTGTTGTGGCACTCGTAAGTTTGGCGTAGGCTCTGAGGCACGGAGTGCAGGGAGGAGGTTGGATGACTAGTTAGTTGTTCAACAGACTCAGCAGATGAAATAAGCCTTCAATTGTCTAGTTAAAAATCTGTCAAATCAGCCTTTTTGAATTCCTGTCTCTTAGAGACGATGTAACAAGACAAGGCTTAATCTGACATATTAGCTGCAATTATAGTCATATATTCTCAATTCTCAAACTGTAGAAGTTTTGTCTAATCAGTAGTTAATACTTAGAATTGATCATATTTTAATAATTAACTAATTAACTAGTTAACTTGTTAATTGTTAATTGGACGCCTGGTTCTATACATCTCCACTTTTCAACCTCTTTGCATTCAAATATAACCACAAATTACATTGTGAGCTATTTTGTATGCTAGGAGCATATATGAACATTATATTCAACCTGGTTACTACATCATTGTGCTACGCGTTTCTGTGGCCACATCTCAGATACCACCCTTTATTTCCCTTCATTGTCTCCTTGTATGTAACTTATCTACTTATAAATATTATATAAATAAAAAATAATTAATTACATTTTTATTTTAAAAATAATAACTTTTATTTAATAATTATAAAAAATAAACTAATATAAAAGAAAAAAATATTTTAAATTTAAAAAAACATATATAACTAATAAATATTTTTTTCAATAATTTTTAACTTCTTATATATTTTCAAATTTATTTACTTCAATTTTTTAATCATATAATTATATATTTTTATATTAAAAATTTTAATGTTATTTTAGGTAGTTCTTAAAAGTAGTATTAAGTTTATTATATTAATTTTAAAAAAAAATCAAAATAGTTTTTATTTAAATTTATTAAATTATTAAATTTTCTTTTATCTTCGATCAGCTTAATTAAAGTTATAGTTATATAGGCAACTTCATATGCCCCTTGGCCGCTCGACAGCCGTGACGTCGCGATCGTCCAGCGGATGTAAACCTCGTCGATTTAGCTGCTTGACGACAAGCGATAACATAACAAAAAAGCGTCCTTCCGGATTGAAAGGCGTCGAATACAGCGATGTGGATGGTGCCCTAGCCTATGTCTTTATCACAGTCAATATTTCAATCTTAAGCACCGATGGAAGTGTATCCCTAGTACGGACTAACTAGAAATGAACATATGCTGGCTGCATCTCCCGCTTTGCCTTGTCTGTTTCCCCCATATACATGCGTATCATATGGAATGACTTCACTTGACCAGTTAACTCATACAACCAATGTACACCGGGACCCCTGTAATTTTGAAAATTATTCTTAGACAGCTGTGGGAAACATGGGAAAAGCAGCTTGCGCGAATCTACCCCTTGTCCCTTGAACATGTCCATCTTACCACCACAAGCCGATGATGGATAATCTGCACCAGCAGAATGAGTGAGTCGCGCCAGCCTTTTCTCAATTTAGTCACTAATGACCGTCTTAGAGCACGGGTTTGTCGTTGCCCCTCACCCGCCCCCCGAGAGCTTCCCAAATCACAGCTCCGGCACTATGAAAAACGATCGAGTGTCTCCAGCGTGTGTCGTTGCGTGCTGGAGGATATCACTCGTAGCCTAGGTGCGGAAAGCCATTTTGAATACGGCGTTTGGCAGCCCCATATGCACCTTAGAGGTAATAAAAGCGTTGTATTGCCAGGGTCAGACGTCTCCGCGGCCGCTGAAGTGAAATTGCTCCACGCTGCGACCCAGAGTATCAGTCTGCTGAAAACGTGCCTAGACACATTAGAAGCACAGGGGATCGTAGTGACTAGTTCCACCGTGCGATACTTACCGGAACCTTCTGTTTCCAATATGGGATAGAATTTTCAGTAAGTATGGCCTCTCTTGCAAAGCACGAGAAAAACGATCATCGAGAACAGAGCATATCTAGGCTTTAGGCCTTCTTGAGCGTTCTGGCACCGCATGTATGTTGTTCTACCTGTCTGTCTGAATAACCCATATACTGATGAAGGCAGTCACTCGAGGCAGGGATTTTGGCCCACATATAGCCGAACAGGAGCCACATCACCGATCAAAACAGACGCCTATCAAGTGAGGTGGGAATTGAGAGAGGGTCTAGAACTGGACCGTTTTGTGCAAAAGTCACCAGAGGCCCCTGCAGCTGACGGGTGTAATGACGATTCAGTTCCGTGGGATGAAGTTATGAAGAAGTCTAAACAGATAGACACGAGAGTCGAACGGGTTGGAAATGAAAGTGACCAGCTGCGTGAAATTGTGGACCGAATTCAACAGTCAGGAAAAAAGAAAAGGAAGCGAGATGACGGCGGAACATGGGCGGAACCAGGATCAGTCATATCGAGCAAATGCCCTGAAGGCTCGGACCCCGTCGGCGTTCGCCCGTGACCATAGCAGTTAACGGCGCGTCAACCGTGCCCCTCCCAGATCAGTATCGTCGTCCGACTCTGCGGGGACCGAAAATTATTCTTGTAACATCAGTTTCAATCCCTCCCAGCTACCACCAGCCGTTCTCTCTATGAGATTAAGCCCGGTCCCAGTCATTCCCAACTGCCGCCTACTAACCCCGGATGTCTTCCCAGCTCAACTGTTGCCGGTCTCCGACGAGTCCATCTGCGATTAACCCTCACCTGGCTGGGTCATTCTCTATCCCCTCCTTTGGGTTGAGTTGCGACATCGAGGAGTCTCACCCGCCTTAACACACTTACACTGGTAAGCTTTCTGCAAAGAATAGTAATTACAGTGTTCTCCTGTGAAATGGAAATCCCATTGCCATAAAATGCTAGACCTGTCTTATCTCCTCTGCACCATATTTCCATCCCGATTCTCTAATGAGCGTCCTCTACTATCCTACATTTTCCCAATGATAGTCCGACCGACGATAGTTTACTACGAATAGGTCTGCTTGGTCTTCTGGCCAGGGCAGCTGTCGTAACAGCCAACCACTGCATATGATCCTGTAGGAAGCTAATGGCAGACTCGCTGTTTGAGGTTTAGGTTTCGCGTACACGTCTCCACCGTTGGCTGGAATGCACTTCGGTTGATTACCCTCTCTGTCTCCTATATAATAGTGCCACCTCCACCGCGACTTGTTATCTTTTCTGTGGAGATGATAAGCAGTCACGCAGAGGACCTCGTCTTTCTTATCTGCGAACTTCTCCCACTCAGGGAAGTGCTCAAATGAGGAGTTGTCCAGTAGAGAAGCGGGCACCAGGAATGGTAGATCAGATAGGAAGTCGGGTCTCATGAGGTAACGGACGTGCTAGGTTTCTTCAACCAGCTTGAAGTATGGTTAAGGGGGGAACTTCTCACCTGATTATCCGCGACTAACTCGACGGAGTTTGTATCTTTGGCGTTTTTCAGCACGATCCATCCATCGTCGGCGAGTGCCTGTAACACTCTGCTGGAGTCCCGATAGAGGTCCAGTATGTCACCAGATTGGATCAAGACCTTGATATCCATATTCACCTTGAAAGTTTAATGGATTCGGAGAGAGATAACTACTTATGGGGTTGAGGAAATCAGCCCCGAGCGACAAGGAAACGCCGCTTTTGCCAGCCTGCATTAAATCGTTGGATAACACTGTTTTGCTTGAGCCTTAGCTAATTGTTCCAGGATAAGATCTATTTCTATTTTGTTAAAGTAGACTTATTGGGTCGCAACGCAGATGTCAAGGAAATACAAAGTCACAATTCAAGTAGCTTTTCGATAGGGTAGTTAGTGATCGTCAAAGTCCTCTTCGTCCTCTCGGGACGTTGAACCTTGCGAGCTCGTCCACTTCACACTGCTGCACTTAGTCCAAGAGCTGCATACGGTTACCAAGTGAAGTTAAGGATCCTAACATCGCTGGTCGACAAAAGTCCAGTAGATTTTCGTCGAACATGGAGCTGTATCTCGTTCGCTGCTAAGCATGCCCAAAATAACCCAGTCTCCATGGAGCGTTCCATCCGCGAACATAGACGCTGAGACTCCGAGAGGATAAGTTGTTCTATAACTTATTTTCTCATTCCCTTAGGGCTTCAAGAAAAACACGGAATCTGGGAATGTACCGAATTAGAAACTGATCGAGATCAGACTCCCAGTCCTCCGGGCTGTGCAACAAGTTCGAACCACCAGGGAGCTACATATGTAATTCATCAGGCGCAGCATATGTAAACTCCCAATCAATAGCTCCAGAGACACAGGATTTCTCAAGGTCGATAAGAATGTTTGAAAGACGGAAATCGTCACAATACAGCCGAAACGGTCCTTGACAATGTTCGTGGAAGATATTCTTTACAACCTTAAGAAATAAACAGCGAGAAGTGAATTTCTTCCTGCAGTCGTCCTCGCAACTGACAGCATCGTTTCGTTACAGCTGAAGATGGTAGAGCTGCTGCGGAGCAAGCGCTTCGAAGTAATCTGCGGCTGACTTGAAGATGTGCGAGAGAAAAGGCTTCTTCGGCCAAATTTGCCGACATAATCAATTTGTTCATGTTAAATGTGAGGTCGTCTAGCGACAATAAACCGGGCCCCCCCCCCCCCCCCCCCCCCCCCCCTCCAATTTCTCCCCAGGGGTTTAATAGCATGAAATCCAGGCCTAGATACTTCGAGCAAGAGCCCTGCAATCTCGCGATGAGCTTTCTTCAAGCTCTGATCTCTCATTTGCAGGTCTAGGACTGGCCTTCCTCCTTTCTCGGCTTTAAGAAGAAGCTGTGATGACAATTCTCCTCCAATAAACAAGGGGCCGCCTAGCAGATACCAGAACCAAGAGCTTCGGGAACAGGTATCGAGGTGTTGCGACGTAGGTAATTCATAGTTGCAAGCTCGTGTTTGACTTTTCTACCTGCATCGACACGCAGATAGAGGTTTGCCATCCTGATGTTTCAAAGCAAAGCTGCATAGACAAGATTTTCTGGGGATTTGCTCAAAAAGAGTTTCAACCAAGCAGCGAACTTCTGCTATTGTTTTCTCTTCAGCCACCTGGTCAAACTCCCATGATTATTTGGCGGATGTAATTACGTATAAGGATGCTGGGCAATTCTCTCAAGGAATGGAGGTTGATGTGCGTTAAAGAACAAAGACTGAACGCCCTACGTTTGTGAAGCCTTCTCGCGTTTCACGGCAATACTTTGGTCCATGGTCGGTTTGGGGGTTGTTCTCACATCAATAGTCATGGAGGGCATTCTGAGAGAAATATATGACCGCGTCACGAAGAGAAGCAAGCCAAGGACAGTAGACTATGTACTTGGGAATCTACGCTGGCTTTCAACATGCCGGTATATAATAAGCCTGAGGATTCGTACTCATTTCTAATGATTACAAAAGGTATAACTAATGTATACATCAAATGTAAAAACTAACTCGACTTTTTTCATAATGTTTCTACTTTATTTATAATATAATTACTAAAATTAATATTAAATTTTATTTAAAAGTATTAAATCACCTTTTCAATATTTTATTTTTAATAAAAAATATAAAAAGACAATACTTAAATTCATATATAACTGTTTCAAATAGTTTTATATTTTTAATTTTTAATTTAAAAGTTTTATTTAATCAACTAGTTAACTACAATACTTATATTAATAATATAATCATTAATATAATTATAATTTTTTATTTAACTAAATTTAGTTAAATTTTATATTTAATAATTATTATATTTAAAATAGTAACAATGAAACGCTGTATTTATATATAATTAATTTATAAATATAATTCTTACTAATATAAAAAAAGTAATTACTTAGTTGACTAGTTAACTAATGTAATTCACCTCTGAGTAAATTATATCTCTGAGTAAATTATCAAAATCATCATATTTTAACTTGGTAGAATTTAATTTGAAATATTCATATCAACAATGTCTTAGTAAATTAAATTAATTTACACTAGAATTGAGATATTTTGTTCTCTTATAATCAAGCAAATTGCAATTGATGCACTGTTGTGAAACTTCTAAACATAATTGAAATTCTGCAAATAAAGATATGAAGAATTAAATAATTGACTGTTCAACAAATACAGTAGCTGAAATAGCAGACTGAGTAGCTTTCTGTCTGATTAAATTTTCTTCTTGTTGAATTCTTCAAACAGATCTCTTGTATTTTTGCTTCTCTTTCTTATTTGCATTGAAAATATTCTGATATTATTTCTTCATAATAGTGATATTGATCATCTCATATTCACAGATCTTGATAATTTAATTAAAGTTCTTTAATAAATTTTAAGACTGCTGATTCTTTTTAAAGCTTTTGATCTTCTTGATCTGCTGTTGCAATTTTTATAGATTGCTAGATATTTAAAGCATTGAGAATGAAATTAAATTGCTTAATCTGTTAGTTAAAAGAGTAGAGATTCAGAGTTGAATATCTAGCTGCAGAATGATTTGATCTGATTCAAATGACACTATATCAGTAGCTTTAAAGCTACTTTTAAATGTTTTGAGCTTTAAAACCTTATGTATATACTGCAGAGTAGGTATTTAAAAAGTCTATCTTCTTAATAATATTGAATTCAAACTGCATTTGCTGTTTAACAAAACTATTGTACATGTGTTTCAAAACTACAATAACACTCACATCTAGTAACTGCAAGAGATGTGAGAAATGTACTAGCATGCAGAGAGGAATAATCTTATTCTCTTTGTAGATATAGTCAAATTCTAAGATAAGATGACTGCTATATTTATTCAAGATAAGAAGAAGATAAGTGTCAATTCTATATATATTTAAAGCAGAAATAAACAATCTAGTAAGTTATTTAACTTCTATCTCATCTGTAGTCCAGTTATTAAGATTAACATCAAGCCTCTAGTCATTTAAAAGCTCATCAAATCAGTCTTCCTGTAGCTTCTAACCTTTAAAAATCATGTATAAAGATAAGATCCAGTCTAATACATTGACTGCCTCAATCACAGTCACTTATTTCTGATTTCCAGGCTGTAGAAGCTTTGCTTAATCATAGCACTCATTACTAGTAATAAGTTTAGTAGTGGCACAGAGCCTCATTGCAAACCCAGTCTCATCAAAGTTGTATATATTTTCAGACAGAGTCTCATGCTTAGTAATTATATCCTTCAAGGTTTTAAATCAAATCTGAATAACTCTTATATCTTTACATTTAGCTCACTCATGATTATAATGTCTGGAATAGTGACAATGAAGCTCTGTATAATATTTAATCAACTTGTAGATTCAGTTCTTGCCAATCTGGAGGATATTGAAGTGCGTAAGTTAGAAAGTTGAAGCTTTTTTGGATTTGATGGTTCGCTCAGGGATGGATTACATTAACTAACTAGTTAGTTAAATTATTAATAAAAGGTGGTTAGTTTATATTTTTGATAAATATTAATCAAAATAGTGATTCTCTTTTGTTCAGATTTAGAATTATTGAACCAGTTAAATCTCTTCAATCTCAGTCAGCTTAGTTGAAGTTGCATGTAAACTAGTTTTTACAGATCTGTCATTAAGGTGAACGAGCAGAGTTGAATATGAAACTTTATATGAGTGTGCAGCTTTATGAATTGAAGATGTTTCTTGTTATTTAAGAGTGAATATCACAAGTTCAAACCTTCCCTCTACCTCTATAGGTTTTTTTTGCTCTTTACTGTGAATTGATGGCAATTCCCATGCGTTGAAATAGGCTAATAAGGAAATTGAAGATATTTTGGATTTTGCTGAACAGCTCAGACCAGCTCAAATCGCTCTTTAAATTTCCGTAAGCCAACGGTCGATAGGCTGCCTAGTAGTTAACTAAATATCTACGGACGCCTCGAGGAAACATAAAGAAAAACAAACCTGCCATCCCCAAACTGTGTGTGGTCACAAAGCACACCACAGCCCAACTTTGTCTCCTACTCTATCCTTCGCGACTTCAATGACCATTTGCCCCTCAACTCGGGAAACTAGGAGATGCACGTCACAGCCCTGGTCCAACGACCGCGCGAGAGGAGACAAATATGTGGATAGGGGGATTTTCTTTGAATGATGATTTGCCTGTTCGGGAATTTTCGCAAAAATAGAATGCACAGGGACATTAGGGTGGTGCTGTTGTTGCTGATCCATCTGCTGGCTATGTTGGGGATGTTGTCGCTGCCAGGCATTTGTATCATTCCCGTCGGTGGAAGCCTCTTCCCTAGCCAGATCTATTGAAGGAATATACGGTAGAGAGATGGAATTGACAAGGATGACAGATAAGAAGGAAGCATAAGTTCGTGATAGAACAGTCAGTGTCCTTAGTAGCGGGATGAGACGGGCCTGCGCTGCCCCTGGGTTTGAGAAGCGGATGGTTTCCTCAAGCGATTGATCTATGCCTTCGATGAGGAGGAGGATCTGTGTGGAGCTGCACTCCGTTTCTTTGATTTCTAGCCCTCTGTGCAATTGGTTGAACTCAAATAGAGTATCTGACACCTGAGATACAGCTTGGAGCAATTCATCAAAATCATACACGCGGTGTGTTTGCAGGTTGCCAAGGATTGATTCGATCTCTTCCGCTGAGCGGTCTGGCAGTCGCTGTTGAATGGACGGATATATACTTTGAGACGAAAGGGGTCGTGAATCAAAATACTGGATTAAAAATGCCCTTGGAAAAGACAGACCAGGGGTATATTTGCTGAGGAGGGTAACAAGAATGTGTTGCGAGACCTTCTGAACTGTTAGCTTTTTAATAGTAATTAAGACGAATGCCTTGTTGCTCATGCAAAACAAGTGGAGAAAAAAATAAATGAAATCTTAACCAACCTCATCCACCCAAGATCGAATATCATCATCCATTCCCTCTCTTGGGCCCTTCGTTCTCATCGACTGCAGTCCTGATATCCCAATAACCCGGCCACAACTGAGGATAGATTGGGCAGGGAAAAACGATACTCCCTCCTCGATGTCTCTAGTCAGGTCCCATGGCGCCCTCTCCCCGCTTTCGAGGTGTTGGAGCTCATGAACATGGCTATTTCGAAGGGCTGCGTTTAGAAGGGCAGAGGCGAGTATTGCCGGCGCTGGCGCAGATTGACCTGCCATGATATAATGCGCTCCATGTACCTGGAAGCTAACAAAGAGGATAACCAAGTGAAAAGAATAATATATGTTCCGACGGATGAAAGCTGTGTTCCTCTTTCTCCGTCCTGTAGTGATCTGATATTGAAAGTGGCAAAGAGCTCAACTGCCATGGGAAGACTCCGGGTAACTAATCCTTCTTCTATTTTTCTCAGTCAAAACAATTATGGATCTCCCCTCTCATAACCTGTTCGTTAATCAATGCCAACTACTGATTGATTTGTTTAGAGAATGAGGCGAAGGGTTGATGGAATTTCGTGCTTATGGAGATGTTCATTTGAGTCCGTCATTAACCAAATACCTTGTGTCAACCCAACGTCAGATTTCTGTTAATTAGCTAGCACTAACTATACAGTTAGCATATTCCCAACGAATCTACACAAGCAGGTATCCTACCTCCCTTTATACTATACAGTATTTGATTCCTTATCCATGATTCTGCATATTCTATCTTTTTGACCATTCATTTTTTTTTTTTCGTTTCTTCCAATGTTGCTACTGATGCAGTTCTTCTTTTACTGCCCCCACTTCGCAAGCCCTCTTCACTGGTTATCGATTGTTATCATGCATTACCAACATCCATTCATGAATGGATCCTTTACCGATGGGCTCAAGTATAACCCTCTTCGGGAATAAAGCCGTCTATCTAAATATGACAGGGAGTCCAAAATCCTGCAGAGGCCTCTTTCCGCTGCTTTTTCTTGCGATCTAGTTATATCTTCTGCGGTGTGATATGCAAAAATTCATCTATGCTAAAATCCTTCCCATACCCCAGCCATATAACCAACTCTCCTAACAAATCAATATGA
This sequence comes from Paracoccidioides lutzii, assembly GCF_000150705.2. Taxonomy (NCBI): domain Eukaryota; kingdom Fungi; phylum Ascomycota; class Eurotiomycetes; order Onygenales; family Ajellomycetaceae; genus Paracoccidioides; species Paracoccidioides lutzii. The sequence continues at coordinate 857,660 of NW_015440950.1, read as the reverse complement.
ATCCCACTGTCCTTCCGGAGGTCACTCAAACCGTCAGCAACAGTTACAGCAAATCTAAGAAGGACCTACAGCACAAGCAAAAGCAGCAACATGTCCATGGCGGTGAAGGGTTAACAGCCCTCCAAGCCATACCTCACGGTGGAATTCCCATTCCAGGTATCTAAAAATCCAAGCAAGGCATACTTTTTAAGGGTTTTACATTCCCCAACTTAAAAGTAATATAAAAACCAACCCACATCTCTAACCAAACCAACCCAGGAATCCCCAACTTCCCCTCCCACGAGCTCAATCGCCACTGGCAACCCGAGCACATATTTTTAAGGTGGAGAGTGATCCTGAGTTTTTGTATTGTGAGTTTCAAACGGAATATGAGTATGAGGATATGTTGTGTAGTGGGGCGTTTAAGAATTGAAGATGATTGACGACCGGGATAGAGGTGTTATTGTGATCTCTCCATCTCAATTCAGAGGGAAAGTATGAAGTTGTGATTTACCGCACCAGAGGGGGGTGGAACTTGTGGGGGGACACAAAAAGAGGAGGGAAAAAATGAAATACTGAATTATTATCTATTCCATTCCTTTTATGGAGCCTTCTACAAGTTGTATCCGCTGGTGCCCTCGAGACCTCTCTAACATATAATTAGGTCCGAGTAAAAGCAGGGTTAAGGGGCAGGGTTTAAAAAAACAAAAGAAAATTCAAACCTAACTAGGATACACTCACAAAAATTGGAAGTTCTTAGTGGCATGAAAATGGAAACATATACATGTATGAACCACTTTCATCAAGCAAAGATAAAAAAGAGCGGGAAAAAAATGAAGTAGAGGCAGAAAGGAGACAATTATGGTACGAGAACTAGAATATGATTATGCCATTTTCAATAGAGGTATAGCAGATAATAGAAGGAATTTATGGTAGAAGGAAAGGCTGCAGAATGGAATAGGTAATAAAAGCTGGAGATTTAGAAAAAAAGATATGCATGATGATGACCATGGTCGGGAAAGAGAAAAATTTCCAGGGCCAGAAGAAAAAGAAGACAGAAGAGAAATGAAGAGAGAGAAAAAAAAAAAAAAAAGAAAAAGAAAAAGAAAGAAAACAAGAAAAGAAAAAAAAGAAAAAAACATTCCAGGGGCAGAAGAAAAAGAAGACAGAAGAGAAGTGAAGAGAAAAGAAAAATGGCCCAATAACATAAAGTATCCCAGTAGAAGAAGACCTGAGGAAAAAAAGAAGATAAATGGCATAAGAAAACAATAACAAGCAAACCGTGAGCTAACAAATATGGCTGGCTTGTTTTAGTAAGGGGGTCGTGCGATGGTTCCTCTCGTTCCGTTTCCTATCCCCCTAATGCTGCGAACTCGGGTAACAGCCTGGCTCTCTCTACCAAGATAGTAGCCGTCATCCTTACCAACAGGGGGCTGTTGACTGATCCGTATAGACGGGCAGGTTTGAGAGGCCGCACCACCAAGTTCCACGACATCGCCGTTTGCCGCTTGCTCCGATTCAGGGGCGTCTAGTAAACCTTTAAGCAGTTTTTCCACATCTACGCGTCGACCCAGACTGGCTGATCTGTGTCCATGCTTGGAGAATGCTCTGCTGTTTCCGGTAGATGTAGCTCGAGCTGTATCATCGTCAGGGGCCGTAGATTGTTTAGGAACAGAAGAGCCGTTGTTAGCAGCCGTTCGCGACCTTTGTCTAGTCAACGATCTGCTCTGACGCGGTGAGCTGCTGACGGTGTGTTGACCCTTCGTAGCTTGTCGAGCACGAGGCTGAGATGGAGCTGTCGAGGGACGATCGCAGGGAACAGGTGAATACGGCGGTGACGGTACTGGTGAGGAAGCACTTGAGGTATTCGTTGGGAACCCGCCCGGTATTGCGAGGGTGGAAGGAAGAGGAGGGACTGGTGGGATATCAGTGGATGGCGCACGGCTGACATGTTCAAGTCCATCTTTTTCTTCGCTAGGTGACCCATTGGAAGGGGAGACCTTTGGAGCTTCTGGACTATCCCGACGAGACTGAGACTTATTCGAAGAGGCACCAGCACCAGCAGCTGTGCTGCCTACATCAGAGGCAGAAAACGCATCACTGTCCATACTTTCCGAGCTAGATCCACTGCTTCCAACTCCCCGAGACATGATCTGACGGCCGCGAAGGGGGCTGGAGTGGCGGACATTGCTGGTCTTTACCACAGACAGAACCCGGCGAAGCTCATTAACTCTTACTGTCGAATCTCGGCTCGAACTTGCAAACGAGGTATATGATCCTGTGGGGACACTTTGTCGTCTTAATTTCTGCAAGCCGGTAATAACGCCCGCGGTTCCAACCGGGGCTAAAATAGAGCCATCGTGATGAGGCGGTTGCGGATTAGAAGGCATAGGCTCCGTTTCGGCAGTAGATCCGTTGCCGTTTTTATATCCATTTGCCACAAAACAGTTTCGTGTCCCAGTTGTGCCAGCCCTCGAACCGCTAATAGAGGATGATATCGCTCTATCTGAAATCATGGTAGTTAAACAATCCTCTTTCGACCACGGCGACAGCATGTGCTCCTTCACTATCGTTGGAAGTTGTTCTTCCGGTGGAGCTCTTCCTGGTGCGAGTGAGACATGTCCCTGAGAAAGAACTGGAATGGAAAATACCCGGCCCGAAAAGTTGGTTGGACTGGTATTTGGCGATTTAACAATAGTATTGTAGGCATTTTCAATTTGAGCTACAAGCTCAGGGAGGTCTGTGAAAGAGGTGTAGATGCTTCGGTCAAGGCGTAATTGAACATTCTGTATGTCACTCAATGTGTCATAGAGTTCAATATAATTCAGTTGTCGTGGTGGCAACTGTATTTTGTCAAACCAAGCGCCATTCTTCTTCCGCCTGGAAATTTCACCGAGTATAACGTCACCAATGTTCGTCCCCTCAAGGTCGAATTTTTCAACCAACGCCCACAGATATCCATGAACCAAACTGGAATTATTGAGCCTAGCAGTTTCAGAAATTGTTTCATCGTTGGACAAGAAGTCATCCTGCAGTCTCATTAACATCGGTAACCCATACTTCGCGGCATTAACCCCCATATTTTCCACAAGATTAGCCAACAGAAGGTGTAGGAGCATTATATCGGATTCCACGGTAGCACATTCCGTTGCAATATCGTAGATCGTAAGGTGGAGGAGCTGGAGAAAACAAGATGTAGCCATAGCCGCATCTTTATCTCTCTGAGATATTGTTGAAACGATTCTCCTCGTCAATTTATCGGATGGCTCGGAAACGTCACGTTTCGGGCCTGGCTTGGGCGCTTTCTTGTTGGTTTCAAACGTAACCCTGAAATCATCTCTCGTTGTTTCTAGTTGCAACCAGGAAAGGAATGCATCAACGTATGCATGTTTAACCTCGCGATCTGGATCTCGTAGAAGCCACTGGGTACCCTCCCACACCCATATGTTAACTCGATTACGCGTATCGACCCCCGCCGCAATCTCGGGCTTGCGTACATTTGCAAGTAAAATATTCTTTATGCATCTCAAAGCTACCACTCGAGCTGCCGGAGAGGAGAAGTATATATCCGCTCCCACATCTTCTGCACTGCCGAAAGCAATGGTCAAATCGCCTTCGGACTCACTAGTTGACAGCTCAGATGCTGTAGATGGCTTGAGTCGCGAAACAATCGTTCGAATCATGTCGGAAACTTGTTCAGCATAGTAAATATGGGTGGCCAAAGACCCGACACACTTTTGCAGGAGCTCCACTAGTTCTAGGCGCAACTCCCACGGGATAACTGTCCCATAATCCTCAGCTTGTCGCGTATAATGAGCGCTCGGCTCTGTGAACGGTTCTTCCGCGGCTTCTTTGACATTTGGAAGTTGATTGACATTCCCAGGTGGGCGTTGGTCCACCATTCTCATTGAGCGGTTTCCAAGCTGTAAAAGGAGTAGAAGACGTTGAAGCAAGCTAATGAGAACATCCATGACGCTCAGCCCAATAAGATTGTTGGGGGAGCTCAGTAACCAATCCACCATCGAAGCAAGAATCAACTGCGTTTCTAACTTTTCGTCCACCATGGGGGTGTTGACAAGCATTTCCATACTTGTAATGAGGATAACGAAGCGTTCCTGCACAGGTGACCACTTGGCGATTATCTCCATCAAGTTTGTAGCCCAGCTGCCACCGGCAGCAGAAGAATCGGGGTGTTGTTCCAGGTTGTAGTGACGGGGAGGCCGCTTGCTCACAATGAACTGCAGTAGTAGGGAGGTTGCAATACGAATTTGGCTCCTATTGCTACCAGTTGCAAAAATTTTCTCCAGACAGCGTAATGCCAACACCCTGGTTTCTACTTCAGCGACTCTATCCGAATCAGCGGTGGTTCCTGAAGCGGTAGTCGGGTCCCCATCCGTCGTATCGGCCGTCTGGACAGTGGCAGAACTCGTTCTTCTCCGTCGCGCAAGCTCCCGTTCTAACTTTTCTGAATTCAAAGCCTTCTCCTGCAATGGAAGCAAGTCCTCAGTAGAATAAAGATTATCCAAGATCACTGGTACCACGATGTTCAACTGCTTCATCCCGTCCGACGCCAGGGCTTCGGAGCTAACTACACTTTTAATAGCCTGCAAGCCAACTTTTCGCCATCGCAGACGGAGCGGGAGTGCAAGAGGCGTTCTCGATGGAGTGGAAGGTTCCGTTGAAACAAAATTAGCATAATTTCTTACAATTTCTCGATATAGGTTGACATATTGTTGATCAGCAGCGAGGGCGGCCATGTCCTGATGACGACAAAACACATCGAAAGTCTCCACGGTCTCCTCCACCATTGACAGATCGTTCGAGCGGAGAACGGTATCGATTATTGTCAGGACAGAGAGAGCATATAGGGGTAGGTCGCGTGGAATCTTCTCAATGAGTGCCGCAAGAATCTGGAGGGTAACTTGGACATTTCTATAAACGAAAAAGGAAAGAAAAGAAGAGGCAATAGTTGTCAGCATCTCGCAATCAAGGAACAACAGAACAGGTCGACTTGAGCATTCTTTCTCGACAATCACGTACCCGAGTTTCCCCCTCCACACATCCCTAGCAGCTCTCTTCTCCAGGAATGCGCCCACTTTTTGGAGCTTGCTTCGTCGCGTACTCGCATAGTAGAGGAGGTAGCTGAGCTCTGAGGAATTGGGTTTGACCTCCTGCACGCCTTTCTGGAACTTGGGATAGCATTTCAAGATCAAGACCTGATGCTTCGGTCGGCATGACTGATGGATGGAGTGCATTTGTGCAGTTGCTGTGTTCTGTACTTCGCTTTACCACGTAATTATTGTCCGGGAACATAAATTAAAACTTTTAGATATAAAAAAAAAGGTGTGGAAGAGGAGAGGGAGAGAAAATGATAATGATGACGAGGATGTTACATGACAAGTTGGGGAAGGGCGGTAGGTGAAGCAGCGACGACAGTCAACACTGACTGCACCGCGACTGCAACTGCTGGGTGTTGTAGGACCCTGGCGGAAAGGACAGATTCGCTGCGGGAGTATGTTAAGTCCGGGGCGAGTGGCCAGGAATGGTGCGGAACCAAATACGACGCGAAATGGGGGCTGCGAGAGCAGCTGGATTGATCAGGGCCAGTTCTGGCATGGAGAAAAGGTGAGGGAGAATTGCATAACCGGGGGGAAGGGGGAAGAGGTGTTTTTCAAAAGCCAGTGCTCGTGGTCTATACCACTCGCATCGTATCAAGGAGTACGGCTGGGAGTTGGGAAGTTGGAGGCGTTGGGGGGGGAGGTTGAAGGATTCTCGGAGGTATTTCGAGGACGGGGAGTTTGGAAAGAGGCGAATGTCGAATATATCGCAGGACGGCGGGTATTACGGGGATGCGTGGCTTGTACCTTGTTCCCATACATCATCGGCTTACCTGTACAGAACAATACGTTGAATAATAAAACGTCTAGAAATAGGAGCAACCAACATCACACAAAAACGGGCCGTTTCGAAGCTCATAACTGAAACAATGAAACAAAGAGAAAGAAAGAGATGCAAAAGACAATGGAGCTAATACTATTCAATTTTATTATCCAAATACGAATAGCTCTACTCGGAATTTCATCGGTGCTGCACACGAATGATTCCCGTTCAAGTGGTATCCGGAGGGAATTACAGTTTGAACGTGAATATAGTTTATAAGTGGGGCCCACTTTTTAAAACCATGATTCAACTCGAGGTTCACCTCCCCCCATCTAAAAAGAAACCAACAGTCACATACTTGCTGATTACTAAATACATCTGTTTTCAACCTCACCGCCCCTCAACATCAGGGGTAAGGGTAGATTAGGGGCTAGGATTAGGATTAGGATTAGGATTAGGATTAGCATTAGCATTAATAGTGATTAGGGAAAGGTTAGTTAAAGGGTAAGGGTCTGAGAAATACTTTTCTAGCTGAGACTTTAAAACCATGTAACGGCTTTTTCTAAACCACGTTTTAACTGTAATTATGCCTTATATAGTACTCTGGATTTAGACCCTCCCATAATATATCCGCTAATAGTATGGTAGTATGGTTGCCAGTTCAGTTTCATCCCAGGATTCGTTACGCCAAACCGCCATATGGTGAAGTATATTCCGGCGCAACAAATACATATAGGACATGCGTCTAACCGCATAAAAGCCATCATAGATTAACGTTACTCTTGTACCATCCCGTCTGTGTTGGGTCCTTGCAAGGTTGGCAGAGGAGACGACGCGACCACCCCACTCGAACGGCAGCCAGATGAACCCAAGAGCTGAAGACAGCCATTTACTTGCCTTCTGGTGAATTACCCCACATCCATACAATTATCTCCGCAACCAAATGAGCACCAGAAAACTTGATAAGCCCCATAGAGTTTGCTGTATAGATTCAGTTGATATCGGCAATAATAGTGACAGTGAATTCTCACACGCCTCTATGTGGATTCTGGACATCCAAAGCCCGAAAGGGGTCATCAGGCATATCCAATGCTCATTTGTACACTGTGTTTGGGCCATGTTCCCACATTTCCATGGGTTCCATTGGTCCATTGGCACGTTTAAGATGGTATTGACGGATTTGACAGCTCTAGAGTCCAGTCCTACCCAGCAAGTCGAAGCAAGCATCGGATAAAATTTCCCGCGTCAGAGGGATCTTGATTTATTCCGTCACAAGGACTGTTGCGCTGATCCGCCCGGAATCAACGGTAACAAATGTGGGAATTATGCCACGCCCTGTTTTTTGTTTTGCAGTACCCCTATTATTACCCCAGTATTACCTCTTTAGCGGGTGCATACCTGAGGGATCGAAGCTTTTGTCAACATATCGTCGGTGCGGAGGAGGCGGCTGGCATCCGGGAGTCCCCGTAGCGTGGTTGTTACTATCAACACCCAATCATGCGATTAACTTGGTCAGAAACTCATGACGTTGTGGATCATTATTCCATCTCCTCTTCCATCACTCGATTCCAAAGAGATATATCACAACCATAGACATCGTTTTCTGGGCCGGACGGAAAATATGCTACAAAGGTAAACCTCCATGAAAGGTTCGCAAAGCGATAAAAATCCCCACCAATGCTTTTCTCAAATCTCAATCCCATTTCTTCCTTCGGGACCACCTGGCACCCTAGCTTCATTCTGCGCCTCTTTCTCCTTCTCACCAGCTCCGGCTCCCACTCCAGCAATTCCCCCCTTCTCCGGCCCAAAACCCAACAATGCCTCAATAACTTGCGGACGAATGACAGCCTGCCGAAACGACTCGTCCTGCAATAGTCGCAACGCCCGTAACGTCGCGCCAGGATGTGTCAGGAATTGCACATACTCAGGCCGCTTCCAATACGAGTAGAGATATGCAAGGTATGCGGCAAATGATTGCGCATCCGATGTAGGAGTGGACGGAGAACTATCATCAGCACCAACAGCGCGAGATGAAGCTGAGGCGGAGGCGGAGGCAGAAGAGGACACTCCGAGGAGATGGGGATAAGCGACGGCTAGGTGAGAGATGTAATGGGGATTCGCTAGGGAGAGGACAAATTCGAGCTCGAGTGTGAATCGCGGGTTTTCTCGACTTGGGATGGGTGGGTTGAGAGGATTATCTTGAGCCATGCTGAAGCCTTTTGCTGGCGCCGTTGAATGGGTGCAGTATCCGGGGGATGGACAAATGCGTTGCGAGACACTCGCACGATCCGGGTAGTGCGCGCGAGAAGAAGGATCCAAGGAATCGGCTGCTCTCCGCTAAATTGAAGGATAAGCAATAAGTGAAGGTTGACCTTGTCAGATGTGAACGGGGCTGCTTGATGACATGCACGTGATTCTATTGCAGCCCAGATTTGAACACGTGATATTACCGTCCTCAAAGAGTAAAGTTGGAAATTTACATCTCTGTCTAAGAAAATACCAAAGTCACAGTCTGAAAACCTGACATTGATTTTTGATTTCCTATTACTCCGTGCTCTTGCCGGTTTCCGGCCCATCACATCGAATTAAATTAAACTTGACGATAAAAGAGCTGTGAGTGATCCGTGCCTGCATTAGGATTTCATTGGGGAGTACGAACAGATATACTCAATAAGGGCTCACTCGGGAAGTAATTCTACCTCTGAACCTGGACTAGAGGCAGTTTAAACAGAGGCGATGCCACCGCTATTTCTATCTGTTAAGCAGGTGATTGAGCAAAGAACAAAGAATTTGAACAGGACCTGAGAGTGCACATGGGATGGATTACTTCACGCGGTCCATATTATGCTCTTTTGCGCCAGGCGTTCCGGGCATAGCCTTTCCTATGCCCGAGAGGAGGCTAGCTGGGTGAAGACACCTTCAGGATGCAGGTGATGGTCCTCGAGGGGCAGCAAAAGCGACCTGCACAGAAGCTGCAACATGGAAACATGGTCCTGAATGTCTCCAAAAATTTTCCCAATCAAAATAATATCCTTTGCCGGCTCGATTCTGTATAATACGCCCTTACCACCTTGAAGGAACACAGTTGAATATGATATCTCACATGAGGCCTGTGTGCTTACTCGAGGGCACCCTAGGGCGATGTCGAGGGCATCTTACATGCTCACGTACATATAAAACGAACATACATCTGCTTCTAAGGCGTTATGATCCGTCTTCCAACTTCAAGGGTTCTTCAGATGATAGGGCTGAGGATGCATGGCCATGGTCGTTCCCTCGTCGCCCTGCTCGTACATTGTGTGGTTGCATATCGCAACACCCAGTGGATCTCACGTCCATCGACATTCCGATATCATCGTGCGCTGTAAATCAGCCCGCTTAATCCGTTCATGGCCACCTCCATATTATGCCAACTTCGACTACTTTGATCAGGAAGTGTCAACTCTGATAACGGATGAAATTGCTAACAGAAGTATTTGGGAAACCCAACGTCACGCAGATGGTTTGCAATACGCTGCGGATATCCATTACCCCGTAGGCTCAGCATGGCTGCCTAGAATCTCTTGCATTAACGCGGGGCTGACGCCAGTCTGAAGCTGTTGGCGATAAATAATCACCCGAGGCATGACGGATGGCCCATGGGATAGGATGAGGGAAATTGCCAAGAAGAAGAGAAAGGAGATGATACAGACAAGCAAGAATCTTTTTTGGGACAAGGCTGAAAGTGACATCGAAAAATTAAGCAGATAACAGCGGGCTGAAAGACATGCAGATACGTACAGAATTAAACAACTCCATATTGGTAAGCACTAAGGTCGGGCTGCCTTCATGGAAGTGTCTATTCAGGAGGACGGCGCTCACGTTACATCTTCTGGGGAAATAAATCCACTCCGCCACGTATATACAACTATTCGGCATATCATGGGCAGAAGTAATCCATCTCGTGCAACAATAGCGGGCTCAACGGTCTCAAGCAGGAATGGTACATAAGGAGAGGGTGGAGAAGTAAGTCGATCATACAAATGTGTAGTTAAGTGTGAAATGTGTAGGGACTGGTCGGCATTTGAAGTTGATACTTACAAAGACACTTAACAACGGCCTTTCTCCACGGGCCTGGGGATGAAATTATGTGGATATGCCTCGTTGGAAGCGCGTATAACATCTCTAATGCCCTAGGGCTAGCGAGCCCTAAAAGTTCTAGGCTTCCGGCCCACCTTCAGACAGGGAAGGAAAGTTTGCCAGGGAGAATGTTTCATTCACCCATATGCATGATCTTAGCAGAGCAGGGCAGGTCCCCTATATCAACCACCGCCTCGAGCCATATATATATATATATATATATATATATATATATATATATATATATATATATATGCGGGAAGCAGATTGCAGGAAAATTGAGGATACCCAGATACCGTGCATGAAATAAACTTGATATCTGCAACTTGGCAGGAGAAAGTGGCAGGGGAAGCCAATGATAGTTAATTGTTATCAAACTGTGGGGATAGTTACTGCATAGCCAAAAAAAAAAAAAAAAAAAAAAAAAAAAAAGGAAAGAAAGAAAAGCAAGAGTCAGGAAAAGAAAAGAAAATGAACAGCATTAGCAATCAGCTGGATCGATGATGAATAACTATTCGTCCAACATAAGTGAAGCCTGAAGGGGTCAATTCGGCGCATAGGATGTTGAAAATAGTTCTCCATGGATGATACATTGCAGATGCATCAGCAAAAGGGCTGTTTAAAGAGGAACAAATTTCCTCAGGGATAAGGAGGATTGTTAGTTATATACCGGTGATGATGTATTTGCAGAGGATTCGTTCTCTTTATTTTTTTACAGGCATTTTGCCTATTGTAGTTATTGCGTTGACATGCTTGAATTGAAATAACTTCCCCATTCATCAATGATGTTGTTGCACTTGAAAAAGATCTCACAGCAGAGAATTCAGTTACAACCGACTTAATTAGCAGTGTAGTTACATGACAACTTTATTCAGAGACAAGTCAATAAAAATGATTCAACTCTGACATCACATCAGTTATCACAATAAGAAAGCATTCAAAACGGCAGGTTGTCGCAGTAGACACGCTGCTGGCAAGTAAACAGCCCAAAATCCATCCAAATTAAAAGAATAAAACAAAAAAATAACCTGATCTTCAAGACATCTCGTCGGACTTTTTGGGCTGGCTGCACCACTAAAACAGTACAAATCCCCAACAATCCCCAACAATCTCCAACAACCTCCAACAACCTCCAACAACCCTCCTCTCCCATTCCGCCTCTTTTACTTCCGCCTCCACCACCGCCAACTCCATCTCCCACTCCCCACTACACACTCCCCACTCCCTCTCCTACTCATTACGTCTATACGGATATATATAGCCATCTCCATCGTCGCCTGCTAAGAATCATTCAGACCCTCGCAGCCCGTCAGCTTCATCCGCATCCATACCTAGCTTGGATTTAGTCGACTATTCGATGACAACGGCACCAATATTATTTACTCAGTTATTTAACATGCTGTAGCAGCTTGACCCCATTTATTCCACCTCCAGAATTCGAAGCCGTTCGACCATCATTCACCCGTCGCTTTCTCTTTTCTCTTTTCTTTTCATTTTTCCTTTTTTTTTTTTTTTTTTTTTTTTTTTTTGGGCCCCTCCTGTCCATCGTATCCTTCTAGGAACCTGACCTAGGTATACCAAGTGTCCGCCATCTGTAATTCGCCTCCCTCCCCTCCTTTTTCACTCTTCTCATATCCTCTTCCCTTTCACTCAGTCCCTTCATCAAAATTCATACTTTTCTGTTTTGTCTGGGACTGCTCCAACTCTCTTTGTTTCCCCGCCCTGTCTCGTCTCAGACTACTCTGTTTGGTCGCAACCCACATGTTTCACCTTCGAGAAACCCCTGAAAACCCCCATTGGCCCCGTCAATGCTCTCTTCTTAATTTTACCATCGCTAATCAACCCAACCCAACTGTTCACTGACCCGCTATAGGCGATTTATAAAAAACAAATTAAATACTGATTTGTCTGCCTCTGGCGAATCCACCTCGTCATCGTTTTTCACAGCTCTGTGTGAATCCTCCCCTTGCAATCGTCTTGATCATCGCCCCTTATCTGCCCGTCGTCTCGTTCCCCCGTTCGTCTGTCTGATTGACTGATTGTCCGCCTGACTGGCGACGACAGCCGGCGATTTCGAGAAAGGAAGATAGAGTCTCGAATACGGCGCACCCTTTGTTCTCCACCACGTTGCCATTGCCAAAGTAGAAAAGATTTAAAACAGCCACTTCCGTGCAGTGTTGTGCCTGGCTGGGTAACTGTTTGATCAACAGATTCCCCCTGCTAGTTCTCAACTTCCTCCTGAAACCTGTTTTTGACCCCTTCTTTCTTTTCTCTACTAAAATCAAGATGTCTCTTGCCCCAATATTAGCGCCAGGTTTGTAAATGTCTATTTCATTTTATACCCTCCACACATTTTTCAAACACAACAACACAACAACACAAGAACAATACAACAAACACAACCCTCAATATCACCATACCCCCTAAGCACCTTGAATCCATGTGTATATCCGCAATCCTTCAACTCCCTGCAACCGTTGTGTCCAATGTATTGTCACTAGACGTTTCAGACTCCTGGCATCTACCCTTCAGAACCCCTCCAGCGCAAATTCGAGCCCTCAAAAAACCCCCACCTGTGTATCCAAACCCAAGATCTAGCTAACATCGTTTCATAATTAACCTTCCCAGACCGGCAATCGTCACCGGGATTGGCCGTCAATTTGGGATCCAACAATCCCTTTAGAAACCGTGCCGCGTCTCCCTCCATCACCACCACAACCAGCCCCCTCCCTACCCCGCGACCACGCCCTGTGTCCACAAACCCGTTTCTAGACAACTCAGAAGTCTCATTACCACTTTTTTCTCGATCCATTGGGAATATGTCACCGCGGAAATCTTCACCTGCAGATCCTCCATTGACTGGGCATGCTGCGGAACTCTTTGTACGTGCATTTAACCCCTTAACTAAGAATGTACAAATCACGCCATCAACGATTTGTTTCGTTCGCCTTCTAATACATGACGGATTGCGTTTGTAGGAAAACCTCTGCCTCGACAAACCATCCAACTCACGGGAAAGACAAACCCAACCACGAAGAGAAAACATCCCCCCAAAGGGACTCTCCGACGATAAGCCCACTCGCCGTCCCAATCGACAACCATCGAAAGAGGAACTCCTGTCGCGCAACAAGGGAAAGACTCGCTTTGTTGCTGGAGACATCTTCTCAGATCCAAAGGAACCCTCGAAAACTCGCAGCCATCGACGACCCCGACGCAACTCTGAGTCCTCCGTAATGGACTTGCCTTCAAAACCCCTTGATCCCGAAGAGGAAAGGCGAAGACGTGAAAGAAGACAACGAGAACGTGATGCTAAATACAAGGATAAGGACGGCAAATCTCGTAGCAGGAGAACAAATGGTCATAAACTTGATGTGATCGATAAGCTGGATGTTACCGGCATATATGGAACTGGCCGTAAGTGTGATCTGACTGCTCTAATTTACTAACTATTCCCACTGACGTGTAAATCTTTTGTCCTGCTTGAAGTCTTCCACCATGATGGACCTTTCGATGCATGCAATCCTCATCGCAACCGCAAAGGATCGCGAGCTGCTCCAATTAAGGCATTTGCAAAGGATTCGAGAAACATGGCAATTGGTGGGGCTGGTCCTAATAACAGCAATATCGATCTCAATCTCTTCCACGGACGAGGAGCTGAAGGATATGCAGATTATTCAAGCACTGGTCTGTCCAGCAGCAAAATTGGCCAAGGCGACAGCTTCGACCCGACAGCCAAACTGGAGCCAATTCATGGGGCTGAAAGTATGGGCTTGGGAACCAGTACATTCCTCGAAGGTGCTCCCGCAAGCCGTGCTGCCATCCAGCGGCGTCAGAGTGAGAATGAGGCGCAGGCCTTGCAGAATGGAGGAATACAGCGGAAGAAGAGTCTAGCACAGAAAATCCGTGGAATAAACAATCGCGAAAAAGGTACCCGCGTTATTTCAACGGAATTTCTCTCTGACAGCGGCAACAACAATACTCAAGCCAGCCCACCCCGATCATCCAATTCCAAGCGGCATAACGAGAGGAGCCCATTTTCCCAACAGCATGACTATGACGATGCGTATGATAAGAAGAGCGCCAAGATTCAGTTACTTTCTGATGATGCCCTGGCAGATAGCCTCCCCGCGACCAGGCAACGATCAACGAGTAGCCCTAAGGTTATTCCGGGCGAAAAAAGAATCACTGCTGAACGGAGCTCGAGCATCGGTGGCGGTGAAGATGCAAAGACCCCTGGACATGCTGTTAGTGGTAGCGGTGGCTTTATCAATCGAGTCAAGAGTTTGAGAAGGCCTCCGCAGCCTAAGAGAAGGGTGACTAGTGAGACTTCGCCTTGAGAGTTAAACGGATGTAATACTGCTACGGCTATTACAGTGGGCTGTGATGTGACGAGAACAGGGGTAGGTATATTTTTGAGAAGAGCATGGTTTGTATGCCTAGGCAGGCGAGCGAGCGTTTGAATTAGTGGGTGTCTCCACTGATTTATTGATATATTATTTATTTATTTGTCGTTTACTTACCTTGAAATGAGATTGTCCATTGGGGGTTTTCTTTTCCTTTTTAAGCTTTTATAGCCTTGAATGGCCATCCTTTGGGCACACTCTTTTTCATTTTTTACAGAGCACAGAGTTAAAAAGTCCTTCAAGTCCAGTTTTCTGACGTGGTTTGGCTGTCGTTTTCATGTTTTCTTTTCCTTTTTTTTTTTTTTTTTTCCCTCATATTTTCTTACCACTGGCTCTTCTTTTGCATGTCTTTCTCCTCTTCTTCTTATGCATTTTTCCCCTTGTGTCATACTTAGCAAAAAAAGATAGTTAATTTAATATTTCTCTCTTCGTCCCGTACACACACACACCCCATTTCCCCACTGTGAACTATTGATTCCCCTCCTCAGTTTGATTAGGGTTGGTTGCTTTTAATTACTTTTCAAAGTCTTCAACTCTCTCCTCTCTTCTCCTGCCATTCCCTTTTACCCCTTCCGTTTCCCTTGCCCCTTTTTTCGAACTGATTAGGTCTTTACTTCTCTAAACCTATTCGATGTGTCAATTCATACTACCAGTGAAGTCTGCGTTTTGGACAACTATAGAATCTGTAGGAACTTCTCACGAGTAATTATCCATGGTCGTCTTTAATAATTTTAAAAAATTTATATCTCTCTAATCTTTCCGCGAAGGTCAAAAAGTTCATCGATGGTTTTTCTACTTTTTTGCAGCAAAGAACTAGTAGCTTATACTCCTTTGTCAAAGTTCGGATGTGAGCTGCGTGAACAGGCCCACCGAATGAGCAGAGTTGGTGGCTCCTCAATGGATTCTGGGGGAGAGGGCTTGATGAGACCAGGCGGTAGAGTTCTCCATAGAACAGGGAGGGTAGAATTGGAATTCACTCGAGAAATCTTCCAGTCAATCTCATAACTGCCGGAATGATTTGCACTCTTTACGGCTTTTGATTCCTCCTTGAGCAGCAACTTTGATATTGTCAGCCCATATATCCAGCCGCGGAAACCTTCGGCTGAAACTAGGTAATCGCATACAACGATAAACTGTCAAGGATAGACGGTTGTACTGCATATTTAACTAACTTCATATAGGTAGTTGACTGTTCTTTGGAAATCCAGCTTCCAGCTTCCCCGAGAGCCCCTCTCCTCATGTTCAGATAGACTTCTCAAGCATCTAGGATCTCTCCTTTTGCCTCCTACACCAAGCCTATAATACTTCTAAAAACAGTTTCATTCATAAATCCCTAGGTATATCCTTTAAATTGCAAATAAGAGGAAAAGAGAACCATGCCCCTAACAATTCACCACCTCCACTCCTCCCAATCCGAACGCATTCCCTGGCTCTGCGAAGAACTAAACATTCCCTATGAGCTGAAAACTTACAAACGAGATCCAATCTTTGCTCCGCCCGAGTATAAAACCTTGCACCCTTCTGGTGCCGCTCCTGTCATTCAAGATACTCTTCCCACCAACGACGGTGATAATGATGCAGAACCGCAAACCCTAACCCTTGCCGAAAGCTGCGCCTGCGTGGAGTATATCAGCCATAAATATGGGAATGGGAGATTATTCCTACCCCCAACACATAAAGACTACGCAAACTTCCTCTACTGGTTCCACTGGGCGAATGGGACTTTTCAGCCGCTGTTGGGACGGCTTTTGACAGTGGAGACCATCATCGGCAGTATCAGCGGCGGCAGCAACAGCAGCAAGAGTGAAACACAGAACAAAACTCTTGGTTCCAATCCCCTGATTGCCCTCTGGAATGGCAGGAGACAGCGGGCGCTGGGGGCGCTGGACCAGCGATTTAAGAAAAGGGACGAAGGCGGCGATGAGGCGACATGGTTGGCTGGTGAAGAGTTTACGGCGGCGGATATCATTGTTGTGTTTTCACTGACGACTTTCAGGTACTGGTATCGATATAGTTTGCAGGAATATAAAGGGATTTTGGGCTACTTGCAGAGGATTGGGGGGAGAGAGGGGTATAGGAGGGCGATGGGCCGAGCGGACCCAGAAATGACGTTGGTGTTGGGTGCAGAGCCCCCGGTGAAAGCGTGATGTCATTAGTTAGTTGCATCGGGCCATGAAGGGGATTCATTAATAAGAAGGGAGCGGATATCCTGTGGATGTTACGTTCAGAGACAATGGAATGAAATTAATAGATACGGAATGTATTGAAAAGTGTTGATTTTGCCTTTTTCGTAGCAATGAGAGCATCCGTATAGCGTAGTCGACTCCCTCGGTGAAGACCGCGGATAATGTAAACCGCGTGTCTGTGTTCGTATGGACAGCATGCTGTACTTCCCGGGGAAATCAGAGTCCTTAAGGAAAAGAGGGGAATCAAAAATTTTATTCTTGCCAATTGGTAACCTTCATCCATTCTACAATGGATGAATTGATAACACACTATCTAAGAAGAGGGCTCTAATGTACATGGACAGCATAATATACAAAAACTGGATAAAAAATTACAAACCAAGATATCTTCCACCGCATATCACATAAGTAACTACCATTTCTCCATGCAAGCGGGCGAAAACGGGCGCACCTAAAGCCAATACCATACCGCATTGGCAACATACCTCATCACCCTCCACTAAACATCTATATGCAATTCCCCCACCATTGCACCAAAAGGGGCAAACGGTACACAAGCTGACCATGAATCCATATAAGCCTGCTTCGCACTACTTCTCCTTTTGTAAGTCACCGCTATCACTCGCAGACGTTGCAGTGTAAATGCCACTATTATTTTCAGTTATCGCCGCACATCCATCGGCTTCTGCTCCGTTGCTTGTGGTAGTTGAGGAGCGGTTGGGATTACCACTGTGCAGGGCGTCTTCTTGCCAGAAATTTTTTCTCCTGTTTTCGTGTGAAGAAGAGTCGGTCAGTCTATCGTTGGAGCATGGTGGGAGAGAGAGGAGCAACATATAGGGAGGAAAGATTAGGAAAAGCAAAACCAGAGATGAAAAATAAAATATAGAAAAAAGGAAAAAAGGAAAAAATACCCTCGCAACAGCCGAACGACCCACCCCGGCAGGAGCCCACCAGAAACCCTCCATGTCCACGGCTCTTTCAGATTCTTATTATGAGGCACAATGCGGCCTCCTGATGCTCTCTCGATAACCCACGCCACCGTGTTCAGCAGCAGATATGACATGATGCCCCCAATGAGCCCATACGCGATCGAGTACGTGAACGGCATGACTGCCAGGGTGATAAACGCAGGTACCGCATCACCGATATATGACCAATTGATTTCCGATGCGACCTTGATCATCATGGAACCGACCAGGACGAGCGTGCAACCTATCGCCCAAGGCGGGATGGAGGCGAATATGGGCGCAAAAAAGATCGCGATGAAAAAACAGATGCCCGTGACCATGCTGGTGAGTCCCGTGGCGCCGCCCTCGGCAATACCCGCGCCTGACTCAATAAAGGCCGTTACGGGGGACAAGCCCATAAGGGAGCCGATGGAAATACTCAATGCGTCGACAATGTAGGCGACAGCAGATCCTTCAAAATCCTGTGTTCTCTCGTCAATTGCACCGCAGTAGCGTGCCATGGAGTAGAGGGTGCCGGTTGCGTCGAGGATGTCGACGTAGAGGAAGGTTATAAACGCCAGACCGAATTGGCTGCCGGCTTTCCTCAGATCCCAGTCCTGAGCTACAAGAACCTTTTCGATGGGGTGGAAGGTGACCACTTTCTTGAAGAAGTCGAACGAATCGTCTCCCTTGGGGGTGTGGGGGAAGTAGGTGACACTCGTCGGGCGGGGCCAGGAAATGATGGACACAAGTAGAATACCGACGATGATAGCCCCCTTTACACGGTACATCAGGAGGAAGCAGGTGAGGACACCCCCGCAGAATAGACCGACCCACAGCGTTGGGTTGCGCATTCTAGCTCCGGAGGGGCAGATACCATTTACCATTTCACTTTCCAGACATCCTGCAAGGGTTATGGGAGTGGCTTTGTCACCCGTGACGGCTCCAATACCAGCACTGTAAGTTAATCCAATGAGAGCTAGCGGAACAAAAAGGGCAGAATCGTTAGTCACTACAGGAGAACTGCACACTGGACAGAGGAGAATATTATCGGGATCCAAAACATACATAGATACAATCCAATACCAACGCTTGAAGCAAGCTTAATCGATCTGGGAATAGCCCTTGCAAGCCATTGGCGCATACCAAATACTGACAGACCCACAAAGACAAACCCTTCGACAAAAACCGCAGTAAGAGCAAGCCGGTAAGGAACAGGGCCAGAGCCACGAGATCCAACGACGGTATACGTGAAGTATGCGTTCAAGCCCACTGTAAGCGTGGCAGCAAGGTCAACAAGAGTATATCTACAACCAAATGGCAGTGGTTTTTCATTTTCACAGAGGAGAGATGCGTACTTCCAGGAGCGAGCGCAATTGGCATATTGGCAAACAGGCCCATGCAGAATGACGAAAGGGCAGCCATTGCCGCAGTAGCCGTAATAAAATCTCTTCTGAGCGAATTCAGACAGAGGTCGTATTCTGTGTTTCCAATGCATGATTTGTTGGCGGGATCGTTGCAGACACAGGTTCCGCCGGATTCAGTTAGGATGGTGGAATTGACCTTTATGTGCGAAGGTTTAGTTCACTATTTGATTTCCGTTTTCCTTTTTTTTTTTTTTTAAAAAAAACTTATTTCTTTCTTTCTTTTCTTTTTTCTTTTCTTTTCTTTTCTTTTCTTTTTTTTTGGCAGCAGCGCCGCAATGGTGATAGAGCAAGCGGGGGATACGCCCAAAAGCCAGACTGGAGGGCTGCATACAGATATAATGTAGGCCATGGCAAAGAAGGTGGTGAGGCCCGCCCGGACCTCAGTTAGGAAACGGGTTCCTTTCCGCTCATATCGCTAGGAGATGGTCAGCCTGAATACTTCATTTCCTTTTTTCTCTTCCAATTTCCCCCTCTTCGTGTGCTATCTTGCTTACATGGCCAGACCCTTCCAACCTGAAGCGGCGGCCGACAAAGCTCTCTGCTACGGCACGGTTGATGACGGAGGGCCAATTCTTCATTGTGAACGGCAGTGCCGGAGGCAAAGCGGGTTAAATACACGCTCCTCGAAGAGTGTCCACCGGGAAAGAGGACGGACAAGAACGAGAGGAAAAAAGAATGAAGCGACTACTTCGCGTCGAAAAAGACAGGAAGGGAGGGAAAAGCAAACGAGTGCTGCTGCAGGTATCTAAGTAGCGCCCCGCATCTGGTTATTATCTTTCTCCGAGAGATCGACACTGGTTGCCATGTCATAGTATATTAACTAACAAATTTCGAGCGGGATCTGTCTGGCAATAATTTTTTTTTTTTTCCTTGCTTTTTTCCCACTCTCGTCCATTACTTTTTTGCAAAACGTGCAAAAATTTTGTTAGTGTTTATTCTGCCGTTGTGTGGGATATCTATCATACGGCCTGGCTTAGTTATCTTTTCACTTCAAATATCTTACGCAATCCGCCCGGAAAAAACAGGTTAGTTTCCTTCAAACATCCCTAGGTGGCTTGCTGCCCAACTAGCTGAGAGCTAAATGCGATAAATGCCGGGTGCAGATTCAACCAATGCCGTGGCTGGGTGGTGAAAAGCTTGTGGGTTCTAGGGTTTCTTCCATCAAACTCAAAGCTGTCTGTATAGAGGGCAACTTACTCCAACGCCGTTATCAAACGTAGATCGCCGTCGTCCCGTTAAAGCCATGGGCTTGTCTCTCAGGGCGAGGTCAGAGCGGACACCCAGGAGCCAGAGATCGATAATGCGGGGATGTGAAAGACGAAATTTGGGGAAATGACCACAGGTGTTTTAAGTTAGTATCTTTGACTTGGAGAAGTGCAGATATCCTTGATTTCCCTATCTCTGATTGAGATACCAATGCCGAGGTCATGACCTAGAAATTCAGCGAGGCTAGAACATATTATCAATGGCTGAAATGCAATTTGCTATTATTGGAATATCAAAAGAAGACCTGCATAGTTATATTTGCATTGCGATAACGCGGGTCCGTCCTTACACACATGATAGCTTAGCCATGTTTCTTGGGTCATTTGATCACACCAATTGCACCCGACTGTGGCAGTCGGTGTGTCCGGTCCCTAGGAGTTGTGGATTGTTTTTGAAGGTGGGGATTTATTGAACCAGCCTACTCCGTTAAACGGAGCATTGAACAGTGTAAACGACTCTCGATTCATCATGCGCTAATTCTCTGTGGCGCAGGTTGGAAATTAGCTAAATGGGTAAAGCATGGAAAGATTTTATTATATTTGAGCAAGCGGAGGGGATGTTGCAGATTGTTATCCTGCCAAACTCCACATCTGGCAGCTGGCAAAGCATATGGATGATATCTGTATATTGAGGTTCCGGTCGAAGTAGCTGATATCGTTTCTCTATCGTGTTTAGTCCGTGAACGCCTCCACAGCAAGTTTCCCCGGAGGTCTTGTCTGAGAGATATCAAGATATATACAAATATATATATGTCGACGTACATGGTTAGTTACCGTTGTCTAGGATAACCAGGTTCATATGTACGTGAACTCAATATCCGGCAATGTGGCCCCGGATAGGGAGCCTGGACTTTGGTATAATTATATTCGTTAGAAAAAAGACACCTACAGCAATTGTTCTCGACAAAATAACACCCAAAATTAGGGAGTGGTGAGTGTAAGAACGGAGAAGGCGAAGAAAAAGGTGGGGATGGGAATGAGAAGAAAAAATATGAATCCAATGCATCATCCGTGAATCGAACACGGGCCTCATCGAATCCGAACGCCGCTAGAAACAGCGGTGGATGGCAACGATGAATTCTACCACTAGACCAATGATGCTTGCTTGGTTGGAATAAGGAAATTGTCCTACTACATTACTGCAGATCAGCAGTACAAGTCCCTAAAAAACATTGGTCATAAAATAGGGCTAGTTAGTTAATTAATTAACTAACTAGTTAAACGTTAGTTAAACTATTTAATTAGTTGCGAGACAACTCATGCCAGTCAACGTGTTATGCTCGGGAATGCTCAAACAACGGGGTAACTTTTACACTAATTGAGCAAACAGCCAATATTTCTCCAATACTATATAAAGCCACCAAAAAATATTTCAAGATACCCTAAGTTAATCCCTCAAAATGCCCGTGGTGTGCAGCCGCCGTCGCGCTGTAGGTCGATGTTCCCCCCTTTCTCAATACCCTCAACAAGCTCAAGTCGCACAAAACAAAAGGTACCTAACCATCCTATTAACCTCTTAACCCAGCCCGTTGAAGAACCCGGTAACGATGAAGTCGATAATAATGACTCTTCCGACGCTTCTTCCTATTCCACCCCACAATACCGCAGTCAAGCAAAACGACAACGGCGCCAACCCTCTGATTCCGACTCAGCTGCCTCAGAAGATGACGGGTCCGGCCCCGAACTCTCTACCCATGCCAACAGAGCCATAGATATCATGGTCAAGAAGCTCGTGCGACTTGCGCTGGCAAGCGAGTATTCCCGACAGGTGATCCGGCGGACTGATATCAGAGATAAAGTGCTCGGTGAGCAAGGGGCGCGACAGTTTAGAAACGTCTTTGAAGGTGCGCAGATGGAGTTGAGGGAGAAATTTGGCATGCAGATGGTTGAGCAGCCCCTGAGGGAGAAGGTGACAATTAGTCAGAGGAGAGGTGTGTATTTATATCCCCCTTTTCCTCCTCTCCCTGTTGGCCATTTTTACTTCTAATAATTTAATTCTTTGACTAACTATTCCCAACCCAAAAAAGCTGCCCAACGCACCGAACGACCCTCCACAACTTCAAAAACCTGGACCGTCATAACCACCCTCCCACCCGCCTTCCGCACTCCGACAATTCTCCCCCCAGCCAAGGCCCCTTCCTCCATCACCGAAAGCACCTACACCGCCATCTACACCTTCATAATATCCACCATCATGCTCTCTGGCGGCTCAATACGAGAGCAGAAACTGGATCGTCTCCTGCGTCGCGTTAATGCGGACAATTTCACCCCCATTGAAAGGACGGATAGACTGCTAGCACGCCTGTGCAAGGACGGCTATATTGTACGAAATCGCGAGGTGGATGGTGGGGAGGAGGTCGTGGAGTATCTTGTTGGGCCTAGAGGCAAGGTCGAGGTGGGCGTTGCTGGCGTGTCGGGGCTGATAAGGGAGGTTTATGGGTTTGGTAATGGAAGTGGAAATGGGGATGGGGATGAGTGTGCGGCTAAGACGCAGGGGGAGGTAGAGGTTTTTGAAAGGAGGTTGAAGAGAAGTTTGGGGATTAGGGAGCCGGTGCGTTCTGAGAGGAAGGAGGAGAATGGTGATGGTGATGGTGATGGTGATGACGATGGTGATGACGGTGATGAGCGGTGATGATGGGTTTGTTGTGTTTCAATATCCTACGTCTCTTTTCCTCGCTTCCTTTTTCTGACCGTTCTTCTACACGGATGTTTGTTTTTATATCCCCTTTTCTTTTCTTCTAGGAGTCTGACTTGATGTTATATGATACAATCTTGGGCGTATGTCATCCTTTAATTAACGTGATCCACCATTTCTCTTTTCCTTTATTCTAGCCACCCCGTTAGACTACAAAGCGCAATCTGAGTGGTGAACTAAAGGGGATTTTTCCACTGGCCGAGGGGATGGGGAGAAGCAGAAATTGGTAAGAGGTGACGAAACTTGGTAGAAGATATCCAGATATTGGGTCGTGCCCAAGCCTGTTCATCACACAATCCTCTATTCCATATATGTAGCGTAACTATAGCTCTATAGACAGGGCTCCATGAGCGTGTTGATGCATGGGTGGGTTCGTTCTGGGATGAAAACCAAAGAAGAAAACATAAGGGGCCGAGGTGAAAATTGAATCCAGGAAAAGAACAAGGGAAACTAGATAGATTATCTCGTGCTGAAAGCAACAAAATATACAGGGGAGTCTAAAAGAAAAAGGGAGAAATATATATAAACGGAGATACCAGCAAAGGATGTACGCATGCTTAAAGCAATTTCCTTCCCGTTTACTTCTTTCTCTGGTAACCGCAAATGCGTGATTGTTCTAGGATAAAAAAGCAAGGTAGATGGAGAAAGACAAAAAAAGAAAAAAGAAAGAAAGAAAGAAAGAAAAGGAAAGAAAAGAACAACAATAACGGAATTCGTAAACAGATAATCAATCCTTCCACACAACGCCGCCCATCCCGCTTTCCATATGCTAAAATAGAGAACGAAGCCAGCCAAGGGGTCTTCCCCAGCTAACTTCCCCTTCCCTTCCCTCCACAATGCCTCATTCAGAATCACTCGCACTATTTTCACCCTCCCCCCCTTCACCTTCACTGCCATCATCCGCATCATTCTGCGCCGCCAGTCCCTCATTAAGCAGATATTCCGCCCGCCTTAGTTCCTTGCGCACCTCTTCGGGCACCATATCTGGCAAGCGGGAGGGGGTGTCGCCGCGCTTATTCGGGACACGGGGGTCACAGCCCGCTTCGCACATCATCTTTATCATCGTGATGGCGTCGGTGGTGGAATTGTATCGGCTTTTATCGCTAGCGTAGCGAGCAGCGAGGTGGAGGGGTGTTTCTTTGTCGAGTCGGGTTTTGGGGTCGCATTCGAAGAATTCGATATCGAAGAGGAAGTCTGCTGCGTGGTCTGTTTAGGGTGCAGCGGAGGGGGGGTGGGTGGTTAGGTAGGTTTGTTGTGAATATACGGGGTATATATATGAAGTATGGTTGATGATATAATAATAAAGATGGGTAAGAAAAATAACTACTCACAACTGCCATGCATCGCACAGATATGGAGGGCATGATTTCCCAGAGGGTCCGTAACGGCATTGAAGAATTCAGCAATTTCAGTATTTGTTTTCTTTGCGTTTTCCATATCTGTCAGGACTTCCTCTAGAGCTTCTACGTTATCTTCTCGGCAGGCAGCGGAAACTCTCTCTGCAGGACTGGCACCCTAGTTTCCAGAAATCAGGTTATGTTGGCTTGATTAATTTGGTATGTTGAAAGCAATATAGGATTGACATACCTCATCATCAGCTTCTTTGTTATTTGCCATGACTCGTGTGTGTATGATATCAGTTTGTTGCTGCACGCTCAGTGTTTATCAAGAGAGGGGTGTCTGAGCTCAAAGAAGGCCTAATCTGTGAGAATCGTAACTACTTGAAGGAAATGACTCAAATTCCTATCAGATTAGCAATGAGCTGAATAGGGTACAATTCAAGACAAACAAGGGGAAAACACTTACATTGAAGCCTTGAGCTTTGAAGACTAAGAGGCGGGGATGAGAACAGGGCGGGGAGCAGTAAATGATTAGGATGGACTAAATCAGCTAAGATAGCGGTACACGCAGCAGTAACCAGAGTCACCAGAATGAGTGTTATCTTGGCATTCCCAGACCAGCTAATGAGAGATTTTTCATATATGCTATAGTCTTTATTTTTATTTTTATTCGTTTTTGTTATGTTATTTAGATATTTAGATAGCAAATCAATTCAGGGCCGGTCAACTTCGCCATCCTATCCGCAGGAACAAAGATATTCCGCTCCCACATAGTGTGTTTCAAAAATATGTCGCGCCTGTTCAAGTTATTTCTATAGCCGAGATAGCCGCGCGGGACATTTCAACTCGCTGGGGCCGATGTCTCTTGACGATGAACAACAGAATGTAATGGGCCCACGGATTTCGTTTTTTGGATTTGCTCGGTTTAGATATGGTTCTGCTATCTACTCATATGTATATGTAGCTGGGCTGGCGTTGATTTCTTTCCCGGAAATAACAGGGCATAACTCCTGGCAAATATAAAAATGCCCTTAACCTGTGCGTTCCATTCTTTAGTGTATTCCATATTTGTCTAATGACTCGCAACGATCTTCCTGACCGGGACCGTCTATATATATCAGTTTGCCCAAACTGCAGCAATGCCCTCACCATTTCCCGCGCAGAGCCCACCTCCCGCTATCCTCTGGGCGTGAACAGATTCGAATGCCGCACCTGCCCGTACCAGTACATTCTCGATCGGACGTACTACGAACGAACAGAAATGAAGCGGAAGGAGGTTGCGGATGTGCTGGGAGGAAAAGATGAGTGGAAGAATGCTGATAGCATAGGAAGTGAGCCTTTCACCGCTGCAGTATATTCTGCTGCGGTTCCCTTCCACGCAAGCATATATCATTCTCTGGGATATTTATCTTCTAGGATTCCCCGTAATACCTGCTGAGTACATGTGTATACTGATGATTGGTCGTCATATGATATAACAGCACAATGCCCCGCTGAAGGCTGCGATGGTGACCGGGCATTTTTCTATCAGTTGCAGATCCGAAGTGCAGATGAGCCAATGACCACGTTTTTAAAGGTATGGACTACAGTTTACCCTCGTCATTCCAAACCCCGCCTTAGCTTTTGGGGATTGAAGCATTCAATACTGAGTTTGCAACAATTACAGTGTACTACGTGCGGGGCTCGATGGAGAGAAAATTAAAGATAGACATGTGTTGTCTATCTATTTAAGATATACATACAGCGTTTGCTGCATTGCGCTGCTTGCATTGTAGTTGTTGTTTCGATTTTGAGGAGCTGTTGGTCTTCTGTTGTGTGATGGATCAGGCGCATAGCGTAGTGTGTTCTCTTTTCATGGGAACTGAGATCGGAGCATGGGTACAGACTGGTGGAGGGGTTTCTTATAGAGTCTTTCTCTTTTTTTATATTGCTATTTTTCTTTCTATAAATATTGCTTCTACATAGAGAGCCATACTTTATAGCTAATACTATGTATCAGATATCAACAAATATTATTTTAAGATCTGCCCGCGGAAAAATATCTTCAATGTAATAACTAATCGGTTACATGTATCACTGATGACTGAGAACCATGGGAAAGAGCATGCAGTTAAATGTAAAGAGGCTGATGAAAGGTCGCTTTAGAAGTTCAGCCCCTTCCATGAAACAACAGTAGTTGGAATATTATAGTAAATGAAGTAGTCGAGCATGATTGATGGTAGTAGGGAGGGAGAAAGAAAAAGAGGTACCGCTTAATTTTTCATGCCAGCGCAATGCCAAACCCTGGATGCGCCAGTGGGCAATTGTTTTCGCCCCAATGCTCCCCCAACAAACGGCCATGGGGTGAGATTTCATGAAAAAATAAGGCAAGAGACAAGAGAACAAACAACATAATAAACTTGGGATAAAGGTAGATAACTCGGAAGCCAGGGGAGGGGCCTTTGCTATGGTACATCATTACATACCAGCGGACTGAATTTTTTTCGTGGCATAACCAAAGCAAATAACCTAGTTAACTATAGTAAGTTACCGTGCGAAAGAAAAGCGGGAAGTTGGGGGGAGGGCAGAATCTTTGTCGTTTAAACACCACGTGACATCCGAAAGGGGCCTAGCGCAATGCAAGTTTTCGCCTAGCGCGAACTCGCCTCCAGGCTCTTCCACTGAAACCATACAAAAACCCCTCTTCCTCGCACAAAAATCCTTTTTCTTTCTCCTTTTCTCTCCCCCGTCTGCTTCAGTACGTATTTCCCCTCCATTTTCCATCATCACATCCATTTCTATCCCCCTACACGCATCTGTTCCTCCTCTCAAATTCTTCTATCACCCTCTTCCAAATTTCCCTTGCACTCATCCGCCTAATTCTCGTAGCAATTTCCCTCTCCTGCTCTACCATATATCTCGCTCACTTTTCATCTAACTAACTTTCACATCAGCACCTCTACGCATTTCTGGCCGTAGTATCTGAGCGTTCTCCTGATCTCTTCTAGTCTCTTCCTAAGAACTACAAGAAATCAACCCTTTCCAACTCCTTTGACTAAAACATCCAAATACCTTCACAATGGGGTAAATTCATCCATCTTTCCCATCTACCCGTTTCTCTCTTATATGCAAGTCTACAGTCGACTAACTGACACCTATCTTCTGCTCTGCAGTAAGGAAGAAAAGACTCACATTAACCTCGTCGTTATCGGCCACGTCGATTCCGGCAAATCCACCACAACAGGTAAGCACCCTACTCGATAATCTCTCGAGCCTCGCGGTACACCTTTCTGTCGAAACGCATACTAACATAACTTGTCTCTAATAGGTCATTTGATCTACAAGTGCGGTGGTATTGACAGCCGTACCATTGAGAAGTTCGAGAAGGTAAGAAATCTATGATACTGAGAAGCAAAAAACTTTCATTTTGCTTCCACCCTTGTTCTGTTACCCCTCCTGTTGCGGTGAGATTCTCACTAGTGCGGTGACTCAGCCTTTTTTGGTGGTGGGGTAAATTTTGGTTGTTGTGTGGCATAGTCCTAGCGGGGCTTTTGCGATGGATGCTCCGCACAACACCCATGAAAACTGCCTCTCTGGGCAGGACTATAAGGTCGCCTAACCACCCACGAACCACCTTATTGGCCTCCTGCTATGCCTTTACTCTTTTTAATTGTTGTGAAACGTTTACATTGCTTTGAATTTTTTTTGTCTGTTTCCCGTGCCTATTTGCTAACTATATGATTACAGGAAGCCGAAGAGTTGGGCAAGAAATCCTTCAAGTATGCATGGGTTCTTGACAAACTGAAGGCTGAGCGTGAACGTGGTATCACCATCGATATTGCTCTCTGGAAATTCGAGACCCCCAAGTACAATGTCACTGTCATTGGTGAGCCTCATTATTATGCTTCTCGTACCTCTTCATATATATCTATTTTCTAACATGCCCCATTTAAAGATGCCCCTGGCCACCGTGATTTCATCAAGAACATGATCACTGGTACTTCCCAGGCTGATTGCGCTATTCTCATCATTGCTGCCGGTACTGGTGAGTTCGAGGCTGGTATCTCTAAGGATGGTCAGACCCGTGAGCATGCTCTGCTCGCTTTCACTCTAGGTGTGAAGCAGCTTATCGTCGCCATCAACAAGATGGATACCACTAAGTGGTCCGAGACCCGTTTCAATGAAATCATCAAGGAAGTCACCAATTTCATCAAGAAGGTCGGATATAACCCCAAGACTGTTCCTTTCGTTCCCATTTCTGGTTTCGAGGGTGACAACATGATCGAGCCCTCCGCCAACTGCCCATGGTACAAGGGCTGGTCCAAGGAGACTGCCCAGGGCAAGTACTCTGGCAAAACCCTTCTTGAGGCCATCGACGCCATTGAGCCCCCCACCCGTCCTACCGATAAGCCTCTCCGTCTTCCCCTCCAGGATGTCTACAAGATCTCCGGTATTGGAACTGTTCCTGTCGGACGTGTTGAGACTGGAGTCATCAAGCCTGGTATGGTCGTGACCTTCGCTCCCGCCAACGTCACCACTGAAGTCAAGTCCGTCGAAATGCACCACCAGCAGCTTACCGCCGGTAACCCCGGTGACAACGTCGGTTTCAACGTCAAGAATGTTTCCGTCAAGGAAGTCCGCCGTGGTAACGTTGCCGGTGACTCCAAGAATGATCCCCCCAAGGGTTGCGATTCCTTCAATGCCCAGGTCATCGTCCTCAACCACCCTGGTCAGGTTGGCGCTGGTTATGCCCCAGTCCTCGACTGCCATACTGCCCACATTGCCTGCAAATTCGCTGAGCTCCTCGAGAAGATTGATCGTCGAACCGGAAAGTCTGTTGAGAACAACCCCAAGTTCATCAAGTCCGGTGACGCTGCTATCGTCAAGATGATTCCTTCCAAGCCCATGTGCGTTGAGGCTTTCACTGAGTACCCCCCTCTTGGACGTTTCGCTGTCCGTGACATGAGAAGAACTGTAAGTTTAACTTTCCCTCCGAACCTCCACCGGTCAACACTCTCTGCCACTCTTTTGCTAATAACTCTATTTTCCATAGGTTGCTGTCGGTGTCATCAAGTCCGTTGTCAAGTCTGACAAGGCTGGTGGTAAGGTTACCAAGGCTGCCCAGAAGGCCACCAAGAAATAAACCTGACAACCACACCGTTCTTCTCTCTTAAAAAGACAATGCTTGGAGCAAGTAAGGGCACAATGCATGACCAGGTAACCTGATGGGACAAAGGGAAGGGCGTTGTTTTTTTCTTTCTTTTTCTAATCATCAATCGCCTGAATGAAAGCATATGTGCAAAGGGCGAAATTGTGACGACTGGGACTTAGTTGGATGCTCTTTCATGTTCTTTTAACCCCTTCCCCTCGCATCTGTTCTTTTGTGTCCCCCCCTAGTTTAAAAGGAAAAATGCCTGGTTCCTGTGTTTTTTTCTTCTTTTTATTAGATGGGTCACCCATTTCCTTTGTTATTTTCCTTTTTTTTCTAATGAGTAACTACGGATCAAAAATTTAAAGTATTAATGACCTTTTTCATGTTTAAAAGATTACCTTATTTGGTCTCTGCTATGTATTCTTGTGTCCTGAACACATCATCTTCAAGAAGGATGTAAAAGAGTTGTAATTGAAAGTGCATGAAATGTGTCGATGCTTGCTCCACCGCCAGCAGCCTGTAAGGTAGGAATCAATTGTGCAGCAGGGAGTAACCATAACATACAAATGTCCTCATAACTACTCCATACTCATCTCTTCCCACGAATGCAATACAGGATAAAAATACCCCTACTCTAATTACATAATTCCTGTTCAATAGTTATTCTAATCGGGGAGAAGCCGCGCATGGCTTATACATTATTCCGTTATTTTGCTGTGATGTTTTAGGTGAAGGTTGGTCTTGCTCTTAAAAATTTCTGGTTCCTAGATCTGCCACCAAGCATGTATCAACATCCTGGTCAAGTAACTTACTAGTAAATTAGTGCTATACCATTAGTGCTATGCCAGGTATTCCGCTGATATGTTCTGTTCTTGTTATATTGTCATTGCATTTTCGAGGATTTGAACCGGCATAGCTAATGTAGATTTAGTTCATCAAATCGTCATAAATTCTTACTCCAGCTTACGTATTCTTATTATTATTCCATGAATAGAGAGAAAATGTTTCGAACTATTCATAAAATGACGCACCTAAATCCAAGGTTTTCTATCCAGCTGCAACCGTTCCGTTTCATGGGGATTACCCGTGACCTGCTAGTAAATGCGACGACCCGACAACCCTTTGCCCACGGCCCAGAAAACTCATTAGTAACAGGAATGAGCCTGGGTCCGTCTTACGCCCCATCCGCCCCATCCTTGTGACTAAAGATGCAACGTCATAGGTTCGTGGGAAATATGGGGGGTGGCAAATAAGGGCCCGGACGTGGCAGTAAAGGGGACTAACAGAACTGCTGCTTAAAAGACGGGTGACGCATCCTCATCCTTTGAATTCAACTTCACTTGTGAATCTGCAACACCCAATCCCTCAACCACAGTCTTCATCTACATTTCCAATTTCAATTGTAATTATATTTTCATATCGATATTGAAGTGAAGAGACATTCTCTTTGAACATTCACAAGTCTGGTGGAACCCGCAGCTAGTGTCAATTAACAACCGAATATATTCCTTCGACTCCGCTTACTGCTCCAGACATTGTGAACTTACATGAGTTCTCCAGACTCGCATACTTATTCCCCCTCAAGAAAAACAAGATTTCGTTTGTTCCCGTATCGAAAAGGGAAGACGATTTTTCACATACATACTAACAGGGTAAGCAAGATATGCACGTAATGCCTTTTTACTGAAAAGAGTCAAAATTGCCCGTCGTTGTTAGCTCCCTCCCCTTAGAAAGGTCAATTTCGACTATAGGATCGCATATTTCAAATACGCAAAGAAAATCCCTTTCTATCCTATTCCCTGTCAATTTTCTTTTCCTTGTCTTTGTCTCCCCAATGCGATTGCTCTCCTCCGTTGCTAATCTGTTCCCGAACGAGGTGCATTCGCCCCCAATGATGTTTGTATCCTATGTTGCTTCCCCCAGCCTCAGTTGATCCTTTAACTATATATATAGTTCTCAGTGGCTTCAGTTTTTAAATCGCCCTCTCTCTGCCTCCGCATGACTGCGTTACTCATTGCCCTATAACTATGGCTTCTTATTGAAAATGATAGAAATAAAGAGAATCATTCAAACTAGTCGAGGGAGAACAAGGAGAAACAGAAGACCCCGCAGAATGAAATTGGACACAGAAGAGGAAGAAGAAGCAAATGGAAGTACAAAATGAAGAAAAGAAATACAATATTACTTCCAAAGGGAAGATTTTTCAGTTGAGCATGGATGTTGAATGATCCGTTCCCCTTGACCTTTCGCAGTTCAATACATTCCGTGGAAGAGCAGTTTTGCAGTCCTTGCTAAACTTGGTTCCCAAGATCCTGGCAGAGACTAATCGAACTATCAGTTTCCTCTCATTTTCCTGACCGTCCATTATTTCCTAACAGTCAATTAAGGAAAATGTCAACAAATACGTTTCCCACGGTTCCTCCTCGGCCATCCCGTTCTCCTAATCCCTCATCTCGAAACCCCGAGATGCCAAAAGTTCCACCCCGTCCAACCAGTCGCCGCGTTGATTGCCCTGCTTCTCTTAGCCGCGACAGCTATGCTCCGTCACCGCTGAACGAATTGCCAACGGGCCTGGGTCCAGCACGCTCTCGCTCAAAGGATGCCTCGAGATCTCAAACTCCAGCTCGTCCTCCTAGCGTTAGTCTACCATCTGTTGGGCAAGAAGGAGAGGAATATGAGAGTTTGCTATACCAGAATGCCAGTTGGGATGACCAGGGACAAAGACAAGAGCAGCCTGTGGAGACGCGGAATGTGCACCAGGATCTACATATTCACGCTCCCAGGCCCTCATTGCCGACTTCCACCGTCAAAGCCCAGGTGGCAGCTGTCACCCGAACCGACTTGCATCAGGCTGCCGCTGCGGGCTTCGGGAAAGCCGTATCCCCTGGCCACGATGAGACGGACCACTGTAGATCCAGGTATTCACGGACTAACGGCTCTCGTCGCGGATCTTCTACTGCGTCGACCAATCATCGGTCGTCATTACACCTTGGCGACGAAGGAGGTATTCCGGAAATTGGCCAGAGAGTGCCTATGGACCCCAACGCCGGCGATGTACAGGCCCCTTCACCAGCTCCATTTGGTGATGTTGCCCGTGATGTTGGGCAGCGATCTGGACGTCAACACCAACGAACTAAAAGTGGTCGGGAAGGTTCCCTTCCGCCTGGCAGTTATGGTCTCCATGGTCACGGAGTACAACCGAATGACAAATTTGAACAAGCATGGTATGACAGTCACCCTGACGAACTTGCACGGGAGGAGCAGGGTCAGTATGGACCTGGTCTAGGGAACCAGCGACCGGAATGGGCCATGAGCAGCAATGATTTAAATAAATTGGTTAGAACTTCTGCAAATAGAGGTCTCGGCCTAGGTGAGTATACGTAAATTTAACAAATAGGTGAAAAGACATTCTAACCCCTTATAGCAACTCACGCAAATGTTGTGGGCACTCCGGAAGAAGAAGTAGGATACATTGCGACCGATGAACTTGCGTCTCGGCTTGCTTCTCCACATGCTGGTTCCAGCTTAGCTAGAGGTGAGTATATTAAGTCGCAAAGTTTCATAGAATCTCCCCGGAAGAAATCTGTTCTTGGTGCATTGGATACTGAGCATGATGTTTCAACAGTGGATACTCTTGAGAAAGAGGAGGTAATCCACATCGACGAGCCACTTCATCACCAACATCACCCTGATGGATTTGCCCCCGCACCAGAGGATCATAAACCACATAATTTGCAGTCATTGGAAGAGCCTGGCTGGTGTGAAGACAGTCCTGATGAGGCTCCCGTTCTCGCGTCCGATGAGATCGATCCAGGTATTGAGCATATGCAACCTGCAGTCTCTCCCGTTCTTGAGCCCGAACCACCCAGTCGAACGCACAGTGCCTCCCATATGCGCCCGAGTAGCCGGCCCGTCAATATGCATGGTCCGGGACTGAACTTGGCAAGGCTCAACTCCCGCGGTGAGGAACGTGAGGAAATGAAAACGGCACTTGAAGACGTTCAAGAACTTGAACCTCTGTTCCCAGAAGGTGATGACTTGACTAAAATAACGTCTACAGACCGATTTAAGCGTCTTCCTGAACAACATAGGTTCCCAAGTAAAGATATTTGGGAAGATAGTCCCGATAGCTTACAACTGGAAGCTACTGTCACAACGCCTGATATACCAATCGAACTAAACGGTGCTGAAGACAAGTGCCAATCGGAGCCATCAGAACAGCAGACTTTACAGATAAGACCCAGCTCTCCATCCAAAGAGTTCCAGAGCCATCTGGAGGATGAAAAGCCTCCCAGACCAGACTCCAAGCAGCGATTTCCAAGTAAAGATATATGGGAAGATGCTCCTGACAGCCATCAACTCGTAACGACAGTTCAACATATTCCTGAAGAAGAGGAAACTACACCTACGTCTCCCCAACACTCAGTGAAGCCCACATTCCCGACTATTCCAGCTCGTCCCTCAAAATCAACAAACCTAAGTCCCGTAGAAGCGAAAAGCACAAGTCCAACCGAGCTCAGAAAACCTCCTGCAGTCCCCAACCGTCCGAAACCCAAGCCGCACCATCCCGCACGACTAGCAAGACCAGCATCGCACAACTCTGAAGAGAACCTACCTAAAACAATCTCTTCAAGCTCAGCTGAACCTACGCCCCTGCCTGCTACAAAACCTAAACCTCCCATCCCTTCTCGTCCCGGTGGATCAAAGATCGCTGCTCTGAAGGGTGGATTTCTCGCAGATCTTGAGGGTCGATTGAAGTTGGGGCCCAAGCCTCTAGAAAAGAAGGCAGAACCTGAAGAGCCGTTTAAGAAAGCGCCGCTAAGCGATGCACGGAAGGGTCGAGCGCGAGGGCCAGCTAGAAGAAAACCTGCAGTTGCTGCTGTCCCTGCTGCAGAACCCGCCAAAGAGTCCGCCGTGCCTGAGATTCGGTCCGTAGGCGCCTGGGATGTCTGGCAGATTGGCAGAGATGGGGTTCTCGTGGTTGCCAACGCTTCCCCCGGAATTTCTAAGTCTAAGTCACCGTCCCCGGATATACCTGAAGCAGCTATCCAAGTTCCCGCCGCGGAGCGTGCTGAACCCTGCGAACTTTCCCAAGACGCTACTATCCCCCAACCTCCTGAGGCGTACGATTTGTCAACGGAGACGACTTCAAAACCCGCTGCGGTTGATCACGATGAATCCTCGGCTACAGCTGCTGTTCGTGACTCGGCGTTATCGTCATCTTCGCCGCGGAGTGTACAGGTCCCTACGTCTATGTCGAGTCATGATGATATAGATGCGCTTGTCGAGGCGGAGATTGAGCCGCATGTTGATATGCCGTTGGCTGTGTCTGAACCTGCCGCACAAAAAACTATTTCCGTAGGCGACGAAGGGGAAGAGCAAACTTCTGTTGCGCCGGAGGTGGAGGAGAAGATTTCGCAACCATTGGATGGCGATGCTGCTTCTTCTTAAACTATAGGCTGGCAAGATAGGTGGTGCATTGTTGGTTGGTTGGTGTTATTGGTTATTGGCCCTTTGTGCTGGAAAATGGAAGAGGATATGGTAAAACTCTAACCCCCCGATCTCTCCAAAAGAAAAGAAGAAGGCAACACCTGTTGGACAATTGGAAGGGATGGCAACACGCAACCTTCTTTGGAACACCAAGGTTTTAAACACGATGTTAGTGACGATAGTGGTTATCTACCTGGTTTCCGCTCGAATCCGTATTCAGTATATAAGAATAAACGCTATAACCTATCTAGATAATGATCAATCCTAGTAAAATATCTCACAGATGCATGCATGTCTTTGTGTCCCTTCTTTTGAAATCCTAATGCTATATATACATATACAAGTTCATGCCACTAATAAGGCCTATTTTCAATCCACTGTTTCATCGGTGTTAGTAGGCAGATAGCGCATCAATATATATAATCTTTATACAATTCCTCTACGCCCAAGCACTGTGCGTATTAACTCTCCTTCCTAGTCAACCTACTATATAGGCACAGAGGGCGAGGGAGGGAAATAGACGCTGAATGGAGGAGGGGAGATCATGATCTTCCCTCCAAACACCCCCCCCCCCCCCCCCCTGGCCAAAGAGGCCTTAAAACACAATAGTCGGCCCCCATTCCAACCAAAACTTTAAAATCTTACCCCTAAACAAAAAATTCGTAGCAAAAAGAGCCGAAGTTCCATTGCACAACATGACAATGTATGTCCATAGAATATAAGACTTTATTATAACATTCGATGCAAAAATGAGCAAATTATAATCACTTCTACTTCTTACGCGAGGAACCCCTCACCCGTTCATTTTTCGATCCATTCTCCACACTCGCAGAAATTACCATTACACGCAATGAGCATTATCAACTCTGGGCCAAGTTGCATTAAGGGGAAGATTTAGCAGAAGCAAAGAAGCACCAATATTAAACCCACCAATGCCAGATGGGCAGGTTGAGAGCGGAAAAAAAAAAAAAAAAAAAAAAAAAAAAAAAAAAAAAGAGGGAAAAGATATGCGACTGACTGATCAGAACTGGAAAAAGCTCTGGAAGATATACGCCGGAGCCCCTTTCTCCGGGAGCCCGCCCAACAACAGCAAAAACAATTACCCCATTAATCAATAAGAAAAGAAAAGAAAGCAGACGTACAATGCTAATTGCAACGAATCTCAAAAAGACAAGTAGATACATACACACCAAATAATAACAGGGAAATTGCGCGAAACCTAGGCACCGTGAACACACGAGAGGGAGAAGCATTGTGATTCTAAAGGGAGGGAATAAGAATTGACAAATGGAAAACCGGAGAACAACCATCTCTGCTGTGGTTTTTTTGTTTTGCACATGGAAAAGGAGCCTGATGTCACGTGAAAACTTGCCCCACTCAAACCACCGGCACCAAACGGGAGTGAAAACCGAGGATGACAAAACCCCCACCCACCCACCAATACCGCCATCCGTACAAGAGACGGAAAGAAACATATATATATATAATATCGTGTATGTATGTATGGTTATGTTTTACGGGAATATATCCAAATGCTGTTGACACTGTACTGTACAATGACCCCCCCCTGGCCAAAAATCTGCAGGACGAAATAGTAATCAAGCGGGGAAGATAAAAAGGACAAACGGGAAGGGGGAAAAAACATGTGATACAAAAGTAAAAGCAATTCGTTAAGTTTATTTGCGGAAGTTCTCCACTCCCAATATCGGGATCTCAACCGCATCGTCGCTGGGGACCCCTTCGTCCCGTCTCCGTGTGAAGAAATTATCGCACTCGCAAACAACCAGCGCCCACTCCGCCAGGGCTCGGCCGGCATATTTGCTTGCTGCGAGGGGATTATGACTGTGCTCTTCTCCGCTGGAGAAGTGGCTATCTTCAAACGAGGTGACGAGCGTCAGAGAGGGTTTTGGGATAGACATGTCTGCATCATTGGCAAGGGCTGTAGTAGTTGCTGATGCTGATAGTGTTGCAACGGCTGTGGTTGTTGTTGTGGTTGTTGAGGTTGAGGTTGATTTTGAGATATGGTGGTTCATCTCGCCACTCTCGCTGTCCGATCCGTCATCTGAAATGGTGCTGGATAGAGAGTTGGAGACGGATTCGGACGCTGAGTCGGTGGCTTTTACGTATTGGGTTCGGAGGGATTGGATGAAGGTTTGTGCGGGGAGGGGTAAAGTCGGCGGGGATAGGCGTCTGTCCTTGCTTGGCCATCTGGAACGATCGTTCCACTGGAGGGAGAATCGGAAGGTGTACTTTGGAGGGTTCTTCTCAGCGAACAGTTGATTTTCGCTTTCGAACAGCCCATGATCGCCAATCGCTATATCGTCCCTCATGCCGCACTCTAACTCGTCAGAACTATTTCTGGTTGGAGTTACTTCCCCTGGTTTCGCGTTGGAGGAACCGGCAAATATGGTTTTAAGTGATTTCCATCTTTTCTTCCCCGCTGGGGGAGGTGACTCGGAACGAGTATTATTTGTCTCGATGTCTGGAAATGCTCCGTGTCTTGTATACGCTGATAGCTGGTTGGCAGAAGGCGGGATGATATTGTCCAAACAGACAAAGAGGGAGGAAGTGGGATGGTAGTCGTTCCTGATGATAAGTATTCGACGCCCTGGTGCTGGGCTGCAAGGTGCCGTTGATAGTGGCGGCTGGAATTCCCTCTCTGCCCTTGACTTGCAGAATAGAAAATAGTTCCATACACCACCAAGCCTGTCTAATAAGGTATTGTATATACGTCTATAGTGGAGAAAAAAAAAAAAAAAGGTTAAGTCAAATTTCTAACCTGTTGTTTCGGACTTAAATTTTTTGTTGAAAGCGCATTGGTACTCACATATCTAGTGCGGATGGTTTCCCCTCATATCGTGCCAGCCGCCAGCATAACAACCTCTGGAAATAA
Source organism: Paracoccidioides lutzii (assembly GCF_000150705.2). Classification (NCBI taxonomy): domain Eukaryota; kingdom Fungi; phylum Ascomycota; class Eurotiomycetes; order Onygenales; family Ajellomycetaceae; genus Paracoccidioides; species Paracoccidioides lutzii. The sequence goes on along the minus strand of NW_015440950.1, from coordinate 819,905 downwards.
GCGCGAACCATCGGACTCCAGTGATTAAAATATCGATAGAAATAAGTTTCGTTCAAGAGAATCCCCAAGCACAACGCTTCTTTCTTCTCTTGAGTCCGATTGATCTCATTCCAAATACAGTAAATGAAAGCAAAAACTCTCACTTCTGTAAGCGAGTTGTAGCTTTCCATCATTTTCTTGCAGACATCTAGCCAAAAGTCCCATTCTAGCAAATCTGGTTGGCCGGTCGACTCGTAGTATGGCGGGATAACCGAAACAAGCTCCTCTACAAAGTCAAAAAGGACAAAGCATGCGTTGTGATCAAAGAGGGAAACTTTTTTCGTGGCCACCTTCAGAGTAGCGCAGAAGTCCTCCATGAACATTTGCTTGATAGACGGTTCGAGGGAGCGATCAGTCACGATATCCTTCAAGAGGAGGATCAGGCGGTTCTCGGACATGATGCGCAGCAAGTTTGCAGTGCCTAGGGATATCGCGGAGGCTGAAGCATCCGCTCCATCAAAAAAGTCATCAAAAGTCGTAGAGGTTGCTGCATATAGATTTTCAATTGACGTAGAAGTTGACTGCTTATTGAGAGTGTGTTCCAAAACAGTCAATATCTGAGCGTGAACCGAAATTAACCCTGGGACGAAGACATACTTCGACCTTTCACATGCAGCGGGTACAAACCCGGCGACTAGAATGTGAAAATGCTTGGCAAAAACGAAGAAAAGATCAGTGTCTCGTCCTGACCAACGAGAAACCCATGGGCCTGACCAATTAACGTGAGTTGCGCCAAGTGGTGGGGATGTCTTCTGCCGCAGACAGCGAACAAGGCCGGCATGAGACGTGAAGCTTAACGCTCGAAGCGTTGCGGGGAAGAAGGAGGAGATATATTCGGACGTCTCAACCCTGGCCTTTGAGCTGCTGTCCATACCGAACCCACCTAGAACCCTTCGAAGCGTATCTGGAGTGGTGTCCCACAGCCGCACGAGAACGTCTGCAATACCGGGACAGAAAAAGAAGGCATAAGCGCAAGTCTTGCCAGAGAAGGTTACAAGACTAGCTGGTGTTTTCCTCATTGACAATTTATCAACGCAATATGAGATTTGTGACAGGAGGTTTTGAGCAAAGATATTCCGTATGTTGTGATGTATAGAGTCGATGAGAAAGTCCGTCCCCGCTGACTCAAGGGAGGTGTTGGATCTTGAGACGAGGACTCCATTGTTGGATACTGTAGGTGTAACAGGCAACGATGAATTTTGCAAGGTTGGAATCCGCCATTCTGGTCGTGACATGATTCCAATTATGGCTTCTAGGAAGACTGGTCTATCGACTCCACTTAAAGATTGACTAGTCCTCCCATTGAGTACTTCAAGGAGTCCCGTCCACCATTTATTCAATATGGTTGTCCGTCGATCAAGGTCTTCGGGCCGGAGCGTCTGATTGGACGGGTGGTTCGCATAGCGGGAGATGAATGGAAGTACTGATGAGCGGAGGACATTGGCCTTGAGGGAACTATTCTTCGAGTGGAACCTTGGGAACTGTTAGCTGACACGAGAAATGAATTGAGTTAAAAGAAAGGAAAAATGGATTATCTTACTTTTGATAATCGGTGTCGAGCCCTCTAAAGACAGACCACAATTGATCCTTTTTCCGAGGTGCATCTATCTTGAGTTGGGGTAATTGAACAGTCCGTTTATGAGGAACAGGCGGAATATCATCATTTGACCCAGCCGGAGACCCAGTGAGCCGTTCCAATGAAACTTTCGCCCGCAGTGATTGAAGGGAAGGGCGTTTTTGTGTCCCGGTAGGAGCCTCCTTTTTCGGCTTGATTCCAAAGGTGCCCGATTTCCGATTGTTTTTTACTTGGAGGCTATTTCGACGAGATTTCTCCAACTTAGTGGGCGGCGCAGGCTGGTCCCCTGGTTTTTCTAAAGAAGCCATTTCCGACGATGTGCCGCTCCCAGCATTGGATTTTGCATCCTCGACCTTAGCTTCTTTAATTGCTGCAGGAGACGGGGAGCTAGACGACTTCCATGGTTTACGAGCAAAGGTCGCAATTGTGCTTGATACTGAGCGGGACTTCGAAGGCTTTTCTACAGACGAAGAGTTCCGAGTCTCTCTCGAAGTTGATGAGGACGCAATTGGAGCAGAACGTGCTTCAACGTCTGTGTTATTGTGAGACGAAATGGGGAGTGAGTCCTTCTTCTTTGGTCTGCCTTTCGATAGGTGGATAGACGATTGGCGTAAAACTTGTTTACCTGTCACAAAGCTATGTGGATCCAGTTTCACCACACTTTCAGCAGACTGGAGTAAATTCGTCTCCGAGAGCGTTCTCTTCACATCGAATTGGCTTTCCGTGGGTTCCAGTGCCGGTAGGTGATTAAAGCTAGCCGAGCGTGAGAGAGTAGGGGAACTGGCGCCATTTTGGGACTCCGCAGACGAGTTAGGCATGCTCTCAACGGAGAACAGTCAACACCTGGGGAAACGTGGAGGAGGGGTGGTATCAAGGGGGTGTCTCCGGAGATATGGAAGTCAGTCAGGCGGAGGTCCCGGGATCAAGGAGAGACCAGCTCTCCGCAGAGAAGGTTTTGGTTTTAAAATGCGCACCGTCAAACCATTTGTGGGTTTGCGCTTGGGACGGGCTTTGTGCGGGCGCAGCGGGGGAGTCTCTGCTTCCTCTTTGTGGAAGAATCAGATAGCAAGACGTTGTTAAATGTAAAAAGGGGAAAAAGGGCGAGGGCGGTATGATAAGAGGACAGAGGTAACGACGGCGGGTTAACAGAAGAGCCGAAAGGCGTGGGAAGCTGACGAGACAGCTCTGACGCTGTAGATGGAGAGAATAATTGGGTCTAGTTAGCATAGAGTAGAAAACTATGAAGGACGGATCCGGGACAAAGCTACTCTCCATTCTCTCCTACTAGGCTAGGCGTTGACGGGGAGAAGCAAAAAAAAAAAAAAAAAAAAAAAAAAAAAACAACAACGGGAAGTGTGTTTGGAACTTACAGTCTGGCAATTTTACATCGACGAGATTTTGTGTGAATAAACGGAGATCACGTCCTCGTCCAGCGCCATGAACTGGAGTACGGAGGAGTAGAGGTTGGTGTGCGTCAGGAGGTGACTGAAGGGGAGCAGAGCGGGATACACTCAAAATGGGGGGGTGTTTGTTCAGATTTGCGGCAACGACAGTAAACGGGGGAAAGGGCGTAGAAAGAGAAGGGGGCAGGAGAGGAGGGAGGGGGGAATTAGAAAACGAAAACGAGAGTGGAGCCCAAAGGACGAGGACGAGGAAAAGACAAAGAAGCCAAATAGCTTCAAGCAAGGGGACAGGCAAAGCGAGGGAACAAAAATTGAATTAATAGAGAGGCAGAGGGCGGAGGAACGAGGAACGAGGCTTTCAATCTGGGAGCGCAAGTGGTGGTTGGTGCCAGACCTCGGACGGCTGGCAGCAGAACAGAACAGGCAGAGAGCAGCTGGCAGAATAAGTTGACAAGCGGTCGGTCGGTCGGTCAGTCAGTGTGGGTGGGTGGGTGGGTGGGTGTTGTGACTGAGGTCATTGATGGCACCACCCCCCCCCCCAGCACGTTGGTTGGCGGGATGTGGTTGGTTGCTATTTCAGTCCTGACATAACAACTAACTCAGGCTCCCACGCTTCCGAGGGCAGAGGCTTGGGTTTTATTATAGCATTGTATTATTGTTGTTGCTGCTGTTGTTGTTGTTGTTGTTGTTGTTGTTGTTGTTGTTGTTGTTGTTGTTGTTGTTGTTGTTGTTGTTGTTGTTGTTGTTGTTGTTGTTGTTGCTGTTGTTGTTGTTGTTGTTGCTGTTGTTGTTGTTGGCATTGGTGTTGTTGTTGTGCTTATTATTATTATATTTAACTATTACTATATATTATTATTATTATTATTATTATTATTATTATTATCATTGTTATTGTTCTGATTCTGATTCTTAGTCCGAGTCTTCTTATTATTGATAGATAGTTCAGCATTTCCCGCTTTCTCTCAGTTTTTGTTATTACTTCTGGAGGTACAGCAGCCGTTGAATCTTGTTTGACTACGCCCAAGTGCATGGCAGCTCAGCCCTGCGCCGTACCCTTCAGCCTCGACGGAGACAGTTTAAGAAGAGAGTTAAAAATAAGAAAGTATGTGGGGAGGGAAGGGAAGATCTGAGGCTGTCGTTGTTCTTTATCACCCCGCCTGATTTTATTTATATCTTCTGGGTCTCGGTGAATGTGGCGATTTCCGTCATCATTTGTTGTTCTCCAGATTCACACTGCCAGCGTCCATGTCTCGTTAACAAGCTTATTTGCTTGCTTGCCAACTTTGCATGCAACCTACCCATCATTTCACAGACCTATCGCAGGTAGGTTATAACCTTGCAACCAAGGTTTTTGACAACCCCCCGGCATTCCGGTTATTACCCACATGTTTGACTATTCAATGATCAATGCAAAATACGGCGCCGCCCGGCACCCAAACATAGGATCTCAGATGTCAGGTTCTAGAACTAGCTAGAACGTATGCACAAGTCATTCTCTCTCTCTCTCTCTCTCTTTTTTTTTTTTTTTTTTTTTTTTTTTATGGTTTTTTAACCTACCTGTTCTTACTGGCTGTCGCAATTGTGTATCTAACTTATCCGTAAAAGAGCCAAGACTTGCCTTCGTGGATCCAAGGCCAGGTATGGGGCTGATGTTTCGCATTAAGACAATCTTTTTGCCGGAGCTTCCTCTCTTTCTTCTCTCTAACATCTCTTCATTCCCTGGCCTCCAATTCATTCAAAAGAAATGGCAATTGAGATCTGGTGTTTATCGTCGTCATTAATCCGACATATTCAGAATATTGCTGTTGCAGTACATACAACCGCTTTTATATCTCTGTTCGGCAGGGTCAAGGCCGCACGAAGGATATCCCTTTTCTTATACTATTGTCCCATATCGCTTCCCCGATGGGTTTTGAGAAGTCCAAGGCAGGAAACGTCTTGCTATTGTTTAACCAGTGTAAATCCCCTTGGATCTGATTTCATACTGTACATTCGTCAGGAAAGATCTTGTATATCTGCGGACAATTCCCAGCATTTGGCCTAATTAAATCCGCCGCGCACAGTGCCAGTTTCGGTTGAATATAGCATGGAGTCCCCAGACCAAAATGAGATACGAAACGAATGGAGGGAAAAGATAAAAGAAAGATTGGGTGTAAAAAGTATTTGGAAATGTATATATCTTTACAGGATTTCCCGTGTCGTTTCAACACCGACGACACACACACACACACACACACACACACACACACACACAAAGGATCTATTCAAAAGAGATTTTCTTGTCCTGCAATTCTATCTTCTTAATGGGCAGCGGGTGCCTCATCTTCATCCTCAAACCAATCCTCCTCGACGGGAGCAGCCTCGCCGCTAGCCGCTTGGCCTTCCACCTCGACCTCTTGGGACTCGTATGCCTTCAGATCAGCGGCGATGTTGGCCTCCTCGGGGGACGGGGGGGGCTTGGGGATGCTGAATTTCTGGACGTGCGCATCGGCATCGGAGGGTTTGGTTGGTGGGGGTTTGTAGGCGCGGAGTTCGCGGAGGTACATATCCTGTATGAGATCGGCTGGGAAGCGGTAGAACGTAGAAAGAAGTTTTTATGCTCGCGTTAGTTATCGGGAATGGTATGCATGCCCGGATCTTTGCGTGGGCATATGATATGCATCATTCAATGTGAGTATATATACCTTGTCTGATAGGGGTAGCGATGAAGGTGCGACGGGCAACCCTAAGAGGTTGTCGGGTTGTTCGGGCCAGAAGAGAGCCCTGGAGTACGGTCAGTCACGGCCTTCGTTACCCGGGGAGTTCCAATGGCTCCTACCGATGTTCTGAGGGATTGAGACATCATGGCAGTCGACATCAAAAGACGACAAGACGGTGGTTAGCGTGGTTGCGGCGGGAGAAAAGGGGAACAACATCAAACCATGATCGAATTTTGCTGCTCATTATCCGGATCGGGCGTTGTTGGTGGGAAGCACACGGCTTGGCACTGCTGACTCATCAGTAAGTCAGTTATCATCATCACGTGAACACATCGCCCCGCCGTCCGTCCCTACCGACCTTCTGGTCAACTGCAACCTCGCGCAATCAACCTCCTCCCCCCGGTCATCTTACAACCATCTCTCCAACCCCGTCAACCCATCCCCATCTGAGTCTCTGGCCGTGAATACCTGTCTGCTTCAAATGTGCCCGCATCGCTGCAGGGTTTGGATGTGTTCTGAGAAGCCTTAACCGATAGTTGGCACCGATAACGACGCCTGTTTCGTGCAACATCTGACTCGTTTTCAACCTCAGCTTCGCGGGGACTTCAGCAGTCCGGTCTTGCCTCGACAACTCTGACGGGGGGGTGTCGAGAGTCTTCATTTCACGGGGTTGAACCTTTTGCGCCGGGGAGCTTGAGCACCGTTCTGTGTGAAACTGTCGTAGTAGTTCGTGAAAGGTAAAGCTGAGATAGATTTGCTATCCTTTGGGTTTACGCGGTGTTCTCATACAGCTGTTTGAGACGGCCCAAGAGTCATCCACAATTCATTTTCTAGCTCTGCCTACTTTGTAATATGTGATCTTGAGATGAGCGTTAAAAGGATACTATAGTTATTTGATGAAGCTAACATGATCGTAAAAGATAGTGGATGCTTCCTCCAGTCGTCAAGACGTGGATATATAACGCTTGCCACTCGTCCATTCCTTTCATTTTCCTTAAATCCAGACCCTCTGGGCAATCAGACCCTGTTACCCTACAGTCGCCAAACTGTATTCGCCATTGTTCATACGTGTGTACGCCTTGCAACATAATCTCAAAGTTTCTTATAAGACTATCAAAAGGCGCCAGCGTGACCGGTTGGGCGTCAAAAAGATCTCCACGGCGAAGAAAATGGCTGCTGTGGGGACCGGGTTACGAAGTGAATCTGGCATTCTCTGGAAAGAAAACCTTGCTGCTTACTTGGTGTGTCCCGAATGCAGGGAAACGCCTCCCAATCTTGTAACCCCGGATTCTCATGAGACCATCTGTGGAACCTGTGGTCTCGTCTTGGCAGACCGAGAGATTGACCAACATTCTGAATGGCGTACCTTCTCGAACGATGATCAAAACAATGATGACCCTTCTCGTGTTGGAGATGCCGTGAATCCGCTCCTAAATGGTAACCAGCTTGAGACTCAAATTTCATATGGTGTTGGAGGTTCTCGAAGTCGGGATTTGCACCGTGCCCAGAACAAAATGTCCAGTGAGAAGACTAATAAAACTTTACTGGCGGCGTACAAGGAAATTGGTGCGCTTTGTGACGGGTTCAACATCCCGAAAAACGTTGCCGATACTGCCAAGTACTTGTTCAAAATTGTGGATGACGCAAAGGCATTCAAGGGGAAGTCGCAGGATGTGATCATTGCTGGCTGTATCTTCATTGCCTGTCGCCAGTGCAAAGTTCCTCGAACCTTCACGGAGATTTTTGCCGTAACACGGGTTACGAAGAAGGAAATCGGGCGGATCTATAAGGCTCTTGAAAAGTTTTTCACTGCCCAGAACCTGGAGCGAATCAATTCCGTGGTTTCCAGTGGCGGTAAGATTTCGCTCTCATACCATAACAAGAAGATAACAAGATTTTTGGCTCCATTTGAATTCACCCAGAACTAATTTAACGTGAAAAATATTCAGGTGTTCCTGACCCCAACGAGACTTACACTGCCACAACCTCCACCAAGCCTAGCGACCTCTGCAATAGGTTTTGCAATCTGCTCGATCTTCCCTTCCAAGTTACCAACGTGTCTTCTGCGTTGGCTGACCGAGTTACATCCACTGGTGAGCTTGCCGGTCGGTCTCCATTGTCTATCGTGGCAGCGTCGATCTACATGGCTTCCTTTTTGATGGGTCAGGGAAAATCCGCCAAGGAGATCTCCACCGTTGCGCATGTTAGCGATGGGACGATCCGGGGAGCCTACAAGCAAATCTATGCTGAGAGAGAACGACTCATTGACCCCGCTTGGATCAAGGATGGTAAAGGTGACATGAAAAATCTTCCTCCCAGCTAGATCTATGATCGATACCGATTGATATTGTTGGTTTGATTACGACCTCCCGGAATCTGGGTCGATACATGAGACAATATGGGAAAGAATGAAATGACCTCAGGAGCACACGATAATCAAATATTACCCCATATCTCAGCTCCGATCAGCGAAAAGGAAAAATAAAGAAGAAAAAAGAAAGGAACCAGATTTTATCATATACGACCAAAAACAGTTGTTTGCTATTTGCTTTTCTATTTCTTTTTGTCCTCTTTTACCTTTTTTAAAAGCTGATTTGATATTTTGATGCTTCTCTTGGTTTTTTTCCCCCCCTCACCACTCCGACAGCAGGTTGAAATGACTCAGTCGGCGTGCTCATGTTACCCAGATACTGAAAGCCCAGAAACCTACCACCAGAACCTCCCCTTCCCGGACAAACGGAGAGTTGGTCGTCGTCAAAGTCCGCTGTCCTAAGGATAGACGGCGGTGACCAAACAAGGCGTGTGGGGCAAGGGCATATTGTCTCAGTCTCCAAATTTGTTTGACTACGAGCAAGAGGGCCAATATCGCTTCATGGGGTAGTACTGTTTTGTTCACGTCATCAGGTTGGTCATGTCCCCTTTTTTTTTTTTTTTTTTTTTTTTTTTTTTTCAAAGCTGCGTCAAAGGACGATAATTGGCACAAGCCAGGAATCTGCACTAGTTTTCTGTTGCATGGGAACATTTGGAAAACTTATTTTATTTGTATGCAAATGACTTGGACGGTTGTATAATCATAGACACATAAACACAAAGGGAAAACTATATAGGTACTATATAGGTATTAATAATTAATTGATTCTGCTTTGAAGCTGGATGATCTGATATTGTCTTTTAAAGTATGAAAACATGTAGCGACGGAGAGAAGTTGTTGGACAGAATAAGTGAGTGTAGAGGATACCGAGTAAAATGAAATAGGGCAAAAAGCTCTATGACATCTATCTACTTCCTGAATTGAAGCATTTGCCATTCAACCCAGCTACCCTCGGAAGAAATCTACAAAAAGTGGCTAAAAAAATTCAAATGGACATAACTAACAGTGGAATCAATCCTGTATTGATTGGTATCTGATCTGTGATATTTTAGAAGAAGCGCTTGCTCCGAGGGTGTATAAAAATACAAACAAGAAGGAAAAAATCAGTCGAAAGAAGTGGAAGGAAAAGAAAGAGAGAAAATACACCAAAATAAGAAAACACATATCCTAGCTGACAATATATATATAATATAATATAATCAAAATAAAACGTAAGTGGAAATGAAAAAAAAAAAAAAAAAAAAAAAAAAAAAAAAAAAGGGGTACAAAAAGAAAAGAAAAGAAAATACTAGTGGAAATTGTGAAAATGGGAAGGAAATTCTGACGTTCTGCATACCCGTATCCAGATATTGGAGATGTGCAAATGAAAACCAGCGAAGATCAGAGTGGGCTGTCAATGGGATAGCGGGCGGAGAATAGGCAAAGCTATCTTTTTCGCAGATGAAAAGACTAGGTGTTGGGAATGAAAAAAATTGATGGTGAAAATAAATCGATGGCTCGAGTATACATAGGTATATATAAGAAAGACAAAAAAGAAGGACATAGGAGAAGGATGTGCCGGGTGTGTAAGATGGGGATGGCACGTGGGGCGAAAGAAAAAGGTACTCTGCATGCATTCATTCATAACAAGATATGAATGTGAGGTTGGGAATACTTCTTTTTGAAGTAAAGTAACACAGAGCATAGAGCACAAGGAAGAAGACATGAAGATGCAGCTCGCAAGAGGGTAATGAACTGGCTGGTTGTCTTTTCTTTTCTTTTCTTCACCTCTTTCTGCCTCTGGTGGTATTTAGTATATACATTTTCAGGTGATTTAAGAGGACGGGAAGGAAAAGGAAAGTTCTTTCTCAGATACTGAGCCCTATGCTGGCATCAGTAAGGATCTTAGATACCCTGTCTATCCATCTCTGCGTCTCTGTCCAGTTCCCGGAATCGATAGCATCACGTATTGCGGGGAAGATTGCAGCATCTTGGGCCGACCATGCCTGCGGTCCGAAGATGACATGTTTGAATTGTGTTCGGTTTGGGATCTATCAGTGATAAAAGAAAAAGGAGGAAAGATACAAATGGTTAGCATAAAATTTTTGCTATCATAATTGTAGCTGAAACATAAGGGAAATTGAAAGGGCAGCTCGGTACGAGAGAAGAAAAGGACTTACTCCGCCGTCTTTTTCTAGATCCAAAAGATGAGTTTCAAAGTAGGTCATGTGGCTATTATGGCTCATGCGTCTGATGGCCATGGCACTGCTTTCATAGCCGCCGGAAGACACAAGTGTTGCATTCCAATTGTATCCCCACCGACGGAACGAAGCGGCATTTTCACGGAATACCTTTGCAGCATCATGCAGAGGCTGCATGTTAACCACGTTTGGATCCGGGAGGGGTTTCTTAACGCCCTCATTGCCTTTATCAGGCGGTCGATATTGGCCTCGAGGGTGTAGGAAGGGAACATTTTTGGATTTGGTATAACTTTCCAGATCGGAGACATATTTCGTGACGGCGGAGGAGTAGGTTTCCATCTCAAAGGGGAGGATCGGGCTATCTGAAAGTTCGAGGAGGAGCAAGGCCCAAATCTGCCCAAGAACTTTGTGGTATTGGAAATCCGGGTCGCCAACTGTGGCCATCCAATCGTAATTGTCGTAGCAGCTGTGGAAAGGGTAGGGGTCGCCAGTGAAGCCAATGTCGATGCTCGACATGCCTGCAATATCTTGGAAGGCAACATAGTCACTTCCTGCGCCTAGGGCTTCGAGTTTGGACCCGTGTTTATCCCATAGGGACCGCAGTGTTTCGTTCGTGACTGGATCTGAAGTACGTTTGAGGATCTGTAGGAGGATGCGCTCGAAGACAGGGGATGCGGCAGCGCGGAATTTGGTGCCTGACACTGCAACATCGACGTTAACATAGGCAAAGCCGTTGCGGCGGAGATCATCGATATCGTTTTCGACGTGCTCGGTGGATCCGATCAGATTATAGTCCTCTCCATCCCAACTGGCGAACTCGATAGTCCGTAGTGGTCGCCAGCCATGGGCACGTAGCTTTCCGAACACCCTGGCCACTTCAAGAAGGACTGCACTTCCGCCTCCTGAATCCGCAGCCCCAAAACACCATGCATCTCGAGAGCTGCCAACAATAATCTTCTTTTCAGACTGTTCGATTCCAACTATTCTGCCGATTACATTGTATATCGGTTGGCGCTCCACTTCATCCTGGATATTTATAAGGTTGACCTTCGGTGATGATGGATCGCCAGACCACCACTCCCCAACTTCTGGGACTCCTCCCACCCATTCCTTGGGGACCTTCTTTCCATGACCCCGAAGCGCTTTCAACAACGGTTGAGCATCACGCCACGCAATGGGGATGCTAGGGATTTTAGGAAGCGCCTTACTGTCCTCCGGATGGAGTCTCTTTTTTTCATTAGGCCGAGACGCCCATCCGGGACTCAATACGTCACCGACTACCCAAGACGTCGTACTCACCCTTCCTCGCTGCACCCCATCACTAGGCATATATCGCCCCTTTGGCCACGTTGGGCCTTGGACGAACCCATCCTCAGCGGGGTCGGAATAGATAATGCACCCAGCAGCTCCAGCCAATTCAGCAGCTTTTATTTTCATTGCACCGTCGCGCTGAGTGCCATAATATCGAACCAGGACAATTGAACCGTTCAAATTCACACCCATATCAGAGAGCGCCTTGAAATCTGTCCGTGATCCGTAATTCGCATATACAAGATGGCCTGTAACATTACCGGATTTCGAATGTCCGTGGAACACGAGAGACTGCTCTTGCGAAGGGCTCCTGTATGCTTGTTCTTCGTCGATTTTGGCCTCCCATGCGAGCTCTGGTGGATCTATGATGGCGATCCTTCGTCCATTCTCTTTGGGATAGTTTAGGTATACATCGAATCTCTCAATCGTAACGTCGTCCATAAGCGAAGACTTGAATTTCTCTTCGATCCACTGTGCCAAAACATAATTCCCTTCAGTCCCAGCAACATGAGGGAATTTTGTCATAACCTGAAGATACTCGGCAATTGAAGACTCGTTAATATGGCTCTGGACGTATAGCCGTACCGACTCCGGCTCGTACATCTGGCCAATATTTAACCTGCGAGAGAAGCTGAAGACATCAGAAACCATAAGGGCGTAGATAATCCCCACGACAAAGAGCAATCCAATCAGTCTTAATATTATGATGCAATGTTGATGGTTCATCCACGAGAACACTTTGAAATTGAACTTGGGTATATATTTCTGCAACGGTAGATGTATCGAGGACAGTGTCCTTTTGAAATACGTAAAGCGTTTCGAGAATGAAGACCGCGATGCCGACGCAGAGGATTCTTCTCCTGGATCTTCCACATCCATCTGCTCCAACTCCCACCGTAGTTCCTCCGTCGATCCACGCGCAGAACTACCCCCATTTGTCGAAGGGGGGAATTCAAGACTTGATCGTGCCGACTCTACCATTGGTGGCTGGTAGTTTCCCGGATATCTTGACTCCCGAGCCTGCCGGCCAGAGTCGTGGCTGAGGAGACCTTGTCTCTCGGCATCATCGCTGACTTCTTCTGGGCCGATGCGAGATTGGGAGGAGACAGGATGGGAGGAGGTGGCTTCTTCGTAGGAAGGGATGGGAAGGAATTCGTACTTTGATTTCTCGTCGCCCATTGCTGCGGTGGAACGGTAGCAACTGAGAGGCCCCTGAATTCCCCTGAGCTCCCCTGAAGGATCGAGGGACGAGAGCTTTCAATCAAGGAGGTCTGGAGATGTGCGGTATCATGGCATTGTTCCCGTCATCGAAACAGCACGATACATCCTCAGAGAACGTGGTCGAGCAGTCGTCGAGGCGAAGGAGAGTCCAGGCTGGTAAAGTAGATAGATATGGCGAGACCCAAGCCCGCGTGTGTTGATAAGGTGAGATCTGGTAACGGGTTTAAAATAGATGTCCATCTCCGATGGCCCTTGGAAGTTCCAAGGGGATGATGAGTCGTCGTTGGTTTTGCCTCGGAGCCTCCGACAAGGCACTAGCGGAAAATTTACCAGAGCCCAAAAAGCCACCAAACCAACCTGCTGCGGCATGCGCCACTATTGCTGACTGTGTCAACTTTTTGCTCCAAGGTTTGTCAACGGCCCGTCACATCCACGGAATGCATCAATCAATCAACCATCACTGTTCAGATTCAATCCGCCGTGTGGGACTCATGAAAAGCATTGTTGGGGGTACACTGCACCTGCTGGCCTCTTCTGCTGTATGCGACTGCTGCACTGGCGCTATCCCTTTCCATGTCCCTCACCAAAATCTTACTCTCTTCCATCTTAAATGCGGGCCGCCAGTGAGGATGCCTCGACATGCGAACACATCCCATCCCTTCGAAGCAGTTCATCACCATCCTCTACAATCTGCTCTGTAGTTCTGATTTGGATGCTTCTTTCTCAAGAATTCTAGACGATGTTTACCTACGTTGATAGGCCGATATCTTGATTTCAATAAGAAGAAGCCTTCATCTTGAATCCCCACAGAGACGATGGCACGATTGCAGCTAACTCAAATCAAGGGCGTTTCCGTTACCTAGGCACCTTTGCAGTCCTCACAATTGAAATTCAAGAATGTCCCACTCTTCGCGCTCATTTTTAAGACAACAAAGCTTCATGATGAGCAAAGGCTTACCTTCTACTGCAGGCCCCTGCAATATGGACGTCAATTCCGTTGCCAGATCCAGGCACTGCAGCATCCCTCGGAATATCTAACTTCTGGATGTTTGATGCCAGTCTCACAAGCTACTCCCCCTTACTCTGATGGTCCGAAAGAAAATTCCTGGTGATGTAATAGATTCTGCCTAATCTACTCCCATGTTTCCAATTGACCATCTTCTCTATAGCCGGAATCGACGGCAAATCGCCCCATGGAACTCGTTGGGGCATTTTTTGGCGACATCGAGGCTAACTGGTCACGTTAGTCGTGACACTGAGGAAGACGCCAATTCGATGATCGCTTCCGACGTAGCCCTGCGTCTAATTTATTGATATTTTGGGCACGGAGATCGTTTTGGTTGTATGCCGTACTTTCCATGTACTTTATATTATGTGTATATGGTTGCCTGATCCAATTGAGCTACTAGCCAAAAAAGAAAAAGAAAGAAAGAAAGAAAGAAAATGCATTCCCAGCACGTGGCCCTACTTGAAGGTTTGGTTCAAGGAAACTTCCCTCAGAAAACGCAATCGGTACTGCGGATAGGTTGGATAGATGGGTGAATCGGCCGCTGAGCACAGAATTGTAGTTTTGTTGAAGGGTTCCGTATATGACATCCCCGCGACGTAGAGCCATCGTACCTGAAACCTTCCCGATAAACAGGAACTCCGCCTGGGACTGCAAGCTGGGGAGGGGGGAGGATTGGGAGATGGATTCGTCAGGCAGCGACAAGAGGCTTGAAATGGCAGCATGGGGAATAAGTGTGCAAGAATAAAACGTCGCTGCCTGCTTACGCAGGCTACAAGATTAATATTTTTTGTGTTTGGGAGGGAGGATAACTACAACATCAACTGCTTGGTTAATTGGGCCCAACTAGATAGTTAGTTAGTTACTAACTAACTAGTTACTTCAACTAGACTTCGGGGAAGCCCTGAAGTAGAAAAGAAAAAGCAAATATGAAAGGAGGCCTTCTCTCCCCTGGTTCCTTGCTGTAAGATTGCCCGTAGCTATAGCCGTGATACCCGGAACCATCCATCCATGGATGCAGGGCCAACAACGTGAGTGGCAGACGTTTGCGGAAACCAGGTCGCCGGAACAGCATCGACTGCAAGCCGGCCGATGACGGCGACGATTGAGACTCCTGGGCCTGAATATTGCTGTTTGATTTGGTAGTAAATGGGAGTAATTATTATCCATAGGTTGAAACGGGCAGGTGAATGTAGAGTTCCAGGTTATCTACGGCAGATAACTAGCTTGTTGTACGAAGCCCATTGCTGTCAGCATCTGTCGAGATACCTACGTAGGTATGATATTTTTTCCATGTCCAGCATCAATTGATGATTTGATATTTGGAATAAGCAGCACACTCTCAGCACCCTGATAAGTAGAACGAAAACTAATGCTGCATTTGTGTCGGTGTCGCAGCAGTTTTTGCTTTCTTCGCCCTAGCACTAGTCACATAGTGTGCGGTGGTGGTGCGGTGTGGCTTGGTCTATTGAATCTCTGTATCTCACTCGATCATCCGCTCCTGATGAGGTAGCAGGGTAAGGCACACGATAGTAGCTTGATGAGCGAGAAGAATGCAGGGAAAATAAAAGGCCGTGAAGGACAATCCACGTTACAGCATGGAGGATTGAATGGGGTTGTCTGTTCTATCTGTTACGTGCCAATATATATATATATATATATATACATAATATGCCGCCACACGGTCCTCAACCGAGCAGTTCTGCAGACAAAATAACAATCTCTTCTTCACACCGTCCCCTATTCCTCCTACGCTTCTCTTGTTTAGGCTCCAGAAGTCAAAGTATAGACAATAAATCCATTCAACTTCTGCTCATAGGCATTTGAAATAATAATAATAAAATGATATTCATAATGATGAGGATAATAATAATAATAATAACAACAACAACAACAACAACAATGATAATGATGATGATGATGATGATAATAATAAAGAATGGTAAAACTGGGTGGTATTGAACTCTCTTTTTGCTTCCTTCAACCCAATCTTGCCTCTACCCTCCCCCCTGGGGGGGCCCCTATCCCCTTAGTCCCTGGGATTCCCCCGCACCCGTGGTACGATTATTTTCGCTTTGGCCGCTCCGACTAAACTTTCGTCCACCAGCCAACCAGCGCCAAATACCTTCCGGGCACTACGACGCACTCCACAGAAATCGGGGCTACTTTTATATTTTCATTGACATCGACACTGCCTTTTCGCTCACCCATTCCGCCCTGCATGTCCTAGGCATTCAGCTATATTACCCTCAGTCTCCTGTTGATACCTTTATCTTCTCCCGCCTTCCCAACAGAATCAAATCCTCCCGTTTTTGCCTGCACCCCCTTAATACAACAATCCGGTACACAACAGAAATGTCCTCCCGCCCTCAGAACATCGGCATCAAGGCCATTGAGATCTATTTTCCCTCTCAGGTAGGTACTGGAAACCCTCTGTCGTGTTTTTGTTGCCGAAAAGCATTCCTCGCAAGCTAGAAACTACAGTATGGGGACTGACAATGGCGGTGTGGGAGGTACACAGTGCGTTGACCAAGCTGAACTCGAAAAGTTCGATGGAGTCAGTCAGGGAAAATACACCATCGGCCTTGGACAGACCAAGATGAGCTTCTGTGACGACCGGGAAGGTATGAGAAACACCATATCCTTTGCTATTTTGAAATTTTTGGTTTTCATTTCTTTCTACCCCTACCCCCTCCACCTTTCCGGTTCGACCCACCCCCTGGCTTACAAGGTTGCTGGACACTGCAGATATCTACTCCATGTCCCTAACGACCCTCTCCTCCCTCCTCCGCAAGTACTCAATCGATCCCAAGTCCATTGGCCGCCTCGAAGTCGGCACAGAAACCCTCCTCGACAAATCCAAATCCGTAAAATCAGTCCTGATGCAACTCTTCGCGGAGTCCGGAAACACAAACGTCGAAGGCGTCGACACCGTCAATGCCTGCTACGGCGGCACAAATGCCGTCTTCAACTCAATCAACTGGCTCGAGTCGTCCGCCTGGGACGGCAGAGATGCCGTCGTCGTCACGGGTGATATCGCTCTGTATAAGAAGGGCGCTGCCCGTCCCACCGGTGGCGCGGGCTGCATCGCCATGCTCATTGGTCCCGATGCACCCATTGTTTTCGAACCGGGTCTCCGCGGCTCCCACATCACCCACGCATATGACTTCTACAAACCAGATCTCACCAGCGAATACCCATACGTCGACGGCCACTATTCCATCAGATGCTACACGCAGGCCGTCGATTCGTGCTACAAGGCCTACAATGCCAGGGAGAAGGTCCTAAAAGCTAAATCCACCCACCAGAATGGCCATGCTTTCAACAGCAGCAACAGCAGCAGCAGCAGCAACAGCAGCAGCAGCAGCAACAGCAACAACAACAACAGCAACAACAGCAACAGCGTAAATAGCAACGGGGCGGCACCTGCCACAGGGGACAACGATGACTCCAACACCCCCCTCGATCGCTTCGACCATGTCATCTTCCACGCCCCAACATGCAAGCTCGTCGCCAAGTCCTACGCACGCCTGCTATACAATGACTTCCTTGCCGATCCCGCCCACCCAGCCTTCGCTGAAGTCCCCGCTGAGCTCCGAGATCTGGACTACGAAGCGTCCCTAAGCGACAGGAACGTGGAGAAAGCGTTTATGGCCTTGACGAAGAAGCGGTTTGGCGAGCGCGTGCAGCCATCCATCGAAGTGCCGACGATGTGCGGGAATATGTACTGCGCAAGCGTCTATGGGGGTCTTGTGAGTCTCTTAGCGAATGCGACTTTCGATCCGGCGGAGAAGGTGAAGAGGGTTGGTATCTTTAGCTATGGTAGTGGGTTGGCGAGCTCGATGTTTAGCGTTAAGGTTGTTGGGGACGTGTCGACTATTGTGGAGAAGATTGATTTGAAGAAGAGGCTTGCGGCACGGAAGACTGTGGCGCCTGAGGTGTATGATCAGGTGAGATTGAGATCGTCCATTTTCCATTCTCTCCCCCCTCCAACACCCTTTTTTTTTTTTTTTTTTTTAGTTTGTTTTTATAAATTCCTTTCCGCTCCTGAATGAACCTTTGTTGCCTACTCCCTCATCACAAATGCTTTTTGGGTTGGAATTCTTACAAACACTCTTGTTTTAAACGATAGATGTGCCTTATGCGCGAACATGCTCATCTCAAGAAGGACTTTGTCCCGGCGGGGAACACGGACACCATCATCCCTGGAACCTACTACCTGACCAAGGTGGATGACATGTTCCGACGCGAGTACGAGATCAAGGCATAGCCTTTTTTTTTTTTTTTCTTAAAACCCAGAGACGAGAGATGAGATAAACATGGAATAGGCGTAATAATAGATGGAATGGAGTGGCAAGGCTGAAATAAGAGAGTGAGCAGAAGGTAGCACCAAGGTGGGAGGGAGATTGACGTGGGGACAGGACGCAGGGACGTATATAGGTATATAGACCCGGGCTGGCCAAACCCTCCTAGCTAGGAGTTCGCATCATCCATTCACAATACCGCCCTTGAAGTGCATATTTCTTCATTTTATTTTTCGTTTCTCCATTGGATTCCCCGTTTGTTGAAATTCGCGAAAGGTTTCTGAGGTTTTTTTTTTTTTTTTTTTTTTTTTTTTTTTGTTTGTTTGTTTGTTATTCTCTTCTAGATGGGAGTCGGCGGCATAGAGGAAAATTCCATACCACCCGGAGCTGAGGGAAGCGGCAGAAGAAGATAAGCAAAAGCCGCGCGAGTTGATTACGGTTTATTATTTTTTATTAATAGTCCCTTTGAATAACTATACAGTGCCTCTGCATAAATATTTGGCAACCTTGACACTCACCCAGGTAGTGAGAGAATATTAAATATCAGATATTTCTATCATCACAGGTATATACATCTATACATTTGAGAGTAATTTTTATCAAAATTATAGATAAAATGATGTATATATACATATACAATGGTTACGGCCGACCTTCCTCGCCGCTTTTGAGGCATATAAATACCGCCCTCCTTCCCAACCAAGACCGATTCACCATGTTTCCTGGCGCTCGCCTACCTCGTGCTCTTGTGATCCCGTAACGCCTTTCTACCCTTCCGCTTTCCACTGTTCTACAACGACTTCTTTGATACAACTTGCACCTTTGGCTGTTGTGCCTTGCTGCTTTTCGACCTCCGTTTTTCTCTCGCTTTTTCCCTTTTTTTTTATTTTTATTTTTATCCTAGATAACACTCTCTTTGTTTCAATATCAAGGTTCGGGAAGAGTCTTGCTGCTCCCGATGCTCAAAAGGCTTGCTTGAATCTCCGCCTTCCTCTACTAGTTTGCGATAGTCCCATCAGCAGACCCTCCCACACCTCATCATTGTTTGCGTCAGGAGTCCTTGAGGAAGTGGACCAAAGAACACGAGCATTCTGGTCAAAACTGTTTCCCTTAACTCCTGGAAATCCACGTGCAGTACCTCCAACCCCGTGATTGTATAGAGACATTAGGAGTGGTAATTAGCAAATGTCCTTCTGTGGAACCGAGTCAACTCCCCACAATTCCATAAGAGAACACGTCCGACTTTTTATGGATTCCCTTCCCCGTTTGCGCTTCTGGGCTACGCCACGTGGGATTTCCTATTCTCTGTGCACCGGGGAGCCGGAGAAGCTGACTGTCTTTCACCTTCAAACCGTAGTCTAGATCAGCCAAGGCCATTCTGTCTATGCTAACCCGGCCCTGTTTGTCAAGGCTCCAGTTGGCCCATGACATTGTCAGGCTTCAACATGTAGTACTCGATCGACAAAAAAGCTTTAGACAGTCAAATTTCATGGCGGCTGACCTACATGCATCCAGCTCCTTGCGTGCAACTTCTTCAGTGCTTTCCCAGCTTCCCACAGAATCTGTTTTCTTGCAGCAAGGGGAAAATTCGGGTTGTCCTTCACCAAAGAAAGTAGGTCGTTCCTGAAGTATCTGTAAACTAGGGTGTGCTCCTCTTTGTTGTAGTCAATGTGCATTCGCAGGTGATGAGTATCTGCAAACTCGTTTCTGCAAACTCGTTTTTGAGCTGTAAGGACTGCTTAAATACATCTGGGGTTAAGCGTTTCACGACATAGGATTTATTTTCGCACCTGGCATCAGGGTAAATGAGCGAGAAGTTTAGTAAGGCGTGATAACACTGGAATGAGAAGCTCAATTCTTTGGATGAGAATGGAGAACCTGCTCACACTTATGTGCCCGACCGGAGCGATCAAAAAGGATCGAATACCTTCTTGCCCTTGGAATGCACCGCGCCATAGAAAAGGCTGAGAAGTATTGATGAGAGCCTGCAAAGGATTTTGAAGGCACAAAACAAAAACTCTGAATAGACCACATTCGAAAGGCGCACCTTGCTTCTTGAACTTGGTTCCTCCAATGTAGCGTAGCCCGGGGCGCTATTGGATTTGTTAGTTACGATACTTGATTAGTCAGCTTCAATTGTACTGTATCCTCTGTATTTAGCCTCTCTCACTTCTTTAAATCGATGACTATCGTGCTTTTTGTTCAATCAGACCTGCCCGCCTATTCGCTACAGGATCAAGTACGGAGTAACCTCTGAGAGGTTCGGTTTGGATTAGCGCCTTGGCATATACGTTGAAGCTGTGCAAGCGAGAACTAAGGCTCATCCCGCCCGTCCCGCGAGCCTCTCCTTGGTCCAAACGTTTTCTGCAGTGTGTGCCAATAATCGGACGGCGAATCGAGTTTCTGACCCAGATATGACGAAAAGTTAACCTCGGTCATAGCGCAATTAGGCTGCAAGGGTTGCCAAGTCATGCGGTAATAAAAGCAAATACTTTGTCTCGATGATAGCATATCTCCACACAACTCATCAAAGTCAGGCGTCCTTTCAAGGATTTTGGGTTCGCTAAGTTTCATACCGCTGTCATCAACAGCAAATTAGCTCATGAATCCGATGCGCCGGTCGCTCAAAAATAAGGGAGGTTAGTTGCTGGCCTAGTACGGGAGTGTTCCTATTGGTGTTACAGACACCCGGGTCAAAAAAATCACCTACCACGACATTGCTTCGATTTTGATAATTTGGCGGTAGGCTTGATACTTGTGAATGCTAAGAGGTGCGTCAGGCCGTCTGTGGAGAGGCAACTTGTATCGGTCTGGTCATTTCTCGCATTGTCAAGTTGAAAATAGCCTATTGACCGGCCCATCCACTGATTCTGGGCCACACAGCTTGTCGAGGGCCGTAAGATAATCTCACATGAACCGAATTCCCTTTGGCAGGGAGTAATTGGATGTGCCAATGAATAGTATCTGTGGTGGTCTCTATATATATGAGCTGAGCATCTGTCTTTGACCAGAACTGAAAATGAAGTAGAGAAAAGATATCTCTGAACTCTGCGGATTATGTGCTGTGATGGTTATTCCAGTGGGATTGAGTTGTACTTTCTTGATTGCTGCTGCCAGAGGCTCCGCCCGCTCGGTTCTCAGTTTCTCAAGATTGGCAATGGGGCTTGCCTTACGGTCTGGATGATCTGCGGGTAGACGGGCGAGTATTCGGGCTGGCTTAACTGCTTTAGAATGGCTTGTGTGAGCCCTCCAACCAGAGCAACAGCATAAGAGTTCTGAGTCATTTTGAGCTTTGCCGTTGATAGATTCTTGGGATTTTCTGCTTCGTGTGGCTCAATAGCTATCACTGAGCCATCTTGAAGACAAGCAATTATTGCATCGGACGAGACTTCACACCGGAGCTCCCAGCAGCCTTGCGCCAGATTCTTGAATGTCCCTGAATTATTCCATTCTTCACCGTCGGCCGGGCTAGATAGAGAGGGTCACTTGTAGCATTAAGGGCCAAAGCAATTGGTGCAGCGGTCGGGGAATCCAAAGACTTCATTCTCCTCTTTGTGACATGTCAGGTGTCCTTCAGGGTGGTCTTCAGTGCTGCACCTTCTGCAGCGGAGGCTGTAGTTGCAGCATCTCTTTGGGTGGAAGCCCCAGCATCCTACTACATTGTAGGATCTGGGTCTTGGGTGGCTTAATGACAATTGGTCTACGTGACCGTAGATTTCCACCATCTTTGGCAGACTATTCACTGCTTCAGACGTGAAGGCTAGAACTAGAGCATTTTGAGGGTTTTCCCGGTTGGGCTCTGGCCCAACGTCTCCGTTGTAGGGGGAGTAATTCAAGACTCTCTTTCTCTCTCTCTCTCTCTCTCTCCAAGAGTGCCCTGGTGGCGCCTGGGGCATTCCCTCTACCTTTCTTGCCAACGACTTCTCTCGCAATATCGCTCATTCCCCCACTTTGAAATCCGACGCGTTCTCTTTACCGCATGTTGAGACGGGCGGATATTACTACCTGCACTCCTCCGTCTCTGGATGACCAATGAATAGCCGCCCTTTGAAAATCCGAACTTGTAAAGTACACGCCAAGTTCTATTGCAACACAGCCCTCCCCATCCGGTCGAGGCTTGGAAGCACGAACGCACATCCTGAAACTGTTTCAATACGTGTGTCTGTGTTCATGGGGGTTGGTTTCTGGCGCGACGCGACTACTGACAGGGTAGAGCCGCAAAGGACATGGGAATGGATTACTACCATGGACGGGTCTTGAATGGTGATATATGCCATCTGCCATATGCACAAAAGATGACTCACCGCTAGACCAGTTATACGTAGGGCAAAGATGAAACATGTTTTGGAAGGACGGACGTCTTGACGTCGTGGGGTAGCGGCCAATTGAAGGGCTCCACGCGCTGGAAAAGCGCCTGGCGTGCAACAGACGGTCAAGTCGCGTCAGGTTGAGCTAGGTTAACTAGTGCACGCATACGGCGAGCAGAGAAATGGTTTCAAGTTTCAAGTTTCAAGTTTCATCACGCTCTGATGGACGTGCTCCTTCAGGTCCCTTTCGCCCAAGCCTAAACAGGCAGAGTAGGGCTAGGGCGGGATGAATCACGCGTCGTAGTGCATGGGAAGGGAGATAATTGCTGCTGACCAATCACCGCCCTCAACGTCCCGTCCAAACCCCCAGCAACCGCGCAGACCCCAAACTTCCAACATCCCAACCTGACCAAACAGGTCTCCAGTGAGCAATATACCACTCACGTTGCTTGCCGCTGGTTCTGTCGCTGTGACTTGCAGCAGCACTGGTCAACCACGGCTTCTGACTGGGAAGTCCCACGTTCACCAAGGCGCCAACTGCAACAGGTGCACTTCTAACCAGAATTACCACCAATAGGAGACGTGGCCCCCCATCACTTTTGCCCTCTGGATAGAAAGAGAAATTAGAACACCGTGCCAGACATTGCCAGATAAATGTCAGAGTTGCAGAGTGTTTCTCACTTTCTGCGCTCATTTTCTACGTCTGATTACTCTATGTTCCAGTTTGCCGCCAGCCGACTCTCCGGCGCCTGGAGATTTGCAGTTAACTGCACACATATCTCTGGCACAGTCTCATCAGACGCTGTACCTGAAAATAGCATCATCAATAAACACTGAAGCTGCCATATATTACACGGTCCTCAATAATAATTCACCGTTATGCAGCTCATAATAACTATGCGCGTATCCAAACCACGTTAACCCCTAACCATTCCATTTTCGCGTCAGGATCATACCCGCGTGAGCTTTGACGATGATCGGAGGCTAAGAAAAAGAAAAAGAAAAATTGTCAATCCTCAAACACATGCTCCTTAGCTTAGGCGCGCTACCTGCTTATTTTTAACTGTTTTATTTAGATCATGTTTCATGTTCATCTATCTATCAGTGCCTCTGCGCGATACGATGGAGGGCCATACTTCTTCGTCGCGGCACGTCTGTCGGAGAAGATTTAATACCCAGCCCAATCCACTTGTTTTCTTCCAGAAATATTCAAACATTCATTCAGACATTCAATCAACAATTAGTCAAGCAGTGAAGCAAGTCTTCCACTTGGTCTCGATTATCTAGTTCTACTCTCTTCCTTTTTTTACTGGCTTTCCTCCTCCCATTTTACACCTTACCTCATCTAATCCTCAAAATAATTATATCCCCACTTCATAATTTAAGCTGCTTACAACGAATCTTCGTCGTTGTTTCGTCTTTGCTGGCATACACCACATCTTACACTTTCTTTCCTTCGTGTGGGAGTCCAGGACTCTTTTTTTAATATTTTGTCATCATTTGGTATGTTCTGAGGATATCCTCCCGGTCTCGTGACCTCCACCTCTTCGTTTGGTACGCTGTCCCTGACACAATGACGCAGCAACAATGTCATCGGAATTATATCACTACAGGCCTTCAACACCCCCTTCCATGCCAACTTCTGGGTATCTTACTGTCAGCCGTAATAACCATAATTATATTCATGCCCGCGCGGTCTCGAGTTCCTCTAACAACTCGACTCCGGAGTCTGGCATCACCAACCTCATCACCCCAAACCGGTCCCCTGTCATCCGCCAGCATGGGCCTGCTCTACTTCCTAGAATCAGATCACAGGATCTAACGGTTGAGCCTGTGTCCTGCAGTGGACCTATCCGAGCCCGCAAGGCCTCGCTCAATGTCCGCAAACCCCCTGGATTCGTTCCCTACCCCGCCAATCGATCCCAAGCGCGATTATCTCTTGCCTCGCTAATTGACTGTTCCACGGTTTCACCAATCTCCGCTTCTTCCGTGGTTGGCAATGGGGGCCCCTCGACCCTTTCATCACCAGTTACCCTAACCCCGTCTCATTCGAGGAGGCTTTCAGGCCGTGGCCATTCTCGTTCGACTTCCACCAGCAGCATCGACGAGTCAATTTGGGGCCGCTACGCATATCCAACCTACAGAAATGTTCCGAGATATGTGTCTCAGTATAGCCCTACGGCCCCTGTTTCAGCAACATCTCATCTCTCCATGTCTTATCCACCCTTTAATGAACAGGCTGCACCTCAACTGGAGCCTTCCCTGCTCCCACTGCCTTCTTATCCCTATCTCGAAAATCCTGTGACATCTGTGTCTTCACTTCTCCCTGCCCCGGCTCTCATTAGTACTCCCCCTTACTCGGACTCAGGCGACCTGGAACTTTCCACCACTCTCCTCAAATATTTAACAGAGCCCACCCAAGCCATCAACTTAGTGAGCAAAGTCCGTGTCCCTCTAGGTCGTGGCCAACAACAGCATTTCTGGTGGGACATCCGAAACCTCAGAAACTGGACCAGTTTCTCCCTCTACACCATCCATTCCATCCCAAATCTAACGGAACTCCTCACCACCCAAGTCTCCCAAGACACTCACCCCCTCTCCGCCGTTTCTGCTTCTCGCCTCTTCCCAAGTTCCGAAGGTTCGCTCTCTGAACTAATCCGCGACATCTACGCACCACGCGTCAACGCCGCCCTCCAAACCTCCCTTGGAAAAGATTTTTGCCTTCACCTCAAACCAACCCCCGAGGCCTTTCTAACAGGTAACCGCAGCAAAAGTGGCCCCCACTTCATTGCCAACTACAACACGGATACGGCGCAGACGTCCTCGGGCGCCAAACGCGGGCGCCTCGTAGGCCTCGTCAAAAGCTTCGACTGCTGGAACAGCGGCATGCGCAACCAACAACCGCACAAGCGCGTCGAGTACCTGAACGGCCTCGCGCATCTCCAACGTTGCATGCGCGATCACTCCTGCCGCTACGGCTTCATCATGACCGAGATCGAACTCGTCTGCGTCCGCGCTGGATGCGACGAAGGCGATAATGTACCCTATTTCGGCTACCTGGAAGTAGCCGCACCGATCCCGACGAATCTCTCATCGGAAACTTACTCTCCACCCTCACCACACAATCTTAATACAAACATGGACCGTTCCCACTCCGCAACTTCAAGTCAATCATCCAGCTTCTCTCCCTCCCCCTCCCCTCCCCTCCCTTATTCCTCTCACTCCCGCTCAACCTCACCTCCATCGCCGTCCCACAAAACCCCCCTCACTGCAACCCTAGCCCTCTACTTCCTCCTTTTCCTGTCCAAATCCGAACCCCTCCCCACACAACCCTCCTGGTACCTAAATGTTGGTGGATCCGGCGTTCTGCCACGCCAACGTGTCCTTCCCGAGGGAAAGGATAAATGGATCCCCGACCCCCAGACGGGCGAGAAAAGAGATGCGAAAAGGGTGCGTGGGTGGGTGTGGCCGCAGGATCCGTGGCATCGGAGAGAAGGGGGCGGGGCGAGCCGTGCGAAGGCGCAGGCGCACGCACAAGCTCAGTTGCAGTTGCGGATTCAGCAGCAGAGCCGGCAGGATCAGGTCGCTTGGGCGGGGGCGGGGGCGGGGGCGGGAGGGAGGAAGAAGTGGCATAAGTAGGTATTTGGGAGTGGACCGGGTGGTGTGGATGGTGATGAAGTCTATGACGATAACGATAATGCTAATGTTAATGCTAATGGAGTGAAAGGGGGTGCGAGGTAGGGCATGGGCTCCTGCTGTTTTTGTAGGTCTTTTCTTTGCGTTTGTTTCTTTCTTTCTAATCGTGTTGTTTTATTTCTTATTCCCTTGATGACCAGCTCTTACAATGCGATGATGCGGGGTTTCACTTCTGTAAAAAGCTATATTTTGACGGTATGCATGGCTATGCGTGGAAACTTTTTGATCCTAAATTTTAATTCTTATTCACCTATTTATCCTATTTCCGTTCCTCCTTCTCCTTCTATTCCATTTCTATATTTTTTTAGTTATTCCCTTGTGCGATTTTCTCCGAAGTAACCTATATATATTTTTTTACTCGACTATCCTCAACTTTGCGCGATTGTGGTGAGGAGCTAAAAAGCTTTCCTTTCTTGACTGTGTTCCTCACACATTCATTTCTTAATAGAGAATTCTGCATATTCTACTGGCGTTGGAATTTGTTAGACTACATAGATCCATGGATTCTTCTCTATAGACTTTATTAATGAGTGTTACATGCTAGGTTCATACCTGCAAATAACTAGTTAGTTGCATATGGATTAGCTCAGCTGCTGACCTTTTAACTTCGCCATTCATGAGGAATATCAACGCTGGAAGGGGGAAAGTTTCAGATGTGCTTTGGATTAATCACAACTTGATGCATATCAAAAATTTCTCAAACAAGGATCCATTCTTCATAAAATCTTTCACAAAAAAATCCTTTCATTGCGAAATTCGAGTTCCATTTATTTTAAGAAACATTCATAGCTGTTTTGCATATGCATTGGCTGATGATTCCCCGGGTGGGCCCAGGCGCTCGCTTCGTTGTTATCGGAAATCAGCATAGGTGTGTCATGCAATTTTGAGGTAACTAGTTAGTTAGATCAGGCAAGATTAACGTCTGCAGCTGTCCCTAAGCTCCAGGGGATCGAACTTCTTTAACTCCTTTGCCTCCTATACGCGCCTGTTGGTTGTGAACATTGCGCTGTTCATGCACTGGGCGCTTAAGTTCTTTAACTATCTCTAACTAGCTAGTTAATATAGTCTGTCACCTTCACAATTACCTGCCTAATCACCCGCACCCAAATCTAACAAATTGAGGAATTAAGCAATCATCAACTAGAATTTCTCAGATTAAATATATAGATCTATTCCTTAGGTCTGTTGGCAGGTTCTAGGAGAATGACCGACTATATCACACTTGCTGCAGTGTGGTGGAGCTCGCTTTCTAGGCAGCTGGTTCAAATCTTCTACCCCTTTCTTGCGCTTTTTCTCAACTGCAGCTCTCAGCTCCTTAATTTCTCTTGCTAAGGGATAGAGCCCTAGAAAAAATCCTTCTTATCAATATGATTGATCCCTAATCTCATGCTATCCTCAACCCTTTCGTCTGTATGCTCGTTTTAAGGGTCCAAAGCAGCTCATATCTAGTGGCTGCAGCAGATGAGATGAATGAACTGGCATGTGAAGAGGTATAATAGACTTCTCCATGCAGTACTGATCAAATTCAGATGTGCTGTGACTGCCATGTCCATCCATCATCAATAGCCTATATCTGCCAATCGTACGAGCCCTGGTGTGCTTCTCAAAGATCTCCTTGAGCCAGATTATACCCAGCTTATCCGTGGTCCAGCCATGTTCATTCTCGAACGATCTTAGGATCTTCACATAAGGCTCACTCGTAGTTGTATTTGCGTGAGAATCTAGTCTTTAGTTCCTTATGACGTGGAATTAGTCTTTGAACCCATTTTTCTCCCACAGTAGATTCAGCTCGGGTAGAAAGTAGGAAATCCACCATATTTCATGCGTTTTCAATTCGAGGAGGCTGACTTCTCTCATCCACGGATATTATCCATTGGACTAGAGATTCTTCCTCTATGGAGGTCAGCTTTCTATTAGAAATTTGAGCATTTGAACATGTTTTGACTTCCTTGATTTGACCGCGTAAGGTCGAGGGTAGAACATAGTACGTTTTGGCAGCAGTCGTAATATATGAAATTTGACCTGTTTTATAGGCCTCAATGGCTAAGAGAAGCCTTCCTTCTAGATTAGAAGCTTGACCGTTTGATTTTGTGGGCATATTTGATGATTTGGTGAATATGAATGGATTTGGATTTGGATTGGGGGGGGGGGGGTTGTTACGGGAAGGTGATCCATCACGTTAATGCAGCGTCAACCCTCGTCCATTCATTCATTCAGCATGTATTCAGCAATTATGAGTACAGATCGGCTTATTTTGGCCGCCTTTAATCCATTGAAAATAAGGGATAAGTAAGTGACAAGCTGTCAAGCTACATGATGTTCCTCTTACAAGCTCACATAACTAACTATATCATTGATTAACTATACGAACAAAAAAGTTGATGAAGACGGAGCGAAGGTGATTGAAGTTGTTCAGATAATGAGCGTAACTTTCAACAGCTGAATGAGCATTCTACAGTCTTGATTACAACCTCTCTTTTTCTCTCATCTTTTTATTCTCTTCTGATGATATGATCAAAAGTTGGTGGTTGGATCAACTTGTTAAACTAAAGGTCATTGGCTGAATATGACAGCCAATCACAGCCCGTTGAATTTCAGCCAGCACTGCTTATCTCATGCTTATCTCATGCTTATCTCATCCATTATCTGACAACCAGCCGACTTTCAGAGCGATTGCAACACTGAACAACCGACTTGCGCAACAGCGTCACCTCCATCCGTGTTTGGTCTGCTGCGACTTTGCTGTGGTGACCACGTCAAGCATTGTTTTAATGGAGCCCCTCATTTCTTAGTGCTATTTAATATTAGTTCACCAGTGTGAAAACATGCACTCTTTGCCCCGCAAGGAATGTGGAGGCTCTGCGTCTGGAACCACTCACTGCTCGCTGCAGCGTGATAGCTGTCACTCCAGGACTGTCACTAGCTGTATAAGAAACATTCGTTGACTGCCAGTTATTTAGGGATGGGCTTGCCATTTCTTCAATGACCAATACTGCTACCCGCCCACTGCCATAAATTCATTATTATTTTCCTGAAACTCCCTCGAATCAAATCAAAAACTTAGGGTATACTTTATGAACTAGAGAATCTTATTCGGAATTACCCTCCATGGCCTCCACCGAGCCCACGAAGCACATTGCCACAGCAGCGCCTAGGTTCCTCGTTATTGGCGCCGGGTCTCGTGGCAACGCTTATGCTCGCGCTGTCACTAATGCAACACCCGGCGTCATTCATGCTGTTGCAGAGGTGGATGCTTTCAAGCGCCAGGGGTTTGGGCGGAGCTATATCTGGGGCAGCGAACCTCCAGGGGAGGGACAGGAGTTTGCTGACTGGAAAGAATGGTTGCAGTGGGAAAAATTGCGTAGGGAAAAGGAGAAGGAAGGGGGTGGGGAGCAGCCAAAGGGTGTCGACGGGGTGTTTATCTGCACCCTAGACGAGATGCATGTGGAGATCCTGCTCGCCATAGCCCCCCTCAATCTTCACATCCTCTGTGAAAAGCCCTTGGCGACATCGCTCCAAGATTGTCTTGCTATCTCCCATGCTTTCAATGAGAATAACCTCTCCAAGTCAAAAATATTTTCCATAGGCCACGTCCTGCGCTATAGTCCACACAACCAGATTCTTCGCCGGCTGCTGCTCGAGGATAGAGTTATTGGCGAGATTACGTTCCTCGAACATACAGAGCCCGTGGGCTGGTACCACTTCGCACATAGCTTTGTGCGCGGCAACTGGCGCCGCGAAACTCAAGGCGGAGACGGCAGTCTCCTGACAAAATGCTCCCACGACATCGATTTTATCCTCTGGCTTCTCTCCTTCCCACCGCCAGGAGCCCCAGATGACTACCCACGTCATACACCCCAATCCATCTCCTCGACAGGCTCATTGACCCAATTCCGCCAAGCGGGTAAACCAACGGCGGCTGGAGATGCAACAAACTGTCTCTCCTGCCCCGCTGAAAAAGACTGTATCTATAGCGCCATTAAAATCTATAAAGACCGCTTCCTCTCCAAGGGGTTAACGAAGTGGCCCGTTCATATCGTCTGCCCAGATATTGAAGACACCTTCGAGACATCCGGGATGGCCGCAGCAGAATCGCTACTCATGAAAACCTTGGCAGAGGACTACGACAAATCCACAACTCCGGATGCTGTAGTTGCCGCACGCCCCTGGTTTGGCCGCTGCGTCTATGAATCTGACAACAGCGTCATTGAGAACCAGGTCGTCTCCATCTCCTGGGCGGATGACCCACTCCCGCTACCTTCCGCAGCAACAGCAGGGCAACAAGACTTGCACACCCGCCTGCGCGGACGAGGCGCTAAAACTGCTGTCCTCCATATGGTCGCATCGACGGAGGCACAGTGCGAGCGTCGGGGGCGCGTTTCTGGTACGAAGGGTGAATTAACCTATGACAGCAAAGCAATATCTGTGTATGATTTTGGCAGTGGGGAGAGGGCCATTACGAACGTGCCGGAGCCTCCGCCAGAAGAGACGGAATCGCACGGTGGAGGGGATTATGGGCTGACGAGGGCGTTTGTGAGGGCGGTAGATTCCGTGGAGAATTTGGGATGGGAGGCTGAGAGGGCACAGAGGGCGTTTGTTGGCTGTTCATTTGAGGAGGCAGTGATTAGCCATGCGACTGTGTTTGCGGCGGAGGAAGCGAGGAGGGAGGGGAAGGTTGTTAGGTGGCAGGAGTGGTGGGCGGGGAAGCGACGGTGATGAATTGAGGTCTGTTTTTATGCGGTGGTTTTGTTGTCCGTTCACCCTTTTCTCATTATGCTTATTGGGGTGTACTATTTTATTGATGACAGCCATGAATTCTTTTTCATCAACTGAGGGATGCTTGCTTCAGAGTTACTTCTTTTTATGTTGATTCATTTAGCAATGGTGGTATATACTTTTCTGTGCTACTCATATCATCTGGTATTTTATAATGGTTGAAGCTTGTTATCAGTTGATATCCACAACGGAACACTCGGGGGTGAAATTAGAGAAAAAGAGACTAGGGGCTCCAGTAATCGATGAGAAAGAAAAGAGAAAACACTTCACTTCGTTATTATTGCTGTGATTAGAAAAGAAAAGAAAAGACTCCTAAGATAACATTCAACTATGAATCAGAGTATATTTAATATAAAAAAACAGTTTGCTTAATTCATTTAATTCATGTAACTATACTATATCTTGACATAGCTATAGAGAAAGCTCACTGCTCGACCTAACTCTCCACTCTCATCAACTATCACATCTTTTCATTAGTATCCACTCATCACAATTTACTCTTAGCATAAGTCCACATCCTCAATGGCCACTTTGAACGTCCTAGATCTAGTTGTCCCGTCTATGTCTTGACATCCGGCTCCTCCCTTCCAATAAACTCTTTCAGCCTCAACAACTGCACCGCCAACGCAATATTCTCCTTCAAATACTCCTGCGCATCTTTCCCAAACTCATTCTGATCTGGCTCATGGCGCTCAACATACAACCTAATCGTAGCCCCACTGCTGCCCGTTCCTGACAGGCGGACTACGATACGACTCCCATCATCGAACTTGACGTAAATGCCCTGGTTCTTACTCACGCTGCCATCCAGATCGGTGTAGGAGAAGTCACCAGCCTCGAGGACCTTGCGTCCCGAAACGCTCGAGCCAAC
This sequence comes from Paracoccidioides lutzii, assembly GCF_000150705.2. Taxonomy (NCBI): domain Eukaryota; kingdom Fungi; phylum Ascomycota; class Eurotiomycetes; order Onygenales; family Ajellomycetaceae; genus Paracoccidioides; species Paracoccidioides lutzii. The sequence goes on along the minus strand of NW_015440950.1, from coordinate 788,145 downwards.
GAAGGTATCTTTCTTGGTGGTAATAAGCTCTTTGAGATTGTCAATTACCTTACTCGCGCCTGCGGAATCGACATTTTCGTAGTCGTAGCGAGTGAAAAAGGTGCGACCGTATACCTTCCAGAAGTCATGTTGGATTGCGGCAATGCTCAGGGGCTTTTCGGGATTGGCTTTAGCGATGCCAGCGATAATGTTGAGCCAGGCGACGATGGCCCAGAGCCCGTCCTTTTCGCGGATGTGGTTGCTACCTGTGCCAAAGCTCTCTTCACCACATATTGACATTTTCTTGTTGTCGAAGAGAGCGCAGAAGAACTTCCAGCCCGTGGGTACTTCGTAACATTTCAGGTTTTGCGCTTTGGCGACCAGATCCACTGCGCCTGAAGTTGGCATTGAACGGGCCAGGCCATATACACCCTGCATCCTAAAATAGGGAATCAGCTTCGCGTGATGGGCAATGATGGCCAAACTGTCTCCTGGTGAGACGAAAGTGTTGGCTCCGTAGATCATGTTGCGGTCTCCATCTCCATCACTTGCTGCACCGAATTGAATGCCGTTCTTGTCAACAGCCTCGACAAGGGAATGGGCGTATGTCAGGTTGGGATCCGGGTGCCCACCACCAAAGTCAGGAGAGGGAACGCAGTTTTGAATGCTGGAGGGAGGAAGGCCAAGTTCATCCACAAAAATTGCCTTTCCATAGGGGCCGGTAACTCCATGCAGTGCGTCGAAGAGGACCTTGAAATCGGGGTGCGTCTTAAAAAGGGACTTGATGAGATCGAAGTCGAATATTTCCTTCAACATCTCGACGTAATCGGTCGTGGAATGGATAATTTCCACCTCCAAGGATCCATATTTCTTGATGCCAATTTGTGAAAGATCGATGTCCGGTATTTCAGCGATTTTGTATGATGTCAGATTCTTGGAGGTTTCGTAGATCTTATTCGTCACAGACTCGGGAGCTGGAGCACCGTTGGAAAGGTTGTATTTAATACCGAAGTCCGCCTTTGGTCCTATTGATACAACGAGTTAAGATATGTATTGCAATCCATGCAGCGGTGAACTCCCAGGATTTGAGACCCATCACCAGAAACAAGACGTTTTAAAGCACACGTACCACCTGGGTTATGACTTGCAGTAAGCAAAATTCCACCAGTAGCCTTCCTCTTTCTGATAACATGGCTCGCAGCGGGTGTGCTCAGGATACCATTGTGGCCCACCAGCAACTTTTTGACACCGTATGCTGCTCCGATTTTGGCGATCAATTGCACGACTTCTGGATTGTAGAATCGCCCATCACCCCCAATGACCAAGAAGGAGCCCTCAACACCCTCTGGAATAGATAGGAGAATGCTTGTGATGAAGGATTCAGAGTAATTGGGCTGCTGGAAGACAGTGACCTTTTTGCGAAGACCAGATCTGCAAGTGAATTAGCAGGTGGATGCTGATGACTTGGTTTTGGAATAGGAAAAATACCTACGTTCCGGCCTTCTGGTCTGTAAACGGAGTAATTGACACAGTTTTGGCGCCCATATTGAATATTTTCGCCGTGCAATGTCCTCTTGCGCTTGGTTGGGATGGGACTAGGAAGTATGCAACCGAAGACGCGATGGTGTTTATTTAAATTGGTAGAATGAAGAAAAAAAATAAACTTTAAGAGCCAATTTATATCCTTTCACCCGTTCGCTACAGCTAACAATAGTACACACTGGGGCTTATCACCTCTTTAGAGAGGATTGTGACATTTGGATTCTGGGTCTATTAAGGGTGTTGAGAGAATTGTTAGAAGATTGTTGAGATATGTTGAAATCCAGTTTTTGGCGGGGCAACTGCGTCATTGCAACACCATAAAAGCCAGGAGATCTACTATGAGATGCGGGAATAGGGGCGGATTCTTTACATCATTTCATAAGCTTAGCTAGTAGCTGCTATGAACTAGGTACGCTGGCTGTATCTATTAAGTGTATGTAAGGTAACATGGTAGAGCATCTACATGGGTCATTCAAGCAGTATTGCCTATTGGCTGTGACGGAACAGCCAATTCTCCTCCACCTCCCGTTCATTTGTAAAAAAGAAACGAGAGGGAAAAACTGTCACTATCACTGAAACAGCAACTGAAATTGCATACCTTCTATTGTAGGCCTTGGTTGGTGAATATGCGTCCAGCAGCGCCCCCAGTATCTCTATAGAGAATCAGATCCTTCCCATCCAATCGTTGACCACAGGCATGGGTAGTTATATATCTCATTCAATCCTTCTTCTCAAACAACACACGTCGATAATACCTCATCTCCTCAATGCTCTCTAGAATATCCTCCTTTGCCAGGTGCACAAACCCTTTTTTCGGCGCATCCCTCAACAACTCCTCATTCCCCCACCTCCTGACTGCCTCTTTAATACTGCTCACATCCAGCAATCGATAATGTAGCCACTCGAGAACATCCGCATACGGCTCACAGGCCAAAAATGCCTTGTCAGCTTGCACACTATTACCTGCCAGCAATCCCATGTGCTTCTGGGGAACATGCTTCTTGATATAGGCAAGCAGACCCTCCGCGGCGGCAGTCGGGGTTGTAGTCGATGAGAGCACTGCAGCTGTCAAGCCTGTCCGGCCATGAGTCTCGATACACCAGTCATTCATGTTGTCAAGGACAGATTTGGGGTAGTGGATTACAGCTTCGAAGCCGTTGGGTTCAACTAAGTCGAGATTTGCGTCGGTGATGAAGCAGCATATTTGTATTATTTTATCCGTACGCGGATCGAGACCTGTCATCTTTACACCCCGGTGGAGAAAGTGGTTAGTTTAGTTTCGATGGTCATGGTCATGTTGTTTGTTATTCTTATTGTGAACTGGCGGAGATTTGCCATGTCGGATGGCTCTAGGAAATAACCTGGAAGGGCAACCGGGGATATCGAACCTCGCAATCAATCCAGACAAGAGGATCAGTTGACCGGGAGAGAGGCATGGCTGCGAATTGGCGACATCTTCAGCCAAAAGCTGAACGTGATTACAGGGGCGGAATGGGGGGGGGAAAAAAACTTCCACTAATCTCTCTGAGATGTGAAATTGGTTGGGTTTGGTTTGGTTGAGTGAAGAGAGTTGGAGGCCATCCTTTAGTTATTTACTCTATTTATCATCTTGTTCGCTCGGAAGCTAAGAAAATAGTTATCGGCAGCAGGACGAAAAGGAAGTTTTTTTTATATCCACACTACAGAGTACATTAAACTAATAGGCTGGTTTTATTGAAGATTTTCTCACAAGAATGAATTTTCCTCCTGTAGTTAGATAGTATGAGACAAATATCTAAGCATCACATAGGCCACATAGTTCCCCAATACTGAAATACCCATATCTACATGGCCTTCTTGTCCACACCATCCATCAGGGAACTGGCATCACGGCGTTGACCTCACCGGTGACACTGGATACACTTCACCAGTGCCAGTCAGTTCCCCAGTCGAGCCGTTTTACTACACCTCCTGATTGATCGTGTGTTCTTTGAGGATTCCAGTTTGTTGCTGTGCTCCCGTTTGTATCTCAAATGCTGAGGAAGCAGTTGTGGGTTTGAATCCTAGTTTCGGGAAATATCTCTCTTCGCAGAGGGTCTGAGAGTTGGCATGGACGCGTATATAACAAGCCAGGTTGACTTCTAGCGTATTCCACACCCATATCATATACCCGTACCCTATGCAGAGAATTTGAGAGACCGGATTAGCAAATACCGCAAGCACAATCTAATATTGCGGATTAACTACAAGAATGAAAGTCGAGGGATTCTCACGAGTGACATCATATGTGAGGTTGGTCGTCACATACGTAATTATAGTAACACTGGACAATGGAGACGCGGGCTGTTGGACAATCCCAGAGGGAAAACTGCTTCAGCGGCAGCGGGCCCCACCCGGCGCGCACTTCAAATTCAGAAGACTCCCCTACAATCCCATCTCCTTCGTTGTCATCAATAATCAAGGGTGAAACCCACCAGCAAATGTGGTGGAAGGAGGGCACACAGAAAGTCAATATTTCCAAAACATTCTTCTAATTTTCAGGTAACTGCATAGAACTGAAGGAAGCCATATCACATCCTTGAACGATGGTGATGCCAAATACGCCAGAATAGTCAGTATGCTAGTACATGAACAAACTGTTTGTCTAGAGCTCGTCGGCTCAAATGTTAATCACTCTGTATCGCGTCAAATCGCTGCTGCAAAGAGAAGAGAAAGCAAACTAACAGAAACGTATCAACTCGGAGCTCTGTATGCTGTATGCTGTGACATACAGGGCCTGAGAACAACAGCAGCATTTGAAGGAGCAGAGATAGTGGACGGATGTTTTTCGGAATTCGGGAAGGCAAGAAGTGTAAGAGGAAGAAAAGCTAACCAGGAAATGGCAGCAGTCAAAACGATGGTAAGATTCAGAACCAAGAATGTTTTTGAAAAGGGAGGTGAGATAGGTGGTTTAGTGACTTTGCCTGTCAGCTGTTACATATGAAAATCCTAAGGTGAAACGAAGAAAGCAACCAAAGATTGGAGTAATTTCGTTCACTTCGGTCAAGGCAAGGAATATTTAGCTAATGAATCCTTGAGAAAGATATAAAAGAATCAGACAAAAAAAAAATGAAATTGGAAAGAACAAAAGACAAGCAATGATAAAACAAAAAGTTCAACCCAACGACTCCACTCGAAGTCAATAAATTAACACCAAAAATTCCAGTTTCTCAAGTGCAGTTGCTGCTGTTGCTATTGCATCCAACTCTTAAAGATCCTCCTCAGGCTCCTGTAGCGGTTTCTGCTTAATACTCAAATTGCTTCCGGGAAGGACAGTCGTAGCTATATTACCGTTTTCACTCACATTAAGACCAGAGCTAGGACTTGACCCCGTAATCTCCTGAATGTTAGTAGCCAGACACGACCCGCCCAATCTCTTGTTATTAAAGACACCATTGTCTGTGCCCAACACACTAGCCCGCTGCTTCTTCAAGGGGCTTCCGATGAACGCCGGGTCCCTGTCAAGCACACTGCTGCTGTGGTTGTTAATATGCGGTTCATGTGAGCCTGGGAGGGAAGAGGCGCCGTGCGGAGGGGTGGTGGCGTCGGGAACTGCTGCAGTGGTTGTGCTGGTTATGCTGTTTGCAGGAGGGGTCGATATTGATGCGGGTGTGTTTGATTTTGAGGTTAGCGAAGTTGTGTTGCCGCTGTTTGTGAGGGGATCGGCGGAGTGTTGTCGTTTCAGCTGTGATGGAGGTTGTAAGCAATACGACCTAAAAACTATACAAATTTCCGTGAGGCATATGACATGGAAGTCATAGTCACATTGACTGGACTGCTTTTCAAAAGAAAAATCGGAAAGGAAAATGGAAACATACCTTTATCTGCCTCACGCCCTCCGCAAGCTCTCCCTGTCTTTTAACATCATCAGGTGAAAGCAGCGAAGAACCAACTTCCTTATCCTCCTCATACTCCGCTCTGTGAAGTATAGACGATGTGCCATTTTCATCGTCGTCATCGCTGTCATCCATGTCACTTCCACTACTCCGCTTAGGCTTCTTTCTTGACTTGCCCAGCCCCTCTTTGCTATTGCTGTCTCTAAAGTTAATAAAGCCAACAGCACCACCAGGCTTCAGGGGCGCAAGGTTCGCAAAGTCTGGCTGTACGGATACACGTTTTGCAGTCGAGCCGGTGTTATCTTTAGCCTTGGACTTCGTTTCCAGAATGCCCATCTTTTGCAATTGCCCTGTGAAAATTATGTTAATGTAATCAATACCTCTAAATGATTGAAACTAAGACATCCAACTTACGCTCTCCTCGATACATAAAGGTAAATACCGCGTACGGCCTGTCGGGTGGATCAATTCCTGTAACGGTCTGTGTACTGATCGACCTGGGATCTAGGGATTTCGGCTTTGCAAAGCTGGTAGTATGATCAACATCCGCATCATTAGCCCCTTGGCCATTCGACTCCTGCTTGTCTTCATCGTCATCATGCGCATCGAACTGAGGCGAATATTCCCCCCGCTTGATTTCTCCCGATGCCAAAACCCTAAATAGGGTTACTTTAATCTGACCCGCCGTCTCAGGGATCGGATCATCATCATCATCATCCTCAGTGTCAGACGTGTAGTCGACATCTGACAAATTCTCAACAGGCGCTTCTGCATCATCTCCATAGCGCAATACACTCTGCCGCTGCTGTCCAGGGAACCTAGTTTTCTTCTCATCCATTTCCATCATCTCATCATTCTCATCGTTCCCCAGCCTTAGTTCCTCCTGCCCTTGTCGCCGGGTGCTGTTTGAACCCTTTCTCCTCCGCCTCCGCTCCATCTTCTGCCACCTCCTTTCAATCTTCGCTGCGGAATCCTTCCCTTCCAAATCCAGCCCATTCAGCCACCTCTCCAACCCGACCTCTCGAAACAAAAACTCCCGCTCCGCAAGCCCTCCACCCTCGGACTGCGGTATCCCAACCCATCTGGAATTAACCCATGTCTCTTCCCCACGCCGCAACAACGTCGCCACCTCTTCCTTCTGCCGGCCGTCGAAATATATATAGGCAGCAACAGTCTCGTTGGGCGAAGTCGTCAGGGCCTGATAGGGTCCGACAGAGTTTGCAACAGTGTTTGTGCTCTTAGGAAAAGGACCAACAACTTTTGCCTTTGGGTGCGGGTTTTCTGGCGTGGGTTTTGGGGTTGAGTAAGGCACATTTTGGCCCGGGGTGAGGAGGGTAATGGAGATTGCGAAGGTGGATTGTTCAGGTTTGCTTGCTGAGCAATCTGGAAGTTTGGGAGGCGGGACGGGGATGTAGCAGGCAATCCGGGAGGCGCGAGATTGCCTTTGGACTGAGTACTCTGGCAACGGCCCGTTGGGGGTGTGGATGCTGACTGCAAGGCCTTTGAAACACGGCATGGTTGGGTAGTAAAACTTTGGTCCAGTTTATATGTATATTCGTTTTTTTGAGGTTTGGGAAGAATACGATGCTAGAAATTCAGAGCCCTGGGTGTTGGATTTTTTGGGTGGGAATGGCGACCTGCGCAATCCGTCACGGTTCCAATAGATGGTATATACCTAAGTAGTAGGTAAATATATCTATATTCCTTGCTGAAAGTAGCTAAAGGATCATGTTGATATGCTAGCAGCTTGGTTTGGAAGCCATTTATATGTAATTTGAGTGTGGGGAAGTGACAGGGAAGCTAAATGAGCAGGGTGGGTGTTGCAGCTCTCTCGAATCAGCTTCAGCGGTATTGGAGAGACCTAGAAACCAGGTGAAGAGAGTAGTGAAGAGAGGGGATTATTGTTGTTTTGTTTTTGCCTTTTGTATTCTTCATCAACAATGTTTGTTGGAAAAGGAAGTTTGAACACCCACACAATAAACAACACAACACCCAACCGACAACTCACAGCTTGATAGATATGGGGGGAGGAGGCGGAGGGGAGAAGAGAGGGAGGGGAGAAGAGAGAGAGAGAGAGGTTATTCTCCCTCGCACCACTGCCAATTTCCACTGATCAAGGATGAATGGCTTTGATAGATTTGCAGGACTTCTGGGGACTGGCAGAAGCCAATGCAGTGCAGAGAGCAGAGGAAGAGGGCGCTGTTCGGATGGCGACCCGGGGAAGGGAGACGACGGTCAAACAACCGGCAACAAAAGTCGAGAAGTGGAGCTGAAGTTTGGTTAGGCCGCCCAGCTGCCTTCCAAAGGGCACGCGTGCATGGACGGACACGTGACACTGCCTTCCCCCCCCTCAAACTTCGGAGGGCTACATTTCGAGAACTCGACGTCATCAACAATCTGTCTTCATATATTGGGCTGGAGGGGAAACAGGCGCTGATAGAGTCGTGGAATGCAATGGACGATATATTATTTTGGGTTTCAATGCTCCGTATACAGCTGCTACTACATGTGATCTCGTTAAGGAGGGGATCACTGTGATGAAATCTCAACTACCTTGTTTTCTATTCGTCCCAATGACTGACTGGTTACATCTTACCCGACTGTGCCTCTGTTTTGAGTCTTCAGACCCTACTCACGACCAACAACTGAAAGAACGGGCAGAAAGGACTTGAAACTTAACAACTCTCTGGGCAAATTTATCCATTAGGTTTACTCTGCATGCTTAAACTAGACCACAGCCATCGCCATCGTTCGTTTGTTCGATTCTCACCGTCTACTGTATCTATTCTCTTCTTAGAAGCGAAGTTAAAGCCCGGAGAGAGATCACTCACACACAGACGCAGCAGCAATAACAACTCACACATGGACGCAAGCATGTTCATTATCTATACAGCCCTCAAAGAGGCAAGGGGAGGAAATGAATTTTCCCTACAACCAACTCAAAAGAAGTTATAAAAACAGGTGAAGCAAAGCCGTATGTTGATCAACAAACTAATCGAAGAATTGAAAGATATTCACAGAGATCATGAAAGCCCACAAATCAAAAAGGCAAGAGGCTTGACTTGCGGGGGTATGACTTGAAAATAAGAACGAACTCCTGTCCAAGCAATATAAAAACAGATGGGGGTGAATTAGGTGGGAAATAGGAATGAAAGGGAAACAGCAAAAATCAAGAAGAAAGCCATTTGACCGGCTGGCATAAGTATATCAGATACGTGGGAAATATAAAAGAAGAAGGCCAGAAAAAATAATAGAAGAGTAACAAGAAGGCTGGTGATGGAAGACTCATCTATAGCTTGCACAGCTATTAAAGTCCGCCGGCCCCCAAGCCGTTCGAATGGAAAGAGACCCATCGTTCCGTCGACGCGCGTTTATCTCCCCCCGCTACAACCCTTTAAAAAAAAATTATTTTGTTCAAACTCGATTTAAATCATCCTTCTCTTTTCCCTTTTCCTTCAAAACGTTCGCATTCCGCGACTGCGCAATCTCCTCTCTCCGCCTGCGAATTTCATTGATACAATTCTCGTCCTGCCCAAGCTTCTCGAAATGGTACAGCGGCTCCAGTTTAACATTCATGCGGAAGATGTAGCGCTTGAACCAATACGGAACAGCAGTGAAGAGCTGGTAGCTCATATGCCTGCGCGTGGGAACGGCGAAAATATAATCTAATTCCTCCAGGGTTCGTTGTTTGGTTTCGGGGACACAGAGGAGGATCATGAAGAAGGCGCAGACATTCATGGCGCTGGTTTTTGTTGAAATGGTTTGTTAGAAGAGGGTTCGTAACGGTAAAAGGAGAAACCCGTGAGGGGAGTTGGGGATCTACTTACGCATAGAACGCAAGGGCACCTGTGGGGGTCAGGGCGCGGAACTGTCGGGGGAATGTGATTGAGAGCACAGCCGCCCAGAATAGGCATGTTGCTACTGCCCACGCCATTCCGACCTCTGTTGAAAGATTTGTCAGTATTTCCAAAAAACGACATTTTCTTTCTTAGTCAGATGGAAAAAATTTTAACGTACCTCGATGGGATAAAGGAAAGACCTCAGCAGAGTAGGTAAAGGGGACGGGGCCTTCTCCGGGGGAGTAGAAGGCAGCAAACAAGTATATGAAGAAAGCAACGACACCAAGATGAGCTGGACTGCTTTCTGGGATATAAAATGCAAGGCCACCAGCAAGCATCGTCCACGCCATCTGTGGGAAAGTGAAGAGCAAGAGCGCACGTCGTCCATATGTGTCAATGGTCCAGACCGCCGGGAACGCGAAAACGAAGTTGACCAAACCGAAACCAAACGACGCGAGCAACGACTCCGTAACAGAGGCGCTTGCCTGTTTGAAAATGGTCGATGAGTAGAATGCCATTGTGTTGATACCGCACATCTGCTGCGAAATCATAACCACGAACGATGCAAGGGTTGCGCGACGAACGCGGGGAACAGTGAACAATTGGAAAAAGCGAGTGACGTAATTGCTCTTGCCAACAACTGCCTCTTCAATTTGGATCTGGCTGTGCATGTAATACAAGTCTCGCGCGGCCTGAATTGGGTGGTTTCGAAGGGAAAGCAGGGATTCGTATGCCTTGTTGATTCTCCCTTTCTTGATATACCATCGCGGGGACTCAGGGCAAAAATATACTCCAAAGGCAAGAGGGACAGCTGGGATGAACGCTGATCCCAGTTGCAGTCTCCAGGAGATGTTACCGGTATCTTTTACAATAAGATTGGCACTGAAGCCAAGCAAAATGCCGAAGGCGGTCCAACTACATAAAATGTCAGCTCAGGCATCTCAAGCTAAAGACCTGTGGAGAGGTGTCTTACAGCTGCCAACACATCACAAGGCCACCGCGAATAGACGCAGGAGTGTTTTCGGCACAGAAGATGGGTATCGTGGATGCTTTGGCACCCATTCCAATTCCCATGAGCAAACGGGCGATCAGAAGCTGAGGCCAGCTTTGAGACATAGCGGAACCTATGGGAGTGAGAACGCAGAAGACAGCAGAAACGAAGATCGCCCCTCGACGACCAAAGTAGAAGTTGAGAGGATCGGAGCACCAGCAACCACTAAAACGGAGAATAACATTAGACGCGGGAATACAATAGGTGGGGATCATGCTAAGACGACCTGGACTTACAGGAAAGCCGATCCGATATAAGGTCCACTATACCAGAGTTAGTTCAATCGAAGCCCGGAGACTCCATGGATAGATGTTGAAGACCTACGCATTAACGAGACCAACAATCCACTGATTCCTCTCAGCATCCGGGTGGTCTGCTTCGATCAGGTTGAATTCCTGCGGGAATGACAGATTGGCGCCGTTTGATCCCGTTTGATCCCAGCCCCTGGATACGTAAGTTAGAATTTTTGATACCCATAATAAATGATTAAACAGAAGAGCATCTGCGAAAAGTCAACTTACTGGACAGCAGCACCAATCGAACACATGATAATCGTGAAAAGAAGGGCTTTAGGCTGACGCCATTTGTGAAGGACCTCGTTCCGGATAGCTTCGACCTCGTCTTCGGTAATGCCATCGACATTCTCGAAATTGGACGGATCTTTGGCCACTAGAGCACCCCTCTGCAGGGTAGGGAGGATATCTTCCAAACCGAATCTTTGGGCGAATTCCTTAACATCTCTCATAAGGGTAGACTTTGGTATGTCTGCGAGGGGGTTTTTGATTCTATAAGCAATGGGATGGGCCCACGATCAGTTGCTGTTAAATCTGACAGATGTCAAGTCTGAAATGGCGAGCTCGTTGTGTATACCTTGCAGTTAAGTTGGAATTTAAATTAATCTTCTCTTGTTCACCACGTTCTGCATCGTCGGAGCTCTGGTCGGAACTTCCACTGCAAAATACGGATTATACATTCAGCATAACCAATTCCTTTTTCCCTGCTTCCCCTTTTCCGTTTGCATCCCAGTCATGGATATGGGGGGCTGGCTAATTGAATACTGCACACACCTTTCGTGCATGACATCACTTTCCTGAGGTTCAGGGACCACTACGTCAGTGACGCAGTCCTTCTCGCCGTTCGCCATTCTCAGCAGCAAATGGAGACAGAGACGGAGATATAGAGATGTGATGTTGATAGAAGAAGAAGGGTGTTGGTAGAATCAGCATAGAAAGGAGTTTTTTAAGGAGAACAAAGACCCTTGGATAGAAGAAAGTGAGGAAAATTGGAAATGTGGAGAAGGTCCCTGGAATTGCCGGGGGTGAGTGGGAAGAAGGTTTTGGAGGGGGGTAGATATTAGGGATGTAGCTACTTGTATCTACCACCATTTCGCAGAGTTCGCGAATAGCTAAAAATGACAACCTTTGGCTTTCCAGAACCCAAGTTTCTATTTTAGCTTCGCGCCTGCGAAAATGATGTAACAACAACTCGCGTGCCAGAACAGAGGAAGCTCATACGGTACGAGATTAGTGATAAGTTCTAATGTTCTTCCCAACACTTCCAACAACTAGGCCGTGAAACACATTCATAAGAACAAGAGACAACCACGAAGAACTCATCTTTGAATCTGTAGAGCGCTAGAGGACCGGTGAGGAAAAAAAATAGCGATTGAATCGGCAAACTCCTCGCAATGCTTTGATGTGAATAGTTTTATGCCGTTTCATGAATGTTTAAACGACAGCCTTTGCCCTAAGCAGACGCCAAACCTCAGCGCGCCACTAGACCCGCTCACAGCTTAAGGTGCTAAGTAGCTTAATGTGGAGCAACTCTCTGGTAACGGTAACGTGACTCACTTCGAAACGACCCAAACTCATATATCTCCATATCTCCAACAACCGACAACCTAGGTACTAACTAAACTAAAAGATAATTATAGCAGAGCTCTAAATTACCTTCAGCCAATGGTCAAAAATGGGGCTCGTGAACTTCTCCCCATAAAGGCTACGATGATTCAACCTTGCAAGGATGACATCTAAGACCGCGCTCTATTACGTCAACGGCCTTATGTGCAGTGCAAAATGGAAAGTTTCTAAACTATCCTGAACCAAACCTTCCCAAAAATTTTGTATGCATTTTTGGCGGTGGCTTATTCTCCCTGCTGATATGAACATCCCTTTCTCTCTCCCGCACCGCAGAGACCCGGACACGTTGATTATTATGAGTTGCGGGCGTCCTTTAAAAATCAAGAATGCACGAAAGGGCTGAAGGGGGCTGATCTCCTGCAATCCTAACTATTCTCAAAACTCATGAAATCAGGATGCACCTCTTCGATGTGCACCCCTCATGTTGACAAGCTCTGTCCCCGTCCCGTCCCGTCCCGTCACTGGGATTTGATGATTGGGTTGACAGATTAGGTGGGTTTAAAGCGAGAGACTTGGGCGGATGAAATGGAGTTTTGCCAAGCAAGTAATTAAGGGAAGACAATGACGCCAGATCAAAGGATCGCAATTCCCGATTTCATACTCCCGTGTCCTAATGCACATCTAAAAATGTCTGTGGTGATTGATCATGAACGAGGAATATAAATAAAATTAACGAAACGCGTGGTTACTGCGTATATTCTCATATGATCACCAGCGAATTTTATGGAAGCCTTTTACTCTACCAGTCCATACGCGTGAATAAAGAAGAAGAATCTGATTTCTCCGCGCACTTTTTACTGTTTTACGTCGATATCCTTGGTGGTGGGGTGCCTCCCGCTATGTGCTAAGGTCTTGGCTGGGCTACGGCTCGGCTGGAGAACCCCCCAGTTAAAAATAAGACAAAGCGCAAGCAGCGGCTTCAGATGATCCCGCGATGTGGCTGGTCTTGGCTGAAAGTTAATCTGCACGACAAGTTTCAGGGTCTGTTCTGTTGGAGCATACCATCATGTTGTCCATCCTGACTCGCAGCCACAGACTTGAGACAAGGGATTAGGTTAACTACCAACCGAAGCGGTCCAAGTTTAGTTACACCTGGTGCATCCAGAAAAACGACCAGGTTATTGTCATGCCAAAAATGCCATGATGAATGCGATTTTAGCCATCCAGAGGATTGAGTCTTTGCACGATATATGAACTCACAATTTGGAATGGCTTACATGGATGGGGCTTCCTGTTTTCACGGAGCAGTGCAGTCGGGTGATTCCAGTACTTTGATGATAAGCATAAGAAACGCGTAGCATCTCTGACTGTCATCCAATCACCGTCTTTTTTCATTCTTCTTTTCAAATTGCGCTTGCTGGTAACTTGTCATCAGATCAGCCCTGACTCAACCCACACAACAAAAACGGTAGCTAGAACACAGTGCGCAGGTGGGGGTGGCTTTGGGAAATATTTACAGAGCATCAAGCATGTAATGTGTCAATTGTCAGTGAGTCAAAAGGGAGTTTGCGGTTGACTGAGTCGATATTTTGATACAAATTAAGCATCTGCAGGACGGACGGTACAATCGAGGGAAGATGGGAGAGGCTCAAAATTCAATAGGAATCACCTCCTTACAGGCTGGGCACGGCTCGACATAACTGGGAACGAGTGAAGAAGTTGTCCCCACATCGTTTCGCACCCCTGAATCTGGACTCCATGGTCTGTAAACCACTCGGAGTCATTGGCTCCATAGATGCCCGTCTCGACGGAAAAGGAAATGTTCCATGGCAGCAACATTGACAATATCTTCACAGCAGACATGTCATTCATATATGCGGAATACTAAAACGTTGCTCTTCTACTCTATAGGCTGCCAGCAAACCACTAAGCAAACGGGAAGATATATATACATATATATATATATATATATATATATACATGTTATCCATATCCCGCAAGATACCAACGCGGTGGATTTGACGGGATAATCGAGAAAGTGCGATGGCTTCGTGAATGAAGAACCGTGGGACGATAAGCCAGCCTTCCTGCAATCAACTCTCAAGCTACCTTTCTGTCAACCAGACTTCCTCCGGGTAATCAGATCAAATCAAAGCAATGTCTTCCCCTATGTTGCATGGCGTGGGCTACTGGGCTCCTTGCAAGGTCAATGGCAGTTTGATATCAAGTCCAACGACCTCAAATGACAGTTGCGGTGACGACCGATCGGCAACGCGAGATGTCCGGAAACGACATCCGCCAATGAGCAATAAATCATCGGGGAAAATTCTTGAAGCCAGATGTGAGAGTCTGGGCTATTGGTCTTCTTTTCTTTTCCGGCGCAGGAAAACGCAGAAGAGTCATAACGACGTGAACTCAAAATGGCATCATTCCTCAGCATTATGAACATCATGTACCAATAAGTAACTATATATTAAGTTATATTTTATTTATAATAACTGAATAATATTAGCTAGTTGGTTAGTAATTAGTTTCTGACTAGTTAGTTAACTAACTAGTTAGTTAACTCTAATATAACGTAATCCACCCCCAAACGAACCATCAAATCCAAAAAAGCTTCAATTTTCTAACCCACCCACTTCAATGCCCTCCAGGTTGGCAAGAACTGGATCTGCAAGCTGATTAAACACTGTACAGAGCTTCATTGCCACTATTCCAGACACTATAATCATGAGTGAGCTAAATGTGAGGATATAAGAGTTATTCAGGCTTGGTTTAAGACCTTGGAGGATACAATTGCTGAGCATGAGATTGTGTCTGAAGATATATACAACTTTGATGAGACTGGGTTTGCAATGGGGCTCTGTGTCACTACTAAAGTTATTACTAGTAATGAGTGCTATGACTGGGCAAAGCTTCTACAGCCTGGAAATCAGGAATGAGTGACTGTGATTGAGGCAGTCAACACATCAGGCTGGGCCTTGTCTTCATATGTGATTCTTAAGGGTCAGAAGCTCCAGGAAGGCTGGTTTGATGAGCTTCCAGATGGCTGGAGGCTTGATGTTAGCCCTAATGACTGGACTACAGATGAGATCAGAGTTAAATGGCTTACTAGGCTGTTTATTCCTGCTGCAAATCCATGCAGAATTGGCACTTATCTTCTTCTTATCCTGGATGGGCATGGCAGTCATCTTACCTCAGAGTTTGACTATATCTGCAAGGAGAATAAGATTATTCCTCTCTGCATGCTAGTGCATTTCTCACATCTCTTGCAGTCACTAGATGTGAGTGTTTTTGCAGTTTTGAAACACATGTACAGCAGTCTTATTGAACAGCAAATGCAGCTTGAATTCAATATTATTAAGAAGACAGACTTTCTAGATGCCTACTTTGCAGTGCATATGGAAGTTTTTAAAGCTCAAAACATTCAAAGTGACTTCAGAGCTACTGGTATAGTGCCATTTGAACCAGATCAGGTCATTCAGCAGCTAGATATTCAACTCTGAACTCCTACCTCCCTAGCCAGCAGATCAAGCAATTCAATCTCATTCTCAGTGCTTCAAACACCTAGCAACCTGTGGAAATTGCAACAGCAGATCAAGAAGTTCAAAAGCTTTATGAAGAGTCAGCAGTCTCAGGGTTTAGTGAAAGACCTTGATCAAATTATCAAGGCCTGTGAATATGGGATGGTCAACACCACTATTATGAAGAAGCAACATCAGGATATGTTCAATGCAAATGAGAAAGAGAAGCAAAAACACAAGAGGTCTGTCTGTTCAAAGAATGCAACAGGAAGGAGGTTTAACCAGACAGGAAGCTACTCAGCTTGCTATTCCAGCTGCTGCACTCATTGAACAGCCAGTCATTCAACCCCTTGTGCCTCCATCTGCAGAACCTCAATCACACTCAGGAGTTCCACAACAGTGCAGCAATTGCAATTTGCCTGGTCATAAGAGAACAAGATGCCCCAATTCTAGTGTAAATTAATTTAATAAGGCATTGTTGGTATGGATATTTCGGGTTAAATTCTAGCTAGTTGAAATATGGATGATTTTGGTGGTTCGCTCGGGGGTTGGATTACATTATACTTTCAATTAAAGTAGTAACTAACTAATACAAACCAAACCTTATCAACCCTCTTAACTAGTTAACTAGTTAGTTATTTATTTAACTTTCATTCCTTAATCAGTTTAATTGACCACACGGCAAGTGGCAGTGCAGAGAGTCTTTCTGTTTTTCTCCGACGATTCAAAGCGCCCCTCCGGGCCAACGTTGCCCGGGCAGCCGCCCCCGCACGTGACCAGACCAGAGTATGTAGATGTTGGGAGCCTAGGCTTCCTATTACGGACTAGCGCACCGCACAGTGATAAGCATCCCGCGCTAGACGTTCCCACAGCACGGAGACAGCGCAACGATAGCCACGTGACCTCCGCCCTGCTCTTGATCAACATCACCAAAACACACTAAACCCAATGCAGTTAATTTGCTGTAGTTTGGTTACCTACTCTTGATTTTTGAGTTTTGAGCAGCCGAAATCAACGAAACATAAAATTGCAGAGAACAAAAAAAACAAAAAACAAAAAAAAAAAAAAACTCAATCTTAGCAAAACAATCAGAGATAAATAATTAATTATTTCTCATTGAATTCTACACATTGCAAGGATCTATGATAACTTTGGGGAATACCTGATCATTTTGACATCTTTCTTGATTGATTTTCTGAGGTGGCTGACCTTCTTGCAGTAGTTGATCGGACTAGCACTGGAAATACGCATATCTACCAATCTACGATATAAGCACTTGTATACCACCCGTTGTTGATGTCCATGCGGTTACTTCTGTACACGCTCACTGTCAGCTCATCATCTGTCGCCCATTTGTTGCTCCCGTATCTGCTTTCACTTGGCTATCTAACTTCTGTCCTCGTCTTCTTGTCCCCCGACAATGGCTTCCCAGAAAGAAGAGGGGTCCGGAGTCCCCGCTAGCAGCCGTGGCTCCTGGTCGTCGTTCTTGAGGGTAAGAAGATCAGTTGAAAAGTGATGGCATAAAACTGTAGAAGAAAAATATATGATCATTACAGCACACAACCCTGATATTTTGTTAAAGCACATATATCTAACAGGCCGTTTCTAGTCAATCGCTTCATTCAACGGCGACCTCTCCTCTCTGACCGCTCCCCCCTTTATTCTCTCCTCCACCTCCCTCACCGAATACTCTGCCTACTGGGCCGAACATCCCAAGCTATTTGTTGCTCCAGCCAAGGAACCTGATCCTCAGAAACGGGCGCTCCTAGTGCTAAAATGGTTCCTCAGCACCCTCCACCAGCAATATTGCACCCGCAGCGAGAAGTTGGGCACCGAGAAGAAACCATTGAACCCTTTCCTGGGCGAGCTGTTTCTGGGGAGGTGGGAAGATGATGACGATGTTGGAGAGACGCGGCTTATTAGTGAGCAAGTGAGGTTCGTAGGCTCGTGGGATCGTTCTCTTCATAAGACATGTTCAGGAATTTCTGAACCGTGAGCTGACCTTTTTTTTTTTTTTTTTTTTTCCGGCGTAGCCATCACCCGCCTGTAACAGCCTATTCAATCGACAATGAAAAGCACGGTGTCCATGTGAGTTGCAGTCCCCTCCGCAAGGTCTTGGATCGAGAAGAACGCTAACAACGTAAACCCCTTGTCTCGAAATTCAGCTCCAAGGATACAACGCCCAAAAAGCTTCCTTCTCAAGCACGATAAATGTGAAGCAAATCGGCCATGCCATTTACTCCCTAACCCCGCCATCCACGGAAGACAACCCCTCCCCAGAACGGGAAACATACCTTATAACTCTACCCTCACTCCACATCGAATCCCTGATATACGGAACCCCCTTCATCGAACTGAACAGATACACCCAAATCGTCAATTCCACAGGCTACGTCTCCAAAATCGAATACTCAGGCAAGGGTTGGGTGAGCGGGAAGAAAAGCTCTTTCAGCGCCATCCTGTACCATGAGAGCGAAGGAGAAAAGAAGCCCCTCTACACCGTCGACGGCCAATGGTCGAACACCTTCATCATCAAAACCGCCCGCGGCAAAAAGCAAGAGATAGACAGATACTGCGCGAAGACGGAAAAGAAGACACCACTCACAATCGCCCCGTTAGAAAAACAAGACCTGTACGAATCGCGCAGGGCATGGCTTGACGTTGCAAACGCAATTGCCCGCGGAGACATGGACGCGACCTCCATCGCAAAATCGAAGATTGAAGTTGCCCAACGCCAATTGCGCAGGATTGAAAAAGAAGAGGGCCGGGAGTGGGAGAGGCGGTTCTTTAAGCGCATTGATCCCAATAAGGACGATAAGGTGTTCCTCAAATTGGCAGCCAAGTTGGGCTGGACAGATGCGAACTGTAGTGGTATCGAAAGTGATAAGACGGGTGGTGTGTGGAGGTTTTCACCTGAGGCGGCCAAGAATGCGACCCCGCCTTATCATAAGGAAGGGGGACGCGGGCTTGGGATAGTAGAGGCGGACGACGATGACTCCACCTTGGAGGTTGTGGGGACGGGTGGAGCTGATGCTGCGAGCAAGGTGAGTGAGGAACTCGAAAGGGGGGGGGGGTGTTGATAAGCAACACTAAAGCTGCTGAGAAACTGAATTGAGCGGAGAGATCATCACTTTATACCATTTTTCCATATTTTATTTCTCTTTGCTTCTTTTCTTATCTTTCTCCCCCTTCAGTATCCAGTCTATTCAACCTTGGACCGGATCCATCGACACTTTTCTATAAATTTTCTTGGCAGGCTCGAAATCATCCTGGTGACGATTTCCGCCTCTCCATTTTTTTTTTTTTATTTATTTATTTATTTATTTTTTTTTTTGTAAAAAAACTTTTCCATTCCAATTTTTTGCATTGCAAGGGGTTCCTTCAGACTTCAAGTAATGTATTTCTTTTTTATATTTCTCTTTTGAGAATGGTAATAATCGTGTCGTTCACGAGGTCAAAACAATTGACAAGGTTTTATACAGGTAATGAATAACTAGCAATGATATTATTGATGGATATATATATATATATTATTAACTAACTTATGCAGGTCAAAAGCCCAGGTAACTAATCATTTCTGTAAAAGCGGAGTCAAGATGGAAAAAGTTTGAGTTGCAAATAACAATGATTTTATTTACACTATAAAAACATTAACTATCATTCAATTATATATGTGAGAAGCCAGGACAGGAGGTGGTCATATATGTGCGGAGACGTAGAAGACAAGAAACATCAAGCACTTCAATGTAAAACATAAGATACAAAAAGGAAAAACCACTAACTGGAAACGCAATTCGGAAGTAGGAAAAATTGAATAGCCAATAAAAAAAAAAAGAGCGGCCTCCTATCCATCCTGCATGCTGATCAGAAGAATATCGTGCTGTATGCGGTGATTCCCGCAGCGGCGATGACGTCCTCATAGATGCCTCATGACAAGAATTAACCCGATCCTGCATCCGCAACCCCTCCGCTTCTCGAATCATCTCCCGACTCGATATCCTTACCACGTAGACCCAGCCGCTTCCAGGACTGCCTCTGCCCGTCCATCCCCGCCTCCCTGTCCTTCTTACTCTTCTTAGCCTTCTTGGGAAACTCACTTTCAGGCCCCACAAGGATATGTCCTGGATGCAGAACGTTAAACAAAACCAGACCGGTAAACATAGGCACGGCCTCGAGGCAATAAAAGGCCGCTTCGCTGATGGCAAGACCGCTCTCTGTGCCGCTTGAGTACTCGACTAAGCGGAATATGATGCGGATGGTGATTAGGACTAGTGCGGCGTACAGAGAGTAGAGATGGCGGCGCCAGGGGAGATGTTGTGGTTGATGGATTTCGAGTTGGGTCATTAGGTATTGGAAGCGGCCGGCCATGACGAAGAAGAGAATTATGAAGAGCTCTTGGAGGCCGATGCCGCCCATGTCTGTATTCAAAACTGCGTTAGCATGAACTCGTACGCTGGGAGGGGCCAGCAGTGTGAGGATTGGGTGTATTTCGGAGACAGAAAACACATCATAATGCTTACAGACGTTGATGCCAATCTTGACTAGATCGCGATCATCTGATGTCATAAAGCTAGACGAGGAAGCCTGCACGATCATGGAGAAGACATCCAGCGCGACAAAGATAACCGTTATCCGCTTGGCGCTGACGCCGTAGATCTTCTTCTCCGGAATGAAAAAATAGATCATCCGTCCCATGACCATGAAGACGAATGCGTTGAGCCATACAGGTGCGAGAACGACGAATAGTTGCTGCGGAATGAAGTGCCATAGGCCAATGATTTTGTGTGCGGAGATTATGCGGAATGTGAAGCCGGCTGTCTCCCATAGAGCAGCCATTACTATCACCCAGCAAAATTTCTGGTAGAGAGGGTAGAAACAGTTTATGTTAGCATATTTGATTAGTACATGTTTCAAGGAATGAAAATGGATGACAACAAAGCGAGGAGATGGGAGAAAAGATTCTTGCAAGATTAATTATACCTTTCGAAAGGTATGCCATTGAAACATATGGACGAGCGATGTCAATCCGAACAGCACTGCAAAGAGAATAGCTGCCGGGATGGAGGGACAGTAGCCCCAACCGGTGTCATCATTATCCAAATACAAACGGCAAACGTTCTTCATTTTTTTTTTTTTCCCTTCAACGAAGCCGGAGCCCAAAAAAGAAAAATTAAAGGGGGGGGGGGGGGATATGGAGACAGGAAGAGGGGGAATAGAAAGAAGAGCAAAGCAAAGAGCTGTCGAGCTCCGATGACTGAAAGAAATGAAATTGCTGCTTTGACTGGTGGAATTGCCTAAAAGCAGAGGGAGGGCATGGAGATTATATATACAACCCCAAAGCTCTCCCGTCCGCTAACTGAATAATTGACGCCCATCTTGACCAAACTGCCTTGTAAATAGTCTGAACTAAAATAGAGACGATAACAAATAACAGGAGCTATGGCTGTCTGGTCAATATCAACCCATGAAGCATGAAGATGTAAGCAGTACGGAGTATATCGCATTATCTCCCCTTGGAGCAGCGCAGCCGACAAGGACCAATAAAACTGCGAAAGAAACCATGAGACAGTCGTAATTGCTTCCAATGGCTTGAAGAGTACCTCTTCCTGCTGTTGTTGCTGTTGGGAAACGCTTCTAGCTCGTATACGATGACTACCGTTCTGCTACTCCGCGTCATCACCAGCTTTCGCAAGTGAGCCACGCAAGACGAGGGTGGTCGTTTAACAGAGCACACAAGCTCAAGCTGGTTGGTCGAGCTATGCGGAGGACCTGGCTAACTTTGGAATTGTCGTCTGAGCAGGGGCCATTATTGACTTATTAAGTGCTGAGATGCACAAACGCCAATTTCGGAGCTACTCATATTCGAAACCGTTAGCAGATGCTGGCGCTATGAACTTGGGAACGTACCATTACAGGAAAACAAAGTCGTCTCTTCAGAAAGGGAAGCGTCGCAACTGGCCGTGGCTAGCCCGTGTCCAGGAAGCAATTGGACCTTCGATAGCATACATAGTGCAAACATCCTGAACCTTACCATCAGACTGTTCCAGGGTATTATTATTAATTTTATTGCACTAGTTAGTTACGTCGTTGATGTTGTTGGTGCCACTCAGGATTTTTGCAAGGTAGATATCGGGATTCAGGAACAGCAGAAGTTGGCAAGCCGAGAGGAAATGCGGCTCGCGCTCGCACCGACAGCCAATCCGAAGTCAGAGGCCAACGTCACCAAATACGAACACACCTGGAGTCACCAACTCACCAAGCCCTAACAGGTGCCATTGAAATCATGCAACAATCCTCTCTTTTTCAGTATTATTATTTTCTCTTTGCCGGCCGGGCTTGCTCACATACAACGCCATGACGTTTCCTGTTCTTGGAAGCCTCATTAGGTTCCAGGAAAATCCCCCAGATTAGTTCCGTGTGCAGTCTGCTCATTCGCTCCGCCTAGTATTATTCCCCGACGAGCCTCTGGGACAATCCATTAGATTGATCTTCGTCACTACGCTGCTCTGATACTCAATATGGAAACCTCACTATTTACTGCAGAAATGTAGAAATGCGGGGGACCATGTAAAGGGCAACGTACACCCCTGCTAATTCCCCAAGGAACTTCTTATCGCGTTTACTTCCTGGTCGGTCTCTATGAAACTACGGGCCTAGAAGTTTCAACCAGGCCTTCTGAAAAAATCATATAGTAGAAATGGAGCAAGCAAGAAAGAATGATGGCGACGGGAGAAGCGGAAGACAGCAAATGCATATTTCTCATTTTGGCGTCAGACTCTGCGACAAAGCCTTTTCAATCAATAAAAGTGTAAGGCAAAAGATATGAGGAAATGGGGTGTGCCTTGGTAAAAAAAAAAAAGTCATTCTGTTTTGCATGCCTGTCATTCCATATCATCAACTGAAGCTGTTGTTTATGAAATAAAGAAAAGGGAAAAAGCAAGCCAGTCCAGTCTCCTGAATACGGAAAGTTTGTAATAGTTGGTACAAGAAGGGGTCATCATCATCATGATGTGTGCGGTTTTGTCTGCGGTTTTGTCTGCGGTTTTGTCTGCAGTTGTCTGTGATTGTGTTTGGATAGAGTGGTGGGAGATAAGTGAAAAACAAGAGCATCAGATAAGGAAAACGATGATGAGAGGAAAGAGGAGAATGAAACAGCTGAGGACAAATGAAGGGTGAAAACAGAAACATCAGGCACAGTTATTTTTTTTTTGGTTTGGGTGGAGAAGTTGATCTCGCAAAAAAATATAGCCTCATGCCAGGTAACCAATAATATTGAGAGAATAAAACGAAAAATGAAAATGAAAAAAAGCCACATTGAAGTGAACACAACAAGGGAACATGCCCAAAACTCCAGTTAAAGAGAAGAGATTACACATGGATAGCAAAAAAGAGAAGCCCCAGGCCTAACAACTGTGCTCAAGGGACTCACCAACCCATCCAAGCTTTTTCTTCTTTTGCCTATTTGGTTCTTGTTATGACCTCTTAATGACCATAGTTGCCGCCCCATCCTCCACCGCGTCCGGTATTTCCATAATAGTTGCCGCCGAACCCTGCTCCTCCGTACTGGCCATATCCGCTAGCTTGCTGGTGATGAGTTGCATTGGCGCCAGCCTGTTGGTGGTGCGCTCCAAGGCCTCCAAGTCCACCGTATTGTGGGTTAAGCTGTGGATACGTGCCAAATGCCTGCTGGCTTGTTGGCTGTCCTTGCGCCGGGGGCAGACCGGCCTGACCAGCCTGGGGTTGAGCGGGGACGCTGTTAGTTGCGGATCCAGGACGGTTTGCTTGAGCTAGTGAAGGGCTTGGGCCGCCTGCCTTGGGTGCTTCGAAACCCTTTGCCGCCTCTTCCGCGCTGGCCGGCTGTTGCTGGGCGATGGGTTGGCTTTGAACAAATCCTGATTGAGTCCGCCCGAAGACATCAGGAATAGTTCCAAAGGCGGTGTGGCCCGATGTTTGGGCTTCCGACGGCTGGGTCGATCCCGCACGACCGTACCCAGTTTCGCGGCCGGGGGCACCCTGGTTAAACGTAGCTGCGGTAGCAGGAGTGGAGGCATGATCATAAGAAAAACCATGCTGAGGCTGTCCGTACATGCCGGCTCCCTTGCCGTATGGAGCCGCATACTGGTTTCCATAACCGAACTGGTTGCTGTGAAGGTAATGTTCCTCGTACCTCCGTGCGTCATCGTACATAGGACGATTTCTTCCATATTGATGCTGGTTCATTTGATTCATGTACGAATTCGCATAATGTGGGTTAGAATAATAGGGGTAACCATAGTTGTAGGCACTATGAGCACCCTGTCCCTGAGGTAAATGCTGATTGGGTTGGGCAGTTTGACCGGGAAGAGTTGGGTTAGGCGTATTTTGGCCACTGTTAGGAGCTTCCACATGGCTGTATCGGCTTGGTGGTTGGGTGGAAGCGATTTGGGGCTGGGCATCAGCACCGCTAACACCGCCAAATCCGCTACCAGCTCTCTGCTGTGTTGCAACACCGTCTTGGGAGTTGTACGAACCATAATAGTAAGGATGTCGTGCTTGGTCACCTCCGTAAAATGCCGAGTAATCTGCAGCGGTAGTTGGTGTGGGTTGAGATGCGATAGGAGCTTGGTTGGTGAAGGGTTCCTGGTTCTGTTGTTGGGGGGCCTGCTCAACTTGCTGACTGAAGGGATCAAATTGTTTTTGCGATTCTGTATATCGCGCAAAATCGTTGAACGGGGTGTCTGTGGAAGTAGCTGCAGCCACAGGAGGAAGTCCAGGAGCCGGGCGGGGAACAGCAATAGCTTCCGCTGTTGCTTGAGTTTGTCCCTGGGTTGATTGGGCTTGATGGACCTGGGGTTTATGTGTCTGAGTTTGGGTGGCGGGAGGAAGCGAGGCGCGAGGTGCGACGGGCGAGTGCTGGGGAGGCTGATGTCGAGTCTCCGGTTCCTCTCTCTCGTCGTCAATATCTACGTCATCAATTGGTCCGTTCAATCCCATGCTCCCAAACTGGACAGCAGCCCGATCGACTGCATGGTTTCCCGGCATGACGACGGCCTCTTGTTGTTCCATAACACGACGCTGCAAGTTTGCTGCGCGTCCAGCCCCAGCTGTAGCCTTATATGCAGTTGTGGCATAGCCCGACATTGGTCGGGTCTGTGGAGCGGTAGCGGCACCAACCACGCTGGATTGATCCTGTATGCTGGCAATTGTGCTAGCCGCTGTCGTGCTAGGCTGTGGGTGGGATACATCCGGAACTCGCTCTAGGTTTGACTGAGTCAATTCGTCCTTTGGTATCACTGGAACGGGCGCTTGGGGTAATGTAGTAGTGGTCGATGGTTCTGAGGGCTGTGCAGTTGGCTGTTCAGGGCCAGGTTTTGGTTGTTGAGAGAGTTGCTCGATGGGCTTCTCGATGACTTGTGGTTCGGCAGGCTGCACTGGGGCTGCCGAAGCTGGTGGGGGAGCCTTCTTCTGAGGTGGAGGTGGAGCTGGTTGAGCAAACAAACTAGCCCAGCCTTTCTTCGAGCCTTCTGGGATCAGGCTGCTCTTCTGTGGAGATGCTTCTGATGAGGGCTCCTTCGTAATAGTGGACGGGGCTGCTTCGGTGGAAATCACTTTGTCTCCAGTGGTAGACACAGGTTCTCCTGGTTTTCTCCAAGCGTCAGATACAGGAGCACTCTCTGGCTCTTCAATTGGCAGGGCCACAGGCTTTTCAGTACGAGCTCCATTGACATGGACGCCTGCTCTGCCGCCACGCCCTCCACGTCCACGGTCACCCCGACCACGACCACGAATGTCAATTCCTCCACGGCCACGACCTCCACGGGCTGGTGGAAGAGCAGCAAGAGAGTCTGCCTGTGAGAGAGGGTCTTTTGGCTTGGCACGCGATCGATCGGTGTGCTTCTTTTTGACCTCTCCCCACTGCGACACATTGCCTAAACAATAAAAGAAAACCAGTCAATACCAAAATTGAATTAAACTCTACAAACCCATAACATCTTGCCACAGAAGACAATGGACCATACTAACCATCAGTGATGCGCTCAATCGCAATCTCTAGATCTCCATTGGCGTCTTCCAGGGCAAAAACTAGGTCCTCATCGGTCCAGTCTGCGAAGAGCTCTTTTATGGTGATTAGACTGGTGGCATGCTTTTTCTTCAGCTGCCCAATTTCTCCTTCGTCCTCGTACGATGGGGTGGGGTTATTCTCTGAATTTGCATTGGTAGGCTTGCTGGATCGTCCACCTCTGGAACTGTAACCTCCTCTACCGCCACGAGCTGACCCTCGACCGCGAGGGGCAGATGGCCTAGATTGAACTTCGGACATGGCTGTCTGATTGTGAAAAGAAACGGATTAAAGAATGCGAGGAAGAAGCCAGGCTAGTGTGCCAGGAGAGGGGGGGAGTGTAAGAGCGAGAATTGACGAGGTCAGGGAGTAACAAGATGGAGTAGGGAGAGAAAGGGAAGCTGACGATAAGACCGAGGATGGAGGCAAAGGGACAAGAGCTAACAGCAAGAGGAGAGGCAGGGTCTCTTGTAGCTAGAGAACGAGCCCAGGAGAGACAGTAGAGAGAGAGAGAGAGAGAGAGAGAGAGAGAGAGAGAGAGAGATGTGAGCAGTCGAGGGAGGATGTTGATGGCGGGAGATGGGTGAGTGGAAGGCAAAAAGTTTCGCGTTTCGTTCTTTCTTTGAGGCTCAGGGAAAAGGCTGGTTCGGCGGCTGATCACGCCAGTCTCAATGAGGAATAGTTTACGCAACCAGGCGCTAAGTCGGGAAAGCTAACCACCAGCGAACAAACAACAACCACCATCTGTCACTGATGTAGTCACCATGAGGGATGTATATAGAGATCCATGGAGGCATAAGAGTCTGGATTGTTTATCAGCTGTCTCTTTCTTATCTCAATTGTTTCTATCTAGTTGACACATTCACATACATATCTGGCCTTGGTTTTCCAAGCAAAGTGGCACTACGGTTCGCCCTATCCACTGATCTCCATTTTGCCCCCCTCATCTACAGTTCCTTGGTAACAACTTCTTACTTCTCAAACACTGATCAAGCCCCTGCGCTGGAAAACGGGCAACTGAATCCCACTGTGAATAGAAGATTTGTGTTTATTTTATTTTATTTTTCCTTGTTCTTCTTCTTCTTCTCCTCAATTGCGAAGGGACCCCCAGCGGGCTAAATTATGAAATAGAATGGAGGCTACCAGAGCCATCTGCCTGAGGCCATTGTCCAAACAGCGTCCCTCATTTGCCCAGTTTGCGCAGGAATCCCGTCGACTTCTGCCCTTCCTCCGCGGCCAGCAGCCTAATCAGCCTTCCGTGCGATCGACAGAATATTCGACACCCAAGTGCCATCCCGATAACCCAAGCAATACACACAGCACCTTAAATAAAGATACGGAGAAGCACTTGAGTTCAATCCTCGACCATCCTCTTTTCCGAATCATTCCCGACAAGCCATTGCCACGGAAGGGCCAACAAGATAAGGTCCAAGATACACCAAATGTGAAGAGGAAACTATCAGAGAATCCTCTAGGACTGCTGGACGAGTTGATCGCATCTGGGCGAGCCGACCATAATACCCTATTAAGCTGCCTTAAAGCCCACAGTTCGCTCCCCCACTTCTCGCCAAAACCATCCAATGCCATTGAGTCGTCAACAGTGGGCTCGAGGATCGTTGCGTGGTATTCCGCTGCGGATTTGAAATCAAGACTATGTTTTTTTGGAAGTTGTGTTACCATGTCTATGGTCGTGCCGTATATGGTTGCTGGCCGACTGCAATACGTAATTATGGATTGGGTAAAGATGTTGTCTACCCCAATATCGCCTGACTTCTCCCGGGAACTGGCAAATACCCTCTTACCCTCCCGCCGCCTCTGCTTAACGAACCTGCTGCATGAATTCGTCACCGCTGAGATAAAACATGGTCATGGCATTCAATCCGCCTTGAAATACTTTATTCGTACCTGTGAATTATTACCTCCTGGCGATAAATTCTGGAACGGGAGGAGAAATCCATTTTGCGCCGCATTGCGAAGCACAGGATGTCAACTGGCCGCGTGTATTTCGAGTCATAGCCAAACCCCTGATGTTCAAGGGATTCCGGTTGAGCTTTTTGAGGAATTTTGCAGGCTCTCTGACCACCTATCCAAGGACACTTTTTTCTGGGGAGCACGTTTACCCTTATACCACCCAACCAATCCAGACGCCCAACCAGCATTATCTTATCTCAAACGCATGTCCTTACAACCTGAAGTACAAATCCGTCCCGGTAGACGGAAACATCTGTTGCGACTATCGCTGGACGCCGCACAGCTGTTCCTCGAGCAGAAACAGTACTCAGAGGCATCTTGGTTGCTGGCACATGCCAAACAATTTATCGGGGATGAACGTTTTGCATCCGAGCAGTCATCAGAGAGGTCTAATCCACAAGCTACCTTGGCATCCGGTCTGTTATTGAATGGAATTTGTCTGCAATGAATCTATTATTACGCTTTATATACTATATCTCCTCTCATATTCGGAAATTGGTGCATGGCAGGAGTTTTAGAGCAACAAGAGATGGTGCTGAAGTCATGCGAATTATATCACCTTCCACTGGAAGGCCACAGAACGTTTATTCATGTCCCAATGATGAGCCAAACTACCTTGAAAACCTTTTGGGATAACGCTGCTGTCTAACATGGAGCTGGAGATACGTTCCCGGTTTGCATTGTTATGGAGCACTAGGTACGGCAGATGGGCAAAATTCAAATGCAGAAAGCCATCGAGTCTTGAGGATAAGGAGATGCTACAACACGAACCACCACACTGAGCGAAGATGGATATTATCTTATCGTCTTGGATCCTTCGCTACTTCAGAAGTCATATACCATAAATATCTCTCACAAGCCCAACTCCTCTGTATCGACGTGTGCCATTTTTGTGTGGTCCAACCCATATACCTGACCAATAAAGTGCGAATTATAAATATTCGCACAAGTTTCTAGCCCGAGAAGACGAATGTACACGTGTGACATTTTCAGAGTTACTGGTATATCCCGATTAAAAAAAGGGTCCGTATACAACGAAAAAAATTGTTTCGTTCCACTGCATAACCAGTCTACCGGGAAAGACCAGATGGAACCGCAAAATATCAATACAGGCACAGGGGAAATTGAAACCCTTAAATAGCCAAGCAGTTGGAAGGATCTTTCTCTTGGTCGTCCTTTTGCGAGATGGGCATGATTATGTTACTTCAGCTCAGTGGTGGGAATCTCGCATGTAACTTAGTTATATTTACAACTCTTCCAGGCGGTGGTCAATCAAGAGAATCTTGACGTTTTGTCACTTTCTACGGACACTTCTACTGAACGATGAGTACTTTAGCGCACTTAAAAGAGGCAGAGCCTGCTTGGTTGTTCGAAGAATATACTGTTCGTTTACGACCTAACCCACAAAATCAACAGCACCAAGTGGAAATACGTGTCTAAGAGGTTGATGCTATTGCTAGCATCTCTACATGCATGAAAGGGAATGAAATCAGGGAATGGAAGCTCTAAAATAAGCAATAGTAGTGGCAAAAATTATGGGATCTGAAGTCT
The DNA here is from genome assembly GCF_000150705.2 of Paracoccidioides lutzii. Lineage (NCBI taxonomy): Eukaryota > Fungi > Ascomycota > Eurotiomycetes > Onygenales > Ajellomycetaceae > Paracoccidioides > Paracoccidioides lutzii. Next base: position 758,936 of record NW_015440950.1, on the reverse strand, counting down.
CCGAGTTCCGATGATTCCTCAGAATATATTTCCGCAATAGGTTGCGATTTTAAAATATCTGAACGGAATTGACCCTCTGATTTTCATATATTTGAAATTTGATTCTAGCTACTTGTTGAATTTGTACCATACTGATTTTTTGCAGTGGGCATTTAGCGTCAAGGGATAATAGTCACTGTGTATCAAACAGAATGCGAACGGAAGTTGAAGATTTGACCCTTCAAACAAATGTTCGTGCGTTCAGGTTACCCAAAGTTGAAGCTAAGCTTTTGCCAAGCTACGTGGGGGCTGATTCAGCAGCAGGTCGTAGTTAACTAACTAGTTGGTTTAGTGCGGGCCTGACGTTTCCGAGCCCCGGTTTCATCTGCTCTCGCGAGAGATCCTTCGCTCCTTCAAGGCCTGAGAATGGTTCAACTCTACAGCAGAAACAAGGAGGCGTTATATCCTTTCCAAACCCTTTGAGCATTGGTATATTTGCTATCAGTTCCATTCCATAGCAAATAGACATCTTTTCGACCCTATTCCCCGCAACCCATGCTTAACTTCGACACTCGTACCGGAATCCTCTAGGTTCGAGGAATCTTTCCAGACAGCCGCCCCTGTGGCTGTTCATAGCACCCGCGGCTGGCGGTGTCAACCCATCCAAAATTCAAAAAACATGTCCTTGCAATCACCACCATGTTCCAATCTTAAGAACAAACCGGTCGACCAGTGCACAGTTCGGACGCAAGGAGCACTTAACACAACCTTCACATGTCCACAGTGAAGTTCAGAAAAGTGATCCCCATCCAGAAGAACATGGCTCCCATTGGGCTTGCTCTGCTTCTGCTAGCAGACAGTCAGTTCTATCAGCTGAACAGTGTATTATTCCCTTGACGCTTCTATCTGGAGCCCTATCTGGAGCCGTCAGCCAGAATCGAGAAAGGTCAGCCCTTCATCAACTGTTCTCTCAGATTGAACAGCTGCGCTATTTCTTTATTTGCCCTTGAGGCAGACAAGCGTAGAGGAGCCACTGACAACCTTCGTCTGTATTCGTACGAATGGAGTGATCTGTATCATCCTCGATGAAGCAACTGATTATTTGCTATGGCAAATAGCATAGGGGACAGGCTTTCACAGCATACAGCCTCTCCTTTGCAATATTTCATCCCCTACATTCTGTAGTAAAATGATAGCTGCCTGCCCATCCATATCAGCAGCTTTTAGCATACCATCGTCTTGAGGTAATAGATCTAGAATTTCTTCATAAACAGAAGAAGATGATGTTGTAAAGGCGGAAGCAGAGGGCGATAAGAAGCCACATTTTGCAAGAAATACCCAGACTTCCGCGATGATGACAAATAGTAAATTTGACTTGGCTTTTTCCTGATGCTTTGATCAAGCTGTTTCTCATGTAGGTCTCAGTTATAATGCATCCAAGACCCGCGATGCGTTGCGCATAATAATGGGATCCCCCCTCCATCCCGGCCTCCCGTGACCACGCAATGGATTTCTTCATCAGAAAACTGTCTTATTTCCACCTGGCCATTCACAGCCGCAATGGATTGAGTGCTTTTTACCTTCTGTTCCCAAGGTTTGGACAATTCCATCAGCTTTGGGAGGAACTTGACAATGGGGGAACCTGCGCATCTGAAGAATTATCCGAAATCAGAAACCCCGCTAGTTTAAGCCGTGTGTTACTCTCTCATCATTAAAACCGAGGAGAACATTGGCAAGTCATTCATTCTTGGTTGCGCGGTCCATATCAACGCCGAAGCGCTGATTTGCTACGATTCAAGGCCACGTTGTATTTGTAGAGACAAGGGTGTAAAATGGCATACAATGGCGGTCCAGAAGCGTGTTCATGTTAATATCAAATCCTAACTCCAGATTGTCTGCGGTTTCAAGGACGAGCTCGACCAGGAGAATAGTAACTAAGAGATTGGGGATATAGTCAATGATGCAGGGAAAGTCCGAGATTGCAATATATATATATATCAGACACAAACATAAAGGGACAAGAGCCCAACAGCAGAAATAAACTATCGATGTATGAAATCTCATACGCCCCTGGGGACTTTCATAGAGGATTGTTGAATGGTTGGGAGGCTATAGGAGCTACAAGTCCTCGGTTCCTAAGGAAATGCTCACAAGTGTTTTCGGGCCGGAGAAACTGACTTTTGACGTTTTCAAAAGGGACGAATACCGTGTTGGTAAATAAATTAACTTAGAATAGTTGCCTCTCTAAAAATACTTCACTAACTAGTCCCATTATTTACTAAATGTTTTATTAATTAGCTTGTTTAATTAGTTTAACTAGTTAAGTTAACTAGTTAGTTAAATTTAATATTCATTTAATTAATAATAATTGTTCTATCAAGTTGGCCAGTTGCTCCGCAGCAGCTGTCTTTCTCTTGGCCCGTGAGTTTTACCTGCGATCTTGGGCCGAAGCTGACTGAGCTAACAACCACCACCCCACAGGCCAGCCCCAATCTCCACCTCCAACTTCCCTTGCGCTTCCATCACTTTCTCCATCTCCATCATTTCCCAGCTCAATTCCTCCTTTTCCTTAAGCCACTCTTTCATCAACATCCATCAAAATCTTTGTCTTGTCTAAATCTCTCGCGCCATCGCTCAATCGCTGAACCCCCTACGCTCTCAGCTTGACAATCTTATATACCTGCAACTTCGCACACACCGGCCATGGCTAACGAAGCAATCAATGGAGGTATGTATGTCGGAGGCTATCCAATGAAAGACCAGGTGTTGCGATCATCGTCCTATCCTTGGTGTCATATAATTTCGCGTGTTGTTCTCTGGTTCCCCTCCTGTAATTCTTCGTAGCTTTGCTTCCAAGTTTATTATGCGCCATCCCGAAAACAAGCTTCGTGTCAACACACGCGTATTTTTCGGCGCACTGAAAATATGCTAACCATCATCCACACACAGCTCCTGCGACCAGTGCAGTTGAGAAAAAGGATACCAACAACTCCACTGCCCCGGACGCCACTGTCGCAACCGCGCTGAACGGGGACGCGCCCAAAGAGGCCAGCGCAACCCCAGCGGAAGCTGCTGAATCTTCCAGCGCAGAGCAACATGCTGACAGCTCAAAGGGCGCGGGAAATAAGCATGAGCGCGACGATGCAGCAGCTGCATTGGTGGAGAAAGAAAACCCGGAACCGGCTGGCGAGCCTGCAGCGAAAAAGCAGAAAACCGACACGGAACCTGCTCAGGCCACCAACGGAACTGAAGTTACAGCTGTGGCGAATGTCCAGAAGAAGAGACGCCCGGGCAGACCTAGGAGATGGGGGGGGGACGCGAAGGCCGAAAAGAAAGCACCAAGGCCTCGCGCCACTGAGGGAATCGGAAGCAGAACTAGGAGTCGCGTCCAGGCATAGAAATATATGGCTGTGATTCTACCCTGTTCAATGGATGATATGCTCGAAGCTTCTGTGGGATTCAAATGCACACCATCAACAGTCAAAGTCTCAATGTCCAGTTCTTCGTTTGACCGCGTTAAATTGCTGAAGCTATGATTCTTGTCTATGAATTTCTTTCCCTTTTCTGTTTTGCTTTCATATCTGCACATGTGTTTTTATCTTCTTTTTTCATGTGGCTTTATGCAGCTCCAGCAATCAGTTTCATGTTGTTCTATTTGATTTCGGGTTTGGTGGACATACTAAGGCGCACTTCGGGAACCAAAGGGAACAGGAGGCCTAGGAAAAGGGACTGACCCTTGTCATCATATGAGGATAACAACCTTATCGTTTTAAAACATTACCGGATTTTCAAAAACACCTTCATTTCATTAGGTTCTTGTATTTTCGCTACCAGTTACATTGCTAAAAACCTCGTAGACACGGCTCAAATTTAAACTATTTCCATTCAATAGCTGTTGAGCTGCTTTGTTTGGTCTTCGGCATTTGTAAAACGGTTTAACGGCTGTCACTTTGTTTAGACATGGGGCAATGTCCCAGATGTCGATTAAACATCCTCGAAATAAAAGGATTTTAACGCGAAAAGGGCAGGGGTCCAATTTCCATTAATCGAGACAGTAATATATTTCTGGAGCATACAAACGTACCACATGAATCTAACATGAATATTCGTCAACTACAACGCGTTTTTCAGCTGGCAGGGATTGAGCAGTTTTCATAATTTGGTCTTCATGGCTCAGCGCCGCCGGCCCGAAGCGCCGGGGTCGCCGCATGTAACCCCAACATTGCATGCGTCTCCGACATTATTATATTAATTATCTCCACTCGACATTGATTCATATCTTCGATCTTGAATGATATTCCCATTCAATTATTGATCTATTCATTTACGGATATTAAGTCGACAGTCCCTCCTCCCTCTCGTCGCTGGCATTCCTGGGGTTGCTACTCCTCCTCATCACCTGGCTGCGACTCTCCGCAGTGCCACTGACAGAAACACGTACACACAAACATACAACTCTGTATTTCCTCACACACAAAGCGAGAAGCCTTCCTTATTTTTCTCCGTGAACAGGGTGAGGCCGAAAAAAGTAACAAGTATCTGCACCTTCCCTTGAAGAGACGGAGTTTGCTGGGGGGATGGATCGGTAACTAATGCTACGCGCCATAATTCGATAAACCTGTCTTATGCCCGACAAACCTGCGACAGTTGCAGCCTATGCTGCCGGCGCCTCCCTAGCCGCTATCACCCTATTTTACGTCTTCGGCCCTAATTTCACGATTGACAACGAGGAATCGAATACTACCACGAGAAAGAAGGGAATTGTCGGCCTCTATAACCCGTCCAATGACTGCTTCATCAATTCTGTTCTGCAAGCCCTGGCTGGCCTGGGCGACCTCCGTTTATACCTAATTCGCGAACTACATCGACGGCAGCTGGAAGGGCCAGAAATATACAACTCTTTACCGGATATCGAAAGTATTCCCCGCGGCGAGACACCTGAGAAGGTGCGCGAGCTACAGCAGGCATCCGTCACCAGAGCGCTGAAAGAGATGCTCGATAGTCTCAATGAGCGACCCATATATAAGAAGACGATATCAGCGCGGACGTTTATATTGGCTTTGGAGTCTGCGTTTCAGACCCGGATAAGCCGGAATCAGCAGGATGCACAGGAATTCTTACAGATTGTTGCGGAGCGCCTGTGTGATGAGTACCATGCCGGTGTTAAGGCGCGGGAGAGGGCAGCTGCATCCTCACTCAAAGCGGGTGTGGCGAATTCGATATTGGAAGCAAAGCCTATGGGTAGATCTGGTATTGGGGATAGTGATTCCGAATTAGAGAACGGATCGCCGTCCTTGGACACGGGAGCTGAGGCTTTGGATACGGAGTTTCCGTTTCCTTTTGAAGGGAAGATGGAATCTCAAATAGAGTGCGAATCGTGCCATTTTGAATATAAACCAAACCCGACCTCGTTCGTCAATCTGACGCTCCAAGTGCCCCAGAAGAGCTCTGTTACTCTAAGTTCGTGCTTTGACGGGCTGCTCAAAACGGAGTACATCGATGATTTCCGATGCGGCAAGTGTGTCCTCCTCCACGCTCTGCAAATAAAAGAAGCCGCAAGGAAGAAGGCTCTATCAGAGAGGGAAATCAAACACTGGGATCATGAGATATCGCTCATAAAACATGCCCTGGAGATTGACCCCGAAACCATCCCCAGGGGCGTGAGCATGCCCAATACACAGAACGTTCCGAAACGCAAGATCGCGAGACATATGCGAATCACATCCTTCCCTAAAATAATAGCCATACACCTATCCCGATCGATATTTGACCGGAACAGCTCTTCAAAGAACGCCGCTAAGGTCTCGTTCCCGGAACGACTGCCTATCGGCGGCATCCTCGACCAGAAATGGTATAAGTTACTAGGAATAGTATGCCACAAGGGCAGCCACCACAGCGGCCATTACGAGTCTTTTCGACGCAATCACCTCTATGCCCCATTTTCCACCCCAGACACTTTCCGCTCCTACTCGCAAAGTCGCTCTCCTAGTCGGACTACGTCCACCGCCCCCAGCCCCAGTATCAACCCGAAACACAAGACAGCTGCTGCCCAAGACTTAGAGGCCAGTCCCCTGAGCATGTCCGACGATACCCAATCTTCATCAGCATCCAGCACCTCCCTCCCCGTCCCCTCATTACACACGTCCTCTTCTCATCTTTTAACCAGCACACATGACACAGCACCCACCCAGCCATCTCCGACATCACCACAGTCAACTCCATCATCGCAAGAGCAACAAGAAAGCAGGGATATTTCCATCACTTCACCAGTCACCCCACGACTCAAACCATCTCCATCAGATCCCAATGCTGCTACATCTTCACGTACATCTTCTTTAAGACGTCAGTCCATCACCAAGGCAGCAAAACTTACAGGGCCAGGAACAGGCAATCCATCGCGGTTACGATGGAAAAAACGGCCCAGTGACCGCTGGTGGAGAATCAGCGATGATAAGGTTAAGGAGTGCAAGACTAGTGATGTGCTGGGGATGCAAAGGGAGGTTTACTTGCTCTTTTACGAGATGGAGAGACCGGAGGATGATGAGCAGTAGCTTCGACTATGTGAGCGCCAGTTGGGGAGATTGAGTGGGGATACTGAAACAAAAAAAGGAGTTTGCAACAAAATATTTTTGGGGGTAGGGTAGCTGTATAGGACAAAAAGCGGGGGAGGGAGAAATAGTTCTTAATACCGGTGAGGATTATCCCATTTTACTTGGTGGGAGTTGGAGTATCTGTTTTTCTTCCATTTCTCGCAGCCCTTTTATTTTCTTGCTGATGAAGCTTTCTTTTTCGATCTTCATCGCCTTTGCATGTTTAGGCAGCTATCTCCATGTTTTTTTTTTTTTATTCTCTGAAGGACTGAAGTATATTTCCTCGTCCCTCTCGTTCTCGATTCTATCTCTATTTTAATTCTCTACCAAGCAATGCATACAAGGCCTCCCCAGCGACATGGTTGATGATGAAGGGATGGCATTACTACTATAATATGATACACTTGCATATCTATGTGGGTTTACCTGGGCCAAGTCAAAAAGTCAGTATTTCTGAACGTTGCTATCTCAAACTTGCATGAGACATCTAGTTATCTGTGTGTGGGGGACATGAACCCTGGCTGCTTAACTCCACAGGGTATTTCGGATGGAGCCGGCTCAGTAACTGTTTGCTTTGCGCTGGAATTTTGACAATTACAGCGGTGACGGACAAAGGTACGAAATATTCTTATACCCTTCATCCAGCTTGCGTTTCAGATACGGAATCCCAACCATCACGGCCAGGTTCTTCCATATATCTGACGAGCGAAGTTTGAGTGTTTCACGTTACCTTTGCCACATTACAGTCTTTGATAGTTTTTTTATGAACGCACTGTATCCTACGAACTTTGAATGCATGTATGATTCTGTCCAGCATTTCCTATCTTGCCAGCTATTGAATACAATTATATTGCGCAGTTTGTTACGTATCTCTATAGAATCGGAGGAGAAATCATGGCTGCATCGGGGAAACCAACCAGCCAGCCGTGGGAATAATACTGCATAGTTGAATATCTGGCAGCGCTTCTCAAAAAGAAGTAAAAAACCCTAGTTTCTATTAGCATCAACGTGAGCACCTCGGGTGGGCGTATGATGTGATCTGGATATGTGTCTCTGGAAATAATGATGCCTAACCGATAGAATCACGGCTCGCCTCAATCCGATGTTGTACACCTTATGCTGACTTAGTATTACGATGAAGGGTAATATTTATATATTGGTAAAAGAAAACAAAATCAACACCGTTCCATATGTCTGATAAGAGTTAAAGCATTTATTTGAACTTGGAGTTATGGGTGGAATCTCTGCAATGTGGACCTCTTCTCCCGTTTCCACCCACCAGATTACCGCAGACACCCAGGTGTCAATTTTTGCTGATGCTGGCATCATATCGGTATGCCAAGTGTAGCAGTGGTTTGTATATCGAACAAAGACAGGGTTGACCAAGATTAACTGTATTCTCCCTCAATGTTTGAGTTGTGATAGTTACTGGAGCAGGCTGCATCTGGAAAGTTTGGGGGAAAAAATTGCATAAACCATCATTGCTATAAACATTAGTTTGATCCGACTATGAAAAAATTCAATCATCATGAGGGTGCTGGTGGATTTGAAAACGAACTTCAGGAGCCTTGGGGAGCGCTGTGAAGCCGTCAGCCAACATTGGGAGTGTGTAGTTATGTCAGAGGGAACGAGTCTTGACGTGGGAAAATCGAGTGGTATAATACCGATTTGATCTCTGCATTAGGGAAGCCAGTTGATCTGGTGCAGTTATTGTTCTTCAGCTGATGATCCCTCTTCATAATTCGCAGAACAGGATATTACTTAATTGCTTCCTATATCACAAGGCAAATTTTCTCTGTTTCAAACGCCGTCCCTATCAACGGCTGTTGTTACTTATGAGATGTCCAAGCCATAATGGAATCCGCGCCGCATGCAATTCTCTCAACATGCCAATGATCTGAGTCGGTGACAAATCCGACCCCACGGTTGGAGTGCCACTTCAAACTGATACCATGGATACACGGGGGAGAAGATCCATGTGGCCGGGTCCGTTTAGCAGCAAATTCAGAGTCCTGAAGGATGAATGAAATTATGACTAGTAATTGGTTTTTGGCAGGGTTGAGCTGGGTAAAAGAGAGTGCATTAAGATTTTGATGATCATTCTGTTGACATGTTGGTAGACTGAACTTTGTGAGAAGTATTAATAGAGTGCCAGATTTTGCGTGGCATGAATACTCTTCCATCATAGTCTGGTAGTTATACCTTTCTTAGATTCTCAGGTTTTACTGTTCATCCTTCAGGACATCATTTTCCATTATCACAACTCCTAAACGTGCAAGATATGGCCACCCACGGACTTGATCTGAGCAGAGCCTGCCGCTGTAAGTTTCTGTAGCCACACTGGCAGGGATATTTTGCCACAGAATGGTCATTCTACGCCTTACAAGGGGTATGTAGGGTTATCCTGACGTCGAAAATCCCCAAGCAGCATGACCTGGCCGGGTGCAGGATGTAGAAACTTTCTCTGCGGCTTCAACCACAATAGAAAGCAGTGATATCTGCACAGAATATCCACATGCGCTTTGAGAGTTCATCCCATTTGATGAGCGGGAATTACGCTGCGTTTCATAGACAGACACAATGGAGCCAGGCAGACTATAGCAAAAAAACCACATTGTTCGAATATTCCATATGCTAGGGTGGATGGATATATAGGGGACTTCCCAAACCCAACCAGTGATGAGAGAATAATTGAGTTATGCCGCTCCGTCCTCCTCAACTCCTTCGCCCGCAAATGTCTAATGAACCTTGCATCGTGAACATGAATGGAGACAGCAGATCCAGCCGTCAACCACATTTTCGGGTCCATAGCCTTGCTTGAAACTTGTTGGCTGGTTCATGGCTATGAACCCAAGAACGCGGTTCATGTAGCTTGTTCTAAGAAGGGAAAGCTGTATCATCCAATGGCAGTTTGGGGACAACGGAGTTTGAAGTGAACCACAAAGACGACGCACGCGCCTGTGTCCAACACGCCCAACTCATAATTCAGGCTCTGGTTAGAGAACCAGGAACTGGGAGGTTTTGATACTGGTTGGATTGATGCCGATAAAGCATTTCTGTGCAACGGGATATACGCAACCTTGCAAAGGTTCCTTAGATGCTTCTTTGAAAAGCCTGCTTGCATCGACCAGAGGAATTTGGCTGCATATTGAAGCATTCTGCGTATGCTGTTTTGTCACCGCTTTCTGTGGCATCGACAGCCAATCCCGGAATAGACAGCAGGCTGGGAGGATCCGTTGTCGAATGAGGGGAACTGGCGGGTTTACCTTAGACATGACAGGACGGTGGATATTCTAAATACAACAATATAAAATGGAGAAAGGGAAGATGTCAAGTTTCAAGTTTCAGCACGGTTGTCACCCAGAAGCTTGAATTTTATCAAAAATCTCAGAAGTGCAAAAATGGTCCAATGAGTGATTTAGTTAACTAGTTAACTATAGTTATGGAGCTGCCACGCTTTGCTCATCCTCAGCCTCAAACTGCAGCAAGGCTCTCGGCTACCAATGATGTGATTAACAGGCACGACAAATTGATTTGCACTGTTGAGTAATTGAGTTCACTGAACAGGGTGGGGGATATGTCCGTCTTATGGGTTGTCAGCACATCTCCGCTCCGTGAGCACGATTCTCGTTCTGCAGCCAATCCGAACCGCTCAAACTCACCCTGGCTCACCCTGGCTGTTGAGCCGGCAGCTACGGGGAAGCGGGATTGAGAACTACTGCAAACTACCCGGGGGGCCAAAGCCATTGCTGTGGAGCAGTTTGAAAGATGCACCATTTGGTGGCCCTCGGTTAATTGACATGGTGGCATGTTGCACTTCCGGCGAAGCTCCCAGGCCAATCTAGCCTCCCACGCGGTCATGCCACCAGACAAGCCTGGCGGGTTGGTGATAAAAAAGAATAAGAAAAGAGAACGCTAAGGCTCATCCACTCTGAGTTTGATGGCCACAATTGGTGGAATGCAGATAGTTTACTTTTAGCGCCATGTTGACAATGAACAATAATGCGCCCCTAAAGTTTACGTCCAGCAGCATTCTTCTTGTCAAGCCTGCTAAATTGACCTGCTTTATATCCAAACGGATTCCCCCAGCGTCTGCAGACGCGGAGCTGAAAGATTCAGATCTGATGATTCTGCTGTCAAGAGCAGCATCAATATCCGTACCCTTTGCCGGATTCTGGGCATTAAATGGATAATTCCATCATTGAACTTGGGATATTTTTAATATACTATTCATCATGGTTACCACTAGTGAAGCGCAAGTTGCAATTCCGAATATTGAAGCAGATGTATGTCTGGAGAGGGGAGCTGGTTCATTTTCAATTTGGAACACCGACCCAGACTGACCCGGGTGTGCGCAGGAGAATGATGATACGGACTCTGCCTTCAATGGCTCGTGAGTTCTCCGGATGTTCCAGTCAACTTCAGAATTTTCCATTCGCACTGGCTTCTTATAATGGATGATGGCAGTGTTACTGAGGACGATTGTTGATAATTCCTACAGCACTGCCAGCGCCAGTTACGCAACTACGCTTGCTTCCAGCGTTAAAAACTATGTGTGAGGATTTACATTCTGACCTCAGCTCTATTATGCTTCAAATATCCTGACTGCATGCCAGATATGCGGTTCGTGCAACCTTTCACCATGCACTAGCCATCCTAGAATCCCCATCATTCCAACGATATTTATCACGCTTCGAGGGTGGATGATTACTGATTTTGAAATGTTCAATTGCGGCTCCGGGACATAGAATGGACGCCGTTATAACTCATTTCGTGCGGGCGAATATATTCTTGTGAGCATTCACCGTAATAATGACGTACCACGGGTTAATCCTGGGAAAACCAGTGGCTAATATGTCCTCAATACATCCGACAGCCGAATGATGAAATCGAACAAGATCGAATGGACTTGGTAAGCATGTTCGAAGCATGGAGCTTCGAGAACTGCGCCTTAGGAAGGAACAGATCCATCTAACCCGGAACTCAGACGCATCATATATATAAACTACTTTTAGGTGGTGATATATACGTTTCGCCGATTAAATCGAATGCACAGCGGGTTCTTGATATTGGTACAGGCACTGGTATGGCATGCCTAAATCCATATAATAATTCTGTTTAGCTCTTCCCAGCACTGCCTGACACATCTTAAAACAGGAATATGGGCAATTGACTTCGCAGAGTGAGGAGCACTGCGATCCTCAAATCTGATTTCATCTCTCGTAAATTAGAACTAACTTAGACGATTCTCCTTGCAGCGCACACCCAGAGTCAGAGGTTATAGGTGTGCATTAACTTTTTTATTTTATTCCATTCTATTTTGTTTTATTTTCCCTTGTTGCTGGATGCAGTAGTGAATAGATGTTAACCCCCAACTCATTTTGTTTTTGATATAGGAAACGATCTGAGCCCCATCCAACCATCATGGTAATCAAAAAACCCTTTGACATATATGCATGAAACCCCTTACCCCTTTGTGGAGATAAGGAGAACCAACACTGTATTCCTCCATCAGGGTCCCCTCGAACTGCTCGTTTGAAATCGACGATCTTGAAGCAGCATGGCCTTACAGCCGACCATTCGACTTCATCCACGCACGCGAACTAGCCGGATCGATATCAGATTTTGACAAATTATTCGCACAGGCATACAAGCACTTGACTCCGGGCGGGTTCTTTGAGATCCAATCGATTGAACCAGCATTCTACAGCGATGACGGAACGCTCTCCAAGGCAAAAAATGCAGTGAGATGGGGGGATTTAGTATTGGAATCTAGTGCAAAGTTTGGGAAGGCGTTGAATGTCGTCCCGTCTCTGCCGGATAAGTTGAAGAGTGTTGGATTTCAGGATGTTTCGACCAATGTTTTGAAGGTGGGATATTCCGACCCTCCTCCAGGCCCCTCAGTTTCCTTTTTTTACTCATCCGTTTACTCCATCCCTTTTAACAGTAACACTCTTCCTCCTCTTGTGCTGAAATCTCCGTCTAATTTATTTATTTATTTTTTGGTTTTAGCTCCCCATCGGTTCCTGGGCCAAGGACAAGAAGTTCAAGGAATTGGGTCGGTTCCAGCAGTTGCAGGTCCTGGAGGCGTTGGAGCCGTACTCGCTCTTTCTATTCACGAAGATTCTGGGGTGGACGATTGCAGAGACACAGGTGCTGATAGCCGGGGTGCGAGCGGATATCAAGAATCGAGAGATACATATGTACAACTGGGTACATTTCACGTACGGCAGGAAACCTCTAGATGCGCCTGGGGGGTCGTGATGAGCCAGTACAGATCATATGTTCTTGGAATCTGATCCTGTTTGATAAGCGTGATTTTATTATGAATATGCATGTTCATTTTTACTACTAACTAATTAAATAACAACTGATGACCCAAGCAAAATATACTCATTTACACAACCAGATTTAGAATTTTCCCTTTACATTTTTTTTTTTTTTTCCCTTCTTTCTGCATGTTATCTGCCTTCAATTGTTCAATCCTTTGCCTCAGGTAGAAGGCTGGGCTGCACACCGGCAGCCGCATGGAGGATAGAAGGGCGTCTTCACACCCATCATGGGTATCATCAAAGCGTCGAAGTGTCGGGGTTTCTCAGCATGGATGGATGGATCCCTTTCAAAACCCAATTGATCAAATCTCACAAAAATTACATCCATCCATGGATATCAGTCTCGTTGTGTAACGTCTGCGCAATGAGAAATAATTTACGTATATTCGCATAATGCTACACTACAGATATATATGTGTGTGTTAAGATGTTGAGAGGAAATCTTTCTCTTGATCCTCATTAAAAAAGTCCCTTGTAACCGAATGATCCGCAATATGATGTTACCGTGAACTAACGGACATGGGGCCAACAAGTTGCGGTGGATGATGTAATGAGCTTTTGATGTAACTAACTAACTAACTAAGCCGGGGAGGGGGAAACAAAAATTCGAAGCTCGGCCTAATCTAGAGTCTTTCCCTGTTCTTTTGGTTTCTTTCTGTTCTGTTAAAGTCGCATTTTTTTCGTCTCTTGGTTTGGTTAACTAAACTTTCCAAGGCTATTCCGATGGCTAGCCATGTGCTATATAGGAATATGTAGTTAGTTGGTAACGTGGGGAACGAGGGGCACGAGGCGCCGGTCCCTATTTTTTATTTTTATTTTTTTTATTTTTATTTTCGGGATAGTTAACTAGTTTGTTACATAAACGTCGAATTCGATAATAAGAAGAAAGAATGTTGTGCCAATTGGATAGCAGGAAGATAGAGATAGGCCGAGCACCACTGGACACATATAAAGCAGTTGTATCCACACAATTGAGCTTTAGGTTTCAATGGCAGCCTGGGAATGAAAAATAAGAATGTTGAAGTTGAGTGTTGGGTAACTAGTTATAAAGACGTGGATCGCACAACTAAATTAGTTACCGACGATTGCGGGGAGAACCGGAAAGAAAGATGAGACTGCGATCGAGAAGAAAATAAGGTTGGGGATGAGGATGGAGATGAGGATGAGGATGAGGATGGAGATGAAGATGAGGAGAGGATGAGGATGGGGATGAGGTTGGGATGAGGATGGAGATAAGAATAGGATGAGGATGGGGATGAGGATGTTGTAGGCTATGTATAGCAGCAGTATGGATTCGCAGAGATCATTATTATTCAGTTTATGCGACGAGTTGTAACTAGTTGTGCCAACTGCCCCACCGAGGCCAACGAGAGATGGGATAAACTGAGAGAGGAAAATATCGATCTCTTGCCGCTTTTCATTTTCCCGCTTTTCTGCCTTTTTCTCCTCTGCTTTTTCTGCTTCTTCTGCTTCTGGACTCGATTGTTTGAATAAGATTTTCATCACCAGCAATCATCACCCCCACTCAACCGGTTTGTTTGCTCCCATTCTTTCTCTTTATTGTCTGTTCTCGCAATTTAGCTGCCGTCCGTTTCTCAGAGATGACATTGGACCCAGTCATCTTGTTTGCCCCCTCCGTTGTTCCCAATGCTACAAAACCCACGTTGGCCTCAAACATTGATTTAAATCTTTTATCACTACTTCTCTGTGTCTGTTTCTTCTCTTCTTTTCAATACTTTGCTCTAATAGTTGCCATTTAGCCAATTCTCTCATCACACTCTATATTTATTGAGCTCAAAACTAACTTAACTCTGGCAATCCTCATAGCTTGTTCTTCCATTTCGACCTAGTTATCCCACCAAATCTCCTCCGCTCTTAACCACGCTGACGAGTTGCCAACCAAGAACACATACATAGAGTCATCATGGGCGTGAAAGACATTCTCTCCCGCAAAACTGGTGTCATTGTTGGTGATGATGTCCTTCGTCTCTTCCAGCATGCCCAGGAGAAAGTCTTTGCTATCCCTGCCATTGTATGTCCAAGTTATTCCAACTCCCTTCTTTGACCCTCCTCGCCCTCAATATCAGCCATGACAGTCTAACTAACCCAATTCTCTCCTGAAATACAGAACGTGACCTCCTCTTCCACCGTTGTGGCCGCTCTCGAGGCTGCCCGTGACAAAAACTCCCCTATCATCCTGCAAGTGTCCCAGGGTGGGGCTGCTTTCTTCGCTGGGAAGGTAAATTCAACAACACGCCGCGGTGAGGACAAGCATGGGCAAACTTTTAAATACTGACCAAAAAATAATCAAAAACAGGGCGTTCCCAATGGAAAACAGGAGGCCTCTGTTGCCGGAGCCATCGCTGCAGCTCACTACATTCGAAGCATTGCCCCTTCTTATGGCATCCCAGTCGTTCTCCACACCGACCACTGTGCCAAGAAGCTGCTGCCTTGGCTGGATGGCATGCTTGATGCGGATGAATGCTACTTCAAGCTCCATAACGAGCCTCTCTTCTCCAGCCACATGATCGATCTGTCTGAGGAGAGTGTCGAATGGAACATCGAAACTACTGCCAAGTACCTCAAGCGTGCTGCCCCCATGAAGCAATGGCTGGAGATGGTGAGTTGCAAAAAAACCCACACACATACACCCATCTAAGCATATGAAGGAAAATCTTTCTACATAATCACGGCAATTCATCTGCTGATACCATAGCAAATAGGAAATCGGCATCACTGGCGGTGAAGAAGACGGCGTCAACAACGAATCCGTCGACAACAACTCCCTCTACACCCAGCCAGAAGACATCTACACAATCTACAAGACCCTCTCGGCCATCAGCCCCTACTTCTCCATCGCCGCCGGCTTTGGCAACGTGCACGGCGTCTACAAGCCCGGCAACGTCAGGCTGCACCCGGAACTCCTCTCCAAGCACCAAGCCTACGTCAAAGAGAAGACCGGCTCCTCCAAGAACAAGCCCGTCTACCTTGTCTTCCACGGCGGTTCCGGCTCCACCAAGGCCGAGTTCAAAGAAGCCATTAGCTATGGTGTTGTCAAGGTTAATTTGGATACAGATCTGCAGTATGCATACCTTTCCGGCGTGAGAGATTTTGTCCTGAAGAAGAAGGATTATTTGATGAGTGCTGTTGGGAATCCTGAGGGTGAGGATAAGCCCAATAAGAAGTATTTTGATCCCCGTGTATGGATTCGGGAGGGTGAGAAGACTATGTCTGCTAGAGTTCAGGAGGCGTTTGATGATTTTAATACTTCTAACCAGTTGTAGATCAGGTGGGACGGCTTATAAAGAAAAGTGCCAGAATTTTGATGTTTGTATGACTGATGATGAGGTGAGCGAGTGACGAAGCGAATGTGTTTAATATCGTAACACTTAATAAACAGATGAATGAAAAGTTGGAAGGCTTTTTTTACTGAACTCAAGAATGCAAATGTGTAGATTGTAGGTGTTAGCAAACATTCCAATCTCCTTCATTGCAGATTGTAGTTGAGGTTCACTCTTTAAGAACAAGTCTTCATGCATCAGATTCGATTTTGAATTGATTATCTTCATCTTCAGGACTTCAGGGCTGGGGATTCTCTTTTGGCCCCCTTTTTGGCGCTGCAACGATTGCAATGATCGGAAATCATGTTGGAGTCATTCAAACCCTATTTTCTTTTTTGTTCATGCCATAACTAATCAACTGCTTCATAGATAATAGCATTATTTCAGAATGCAATCAAGTTCATGGCCATTAACCTCTATTCATACCGGGCCGAGCCAATCCTCCACTTCGATCGTAACCCTTCAAGTCTTAGCATCCATCTCCTCCCTCCCCCTATACTGCGGGCAGGATAACCTGCATTGCAAACTCACGGGGTTGGCCTGCCTTTTGAAACGGCCGTTGCAAAACATCTCTCCCCTCATGACAAGCGGCCTCTGCTGAGTTGGTTTGCATTATCATCAAAACAGATATTTGAAAATGGCAACCGGTCCTATTAAATTGGGGGATCTTCACAACAACGCTTATGTTACGATTCCTGCTGCGATCGGTTGGTATGTAGCCCCAAACCCGGCAACGTCAGTGAGGATGCCTCCGCAGCGCAGAAAGGAAGCCAGGTCAAAGTTGAATTTTGCCAGAAGTCTCAAACATTTGGCTCATGGTCCTTTACGTCTTAACTTTTGTCTCCGCGGGTGGGGTGCACCTCGCATTATTTACCTGAGAGATCCGGATGTGTATGGATAGATATGAATGGACAGCGCACAAGTGGCATGCGGAATGAATGGTGTTTTGAGAAATTAAGTCTGCTGATGATCGAGTTCAAGTTTTGGCCGTATGCGGCTATATTATATTCAGCTGATCATTCAGAGTAGAACTCAAAAAAGTAACTTTTGAGAAATTCACGCGTCAAAGAACCAATGGTTTTCTTTTCGACGGCAGATGTGAAACAGAGAAAAAAAGGCTCTAGGAGAAGATGGTGAAGATTTGAAGTTTGGATCCCCGAGGATAACAGAAGCAAATGAGCATATCCTCAGCGGCAACAACAGCTCTGGGATTCAGTTTCGGGCGTGAGGTCAGTCAGTCAGAAGATGAATTGTTCTAATGTGTTTGTTAGCTGCGTGAGATAACGAGAGCAGCAAAATTTAACCATTTCAGATACACCACGAAAAACGTTGCAATCAGCAGACCGATCAGTCAATTGGAGAGAGACGGACAACAACGCTTCGACTTTGGATAGCCAAGTGAAGGCTTGAGAATGTTCGCTTTGCTGCTGTAGTTAATGTTCTCTCAGAATTAGAACCGCTACCCCTTTTTCCTGTAAGAAATCCCAGCGTCTTTTTAACACAGGAACCCTGCCCTTAATTCTGCTGCCATGAGCACTGAAATGCGCGGCGAAAAGGGAAAGCCGAAGCGCTGTTGCAACCGCTGCTGGAGTGCACCACTCCACAGCCAACGTTGCGGTGTAAAAAGAATGGGGGCGAGGGGACGGAAAAAGGATTGCGTAATTGCTATGTGCATTTTGTTTCCCCTTTCCATGGTTGATTTCCTCGAGCTTACTAGGATCTTCTAGCGACGGCCTCCACGATGATGTCTCGGAGTGGACATGATATAGCTATCATAGAACGGGCAGAGTCGCATTTGCATCTCATCCGGAATCATTTATTAGCGAGGAATGTTGGAACAGCCAACCTTTTTCTACCCTGCTAACGACCCCGGGGTTTCGGTAACTAAACTACTTATAACTAATTACAATCTTCTAATTACCGCTGCCTCGCATCACTCTTGTAAACTATCGGGTTGAGGGTTTAAGATTCCAACGAATTGAGGGGAATGCTACCCAGGTAACTAGGAGCCTGAATATTACTCGTTTCCGTTATTTTTATATCCACGAAACGAGAATGAAATTATTTTCCCTGTTTCCGCCCTTCCACCCGCCACAAGGTCCATGGTCCCAAGAGACCCGCTGACGAATTAATTAGCCGGTGGTTGAGCCAGTAACCCGTAAGTGATCAGTCCAGCCCTAAGTTGTCGATAAACTACAACAAGAACCCAAGTAAACCCCCCCCCCCCCCCCCCCCCCTGTGAAATATTCGGCTCCTCTTCCATGGTCCCATTTCTGCCCTTCATTCGCCCGCTGGCACGCGAAAAAGGATGAATAATGATAATAATAACAAGTGTGGATCATGCCAGTCGTGGGGGGGGGGGGGGGGTCTGGATTTTTGGACCCTGCGACCCAAACGACCCGCACATCAGCCAGTGAGTGGTCAACCAGCGCGCTGATGCGAATGGGCCGCCCTCAGGCATGGAGTCAACAGACAGAACACACACACAAGAGGCAGCAAGCAATAGCATGGCTTAGACGGAAGATATTGAGACATTTAACGGACTAGTTGTTCTTAAGGCTATTCTAATAATATTCAATGTTCTGCAGAAGACAGAGGTTATCCGCGGCTGGCCTTTTGCCTTGAAACCTTGGTTAAAAATATTTTTTGTTCTTCTCTTAGCCATCTTTCGAAGAACTTTGTTTCGTCTTTCTTTGGATCTCCCGAGTTTCCCATTTACGCTCATTTTGTTATTTATCCAGAGAAGACGTTTCACTTTTCCCCCGCTCTTTACTTACGTCTGCAGACATTGAGGATCTCTGGCAATCCCCCCTGGATATGTTGTCGGTTTGCCACTTCTTCCTCACATCTTCATTTTTCTGGGTTATTAATCTCTCTCACATCCTTCGTTTCTGAACTCCACATTTTTTTCATCTCCACGTCGGCGGATCTCTATTATCCGCTCTATCCGTTTCAGCATTTCGGTACAACTACTTCCAATTCATCTTCGAGTCCTTCCACCACCCTCCCACCCATCTATCTATCCATCTCCTGTATCCCAGATATATCCTCGTCAGTCGGTTGTTGCCCATCTACCATCTGCTCACGTCGGATCTCGGAGCCTGGTGATGGCATCACCGTCTGCGGTTTAACTGGGAATGTCTGCTCGTTCGTCTTGGTCTCTTGTCATTCATTTAGGAAAGATACTGTGCACAATCCATATATAATAGATGCTTCTAATTGCTTAACATATCCTGCACCTTAATTCTCATGGAGGGCGCTATATTATTAGCTCGCCAGAACGGGGGCTCGTCCCCCGCGGACCAGTTTCTGAGCCTCATCCAGAATCCATTCAGTTCTGCTGTATGTCATCATCTATATCTCGGTATATCCGGATAGACCCTCTTCATCAAACCATGCTGATGCTAACTGTGCTAACTCTTTCTTGTTTTATTTTAACAGTTCCAACTCAATGCTTTCTGGGCGTCGTTTGGCACATCCATAGGACTGACCCTTCTTCTCGCCGCGATATTCTCCCTATTTCGTCCCCGCAACTCCCTCGTTTATGCTCCCAAACTCAAGCATGCGGACCGGAAACATGCCCCCCCTCCCCTGGGCAAAGGTCTGTTGGCCTGGCTCACTCCTGTCCTAAAAACGACGGAAAGCCAGCTCGTTGATTGCATTGGCCTCGATGCCACAGTGTTCCTCCGCTTCACCAGAATGTGCCGGAACATGTTTCTGGTTACAAGTATCATTGGCTGCTTCATCATGATTCCTGTCAATGTCTCTCAGAGTAACACATCGAGAGTGCCGGGTCTCAATACCTTCGTGACCATGACCCCACAGTTTATCTCTACCAGGGCCATATGGAGCCATGTCGTTTGTGCCTGGGTATTTGATATTATCGTTGCCTACTTCCTCTGGCGCAATTACAAGGCCATCTCTGCTCTAAGGAGACATTATTTTCAAAGCTCTGAGTATCAGAAAAGTCTCCATGCCAGAACTATTCTGGTACGTTTTTCTTATCACACACATTCGTTGTTTTAAGCAGACCTCGTAGCTCATATTACGTTTCAATGTAGGTCAGGCATATACCACCAGATTACAGAACGGATGAGGGCCTTCTGCGCTTGACAGACGAGATCAACGTGACACCTTCAGTACCCCGAACCTCGACCGGCCGCAACATGAAGCACCTGCCAAAGCTGATAGCAGAACATGAGAAGACGGTCAGACAGCTTGAAGCAGTACTAGCCAAGTATTTTAAAGATCCAGACCGACTCCCCTCGAGACGACCTACTTGTCGTCCATCGAGAAAATATCAGGAGGAGCATGGCTCAAACAAAGTCGACGCGATTGACTACCTCACCGATCGCATTAGGGACCTCGAAGTTGAAATCAAGCATGTTCGCGGATCGATTGATACCCTCAACGCCATGCCGTACGGATTCGCTAGCTGGGAATCAATCGAAAATGCCCATGCGGTGGCTTACGCTGCCCGAAACAAGCATCCGCATGGCACGACGATCACTCTAGCGCCACGACCCAACGATATCATCTGGGATAATTTGTCCCTGACCCACAAAAGCCTGAAATGGGAAACGCTGCATCAACTTCATCTGGTCGACCGTGCTGACCGTGTTGTGGATCGCGCCTAACGCAATGATAGCCATTTTCCTGTCTGATTTATCCAACTTGGGGCGGGTCTGGAAAGGATTCCAAAGATCGCTTTATTCGAACCCGAAAACCTGGGCAGCGGTACAAGGTATTGCAGCTCCTGCGCTTACAT
>NW_015440950.1:734358-735719 GCF_000150705.2 Paracoccidioides lutzii | reverse complement strand
CATCACAGGCGAGTACTCCGATATCGCACTGCACAACATGTCCTCGAACGAACCGGGCAGAGCATATCGACCACCGGCCAATGCACCGTTTGAAATGGTCCCTGAGAAACCAGCTTGACTTTTCCTATTTCAAAGACAGGCCTGAATTCCGGGATGAGTTTGGCGGTGGCATCTACGGGCGGCCGGAGGATTTGATAAGTGAGCGGTCCCACACGCCAAGGAGCTTTTTTAATGATTTGGATACGCCGGCTTCCTCGCGATCGCCATCGCCTGTTCGTGCCTCACGGCTGAGCATTGGCGGCGGAGAAGTGCCGGAAGATGGAACAAACCCTCATGGGCACGCGAGGACGCCTGAGAGCAAGACTATGCCGGTAGTTCCTAGAATGGCACGGCCCCCTTTGAGTCGGCAGGGGACGTCGGAGGGCCAGATACGGCCGTTCTACAACATGTCGAATAACGAGAGCGAAAATCACCTTCTCAACAACATCGAGACTCCACCTGTTCGATCATCCACTGATATTGCGTCGTATGATCGATGGGGGTCGAATCGTACTGGTACTTCTCATGGACCACCTGCGACGCGCCGGGGTCATGAAGATACGTCTTATGAGGAGTATCGTGGCGTACTGTATTAATTTCTATTTCTCCCCTGATGTTAATTGATTGCATGCAGGTTGCTATCAACTATGGGAGGTCGCAATTGTTGTTATTATGTATATTTCTTCTCTTGGTAATTTTTTTTTTTTGGAACTTCTATGAAACATTGGGTGGGGGCGTCTGATGTGTTATGTTTCAAGGTATTGTGTTTTCCTTTTATAGACTTATGCATATACAAGCGTGTATCTGAATGCCGATGTTGGCGTTTTTTAAGTAGATATTTAGACGGTGGGATATGTAGGGCACATGTTTTCTCTTTTTTCCTTTTTCCCTTCTTTTTCCCTTTTTCCTGTGCATTGGGATGGATCTATCACTCCGATACAAAATAGAGGGTTTTCCTGTGCATCTCTGGGGTGTTAAAATCATTTCTCTTAGATCCTGTGGTTGGAGTAGTGCTGCGAATTATATCTAAATAGCTACCTAACCACAAGGGTCCGTTCAGGTTCATTGAACGTAAATTAATTTATCCAACCGAACTCTCCTCTTCGTATGTAAAAGGCCCTTTAAACATTTGCTGATGGGAGGTTGACATCACGTGATCCGGCCATAGCTGCCCCAAAGGTTGCTGACCTGAAGCTGGCGCAATCCCCGCAAACTGCTCCGTAGGCTGAACAACCTTTGTAAAGGCAACCAACTCAGAAGGGCTGTTGATGCTGAGACCTGCGTCCCTATCGTAACGTATCAGACTCTTCCTCTGGCCTCCT
>NW_015440950.1:669791-734348 GCF_000150705.2 Paracoccidioides lutzii | reverse complement strand
CTCCCCTGATGTTAATTGATTGCATGCAGGTTGCTATCAACTATGGGAGGTCGCAATTGTTGTTATTATGTATATTTCTTCTCTTGGTAATTTTTTTTTTTTGGAACTTCTATGAAACATTGGGTGGGGGCGTCTGATGTGTTATGTTTCAAGGTATTGTGTTTTCCTTTTATAGACTTATGCATATACAAGCGTGTATCTGAATGCCGATGTTGGCGTTTTTTAAGTAGATATTTAGACGGTGGGATATGTAGGGCACATGTTTTCTCTTTTTTCCTTTTTCCCTTCTTTTTCCCTTTTTCCTGTGCATTGGGATGGATCTATCACTCCGATACAAAATAGAGGGTTTTCCTGTGCATCTCTGGGGTGTTAAAATCATTTCTCTTAGATCCTGTGGTTGGAGTAGTGCTGCGAATTATATCTAAATAGCTACCTAACCACAAGGGTCCGTTCAGGTTCATTGAACGTAAATTAATTTATCCAACCGAACTCTCCTCTTCGTATGTAAAAGGCCCTTTAAACATTTGCTGATGGGAGGTTGACATCACGTGATCCGGCCATAGCTGCCCCAAAGGTTGCTGACCTGAAGCTGGCGCAATCCCCGCAAACTGCTCCGTAGGCTGAACAACCTTTGTAAAGGCAACCAACTCAGAAGGGCTGTTGATGCTGAGACCTGCGTCCCTATCGTAACGTATCAGACTCTTCCTCTGGCCTCCTCCCATCAGTTCTCTGCAGATAATACGCTCTTTATTCCTTGCACAGAGCTACGAACAACACTCGTCATCTTACCCGCCGGTCCAAACTCCAAACTCTTCCTCCGTAAACTCCTGTATTGTTCGAAAGGCCCACCATGCTCGAGCCCCTCGAAAATGAGCTATAATGAGGGATTATAGAATATTTACCTGCATATATGAACTTTCCAGAAACAAATGCGTTTTCTAGGAAGAGCACAAGCTTCTTGTTCTGCTTCTTTCCAACACTCAAGGGAGCAGCAAAAGGGGGCTGACAAAGAGCATCAAGGAGGGCGGAGGGAACAAAAGAGCAAGAGGTTTTCGGATCTGGATACAGAGGGGGCCTATAAGCTTCCCGTTTCTCTTCACGTAATAAAGAGAGCGCCAGATAGTAGCCTCTTTTCGTTGCGTTTTCGAGACTGAGGCTAGCGGCGACCAACCATGACGTGGTACTCACTGCTTCCTCCAGGACTAACAGCGTTCGAAGCATGGTTGGTTCGGGTATTCGTATGTCAATTTCCATCTATCCCCTTTCTCTTCTCCACCCCATGTTTCCTGTCTCCCTGTCTTACGCATTTGTTTTCCTGGTCGATGGTGTTAGATCTTTCTAGGCACAATCATAATCGCCCCTTGGGCTTTCCTAATTCTTTACGATATACTTCTTTACATCTGGCGTGCCTGCACCTATGAGATCCCCATCATCGGCGGCAGGGCGAGGGGGAGACAGAGGCCCCAAGCTCCGAGTTTCAGTGAGAGACCTGATGGAAGGAGGAGGACATTTAGTTTGAGAGGTTCGACACAAGATGGACAGGGCGAGAATGAGCAGTTGGGAAATAGCGATGAAGAATATCGAAGTCCATTTGAGAATAATTCTTCTGGCGATGGCATCGTAAGTGAGGATGATGCTTTTGGCGATGCTGGGAAAGATAATGAGAAAAGGCAAGGGGTTGGGGTTGGGTTTGGGGTTAGATATAGGAAATTGTATGCGGAACCAGATGGAATCGACGGTGATGGAGGAAGCTAGGTAACACATTTTTCATCTTCTGATAAACTCCGGATTCTACTACCACCGCTTCCTATCAAGTGTGCATGTATAAACGCTATACTTTCGTCACAGATACCCTCGATTCTCGTACCGCTCCTCAGCAACCTCCCCTATTCCAAACACGAATCTGTCGAAATGCTACTACTGCCACTAGTGCCCAAACCTCAGTCAGTAATTGAAGATTGATAACGGATCGTCCTTGATCAACTCCTAGGTCGTAGGATTGCAGCTGCGCGCAAACAGAAAACCCACTGATAACAGGATGATGTGGGTCGAAGCCTGTCCTTCGAAGTCAATGGTTGTTTTGAAGTTGTGAAATACTCCAACACTTGAGCTTGTTCTGCATGTGTATCCAGGCGCTATTGCAACCACCAGGAAACGGGCATCGTCGATATCGATTTATCTCACTCGTATGTAACTAGGTTAAGTTACCTTGTTCCACTGGGACTCCGTTTTACTTTTCAATTCATGTCTCTTTTCTTGGTTTGGGTGACATATGCGCAGTTGCTTTATTTATTTGTCTGCTATTGGATTTTCTTTTTTCTTAGCCTTGTGAACCAGCTATTGTGCGGAGAGGTTTTCTGTATCACAGGTTTGATTTTATCATCTCCTGTACGGATTTGCGCAGTTTCAGGGCGTGGGCGTTGATTTGGAGTTAGTTAAAGCTCTGTGTCTGATTATTTGTATTTTGCAGCATCGTCCTGGACTTCCTGGCTTTTTGAGATTTTCCCCTTTTTACCCTTCGGTCTTGCTGAAGAACCCGTGTAACCTTTGGCAGAGACGGGACCGATGTGCTCCAGGTTGAACCTATTCGTGTCCCTGCAGCAACTGCATGAGCCCTTTTTTGCCTTGCATGCTGCGACATCACAGTGCATAGTTCTCCAGCGCGCTTTCGAGGACCCAAACGCGCATTGCCTGGCAAACTTGACTGCACGAACAACACACTTGCAAAGTTTCGCAACCCTAAGATGGAATTGAAAAGCCCAGTGTGTGAGTTAGGAAGTTTATTCCAAGGGTTATTACTATTTGTCTTTGGCGCCTGGGAAACGGGGCCTGCTAGAAGCCTTGCCGTAGGGTTGTAGGATCCGGAAACACCGCTATCGCCTGCTTGCAAAGGGGTCATGGCAAGGCCAAGTAATAGGGAGACTGGACGTGAATAATTTAAATACCTCAAGCTAACTTTTTCTGAGAGATTTTCTTTGTTCCAATCTGAGGGCTAACTTGGAGTGGAATTTGCAAGATATGGATGGCAGCCGGTTCCACCGCGTGTAAATGCCGTTGAAATTCATCCATCCACGGATAAGAAAGCCACAGGAAACGTCGACAACATGATAGATAGATCCCTGAGTTTCAATGCGGACACACAAAGACACTCTCCCCGCACTAGTTATTATGGAGGAAGAAGTAAATTTCTTAGGCTGAACAGTAATTATGTAGATCTCTCCAAAATAAAGCGGATCAGCCTAGGCGGCAGTTAGTAAATTAGTCAAATAAAGCGACAATCCTCTTTTTTATGATTAGCAGCTGCACCCTGACTACGAATCCTCAATCCCATTGCTATTTATTGACCATAATCTCAGCGGCAAGAGGCGCGTCCTGGACAATGTCTTAACGTTATCCTTTTGTGCATGAGGAGATAACTGAAAGCTCCCCCGCTTCGGCTCCAGAGCTTCCCCAGGTTTCGGTGGTAAGTTATAACCGGAATTCAAACTTCCCCCGTCCAGCACTTTCAGAAAACAAACAGAAAAAAAAAAAAGGAAAAATATACAAAGCAAAGGCTGTCAGGCAGCATGGGTCATGCAGCTCTGCTATTTGATTATGTTCCCTACCGGGACCAGATGGCCAAGGCGATGGATCTTTTGATCCAGTATTTCTCCATGATGAATACTATGACCAAGCTTGTGCTGTGCTCACTCATCATGATGGTAGTGCAGCGGCAAAGGGCCAGCAAGGTATGTTATATTTCTTGGATATATGCGCATTTCACGAGTGCGGGCTTATGTATTGCATCTTTGAGGAGGCTCATGGCCATAAATGTTCCAACGGTAGTTATTATTATTATTATTGAAAGTGGCTAATGTTCAGTGTAAAAATAAAAATAAAAAAATAAAAAAATACAGAGAGCAGAAATTGAAAAACAGAAGAAATTTGAAGTTATTTTATCTACTTCAGATTTTCCTCCTGTTGAACCCTTAAAAGACTTCAACTGGGAAAAGACCGAGCCGCTCAAGTTGAGACCGTATAAGCCAAAATACCACCTTACAATGGGTATGAAATCAACATTTTCTACCTCATATTCGGCAGGATAGAGAGCGGCAATAGGCATATTGAAAACAAACAGTGAAATATGTATCCATAAGGCTTACTTTTCCCACAGCTCTCGAAAATCTCGACCCCAATGAGCTTATCCCGATGGATAAGACATACAAAGAACGGATCACTCACCGTCGCGAACTGCTCAAGGAATATCCCGATGTTGTCTGCCGCGTGAACAAGGACGACGCTGCAGACCCTCGAATCCGCAAGGCGGTTGAGGAGCTATATAGGTACATTATGGGGATATATCTACCCCGCAGATATCCGCAGATGTTCAAACTTGCCCCGACCGAGTTCGAAACCGGGCCGTCCCTGATGGTCCGCAATCTTATCACGAGGGAGCTCTTCCCAATACAGATCAGCCCAACTCGTTCGACAAGAAGTATCTTGGAAACCTTGATCAAATCCGTGGATGAGGATATGTTAATCCTGCTGCCTGAACAGAATAGTGATGATGAAGCTGTCGACAGCGAAAGGGGTGGAAACTCTCAGCACGAAAAGAAGGAAATAGATAGCGACGATTCATCTGCCGGCCACTCAGTTCCGGTCAAGTACGTCCTCCAGGCGTATGCGACATGTTTCCCGTCCGGTTTCGACACGCGGAAAAAACTTGGCAAAGTATTAGCTGACATCCACGAACCGGTGCCTGGGTACAAGGTAAAGCTGGAGAAGAGTATGGATCGGTTTTTCCACAAACTGGAGCCGGGCAAGTATGTCAAGCGTGTCAATTGGAGTGTTACGACAGGGGCGGAGCTGTTTGCGCCGTTTGGAGGCATTCATGCCGTGGAAGGGGAAGGGATAACGCCGATTAAGCTTGAAGAGCTGGATGTTGCTAATGTGAGTTTCTCCTTAAACCCCTACCCTTTTGGATGCCTTATAGGATGAAGGATTCTTATATATATATTTCTTTTTCGGGGAACATCAAACTAATAATGGGGAAACCGCTTAGACCTTCCTGCGCTGTGAGCGTCAGACTCTCTACCGTCTGCCACAGTCTAAGGCCCTAGTGTTCTCATTCCATACATACCGATATCCAATCCAGGAAATCAAGCAGGAGGGATCGGGTGAGGACCTGGTGACGGCAATTGATGGTGTTAAGGAGGGCAGTATGCCACAGATGGCATGTTATAAACGGATACAAGCGTGGGGAGATGCGGTGAAAGAGTTTTTAAGAAGTTAGAAGTATTTGTGAGGTTTTCTTCTTGTTCTGTGAATAGATTTCACTTTTGTTGAAGTTGAACTACTAATGCGGGTCTTTAAGTGCGTTGCTATTCCAAATTTCCTCATATTTTGTGTATATATATATATATATTCTATTCTTGGTATCATCACATAATTCCTGGGCTGCAGGTCCTATTCAATCTCCTAGTGAAGTCGTTCGAGCACCTTGATAAGATCGGCCGTAACTCCCATGGCAGTAACGGCACCACCAGCCCCAGCACCCTGGATAATCAGCGGGTTCTTCCCGTATCTTTCAGTATAAAAACTGATAATGTTGTCACTTCCCTTCAGACCCGCAATAGCACTATCCTTATCAAACTGCTGCAATCCAACTTTAACAACCTTGCCCTCGACATCTACCCTGCCAACATATCTCACAATTTTCCCCTCAGCCTCCGCCTGGTTCTTGATGGCTTCCATCTGATCATCGAAATCGGGAAGACGTTGCATAAACTCCGCAGCACTGGTGAGCCCCCGGAGCTTAGCGGGAATTAAGCTTTCAACCGGGAATGATTCTGGACTCTGCACTTCCAAGCCAGCAATTCGTGCAAGGATGGTTAGTTTCCTAGCGACATCCATGCCATTCAGATCATCGCGGGGATCCGGTTCAGTAAACCCGAGGTCTTTGGCTTGGGAGACGACCTGGCTCCATTTCTGCGCAGAAACGCCAGATTGAGCTGTGACAGGAGCAAAAGTATTGAATAGGAAAGAAAGGGTTCCTGAGAACACCCCCTCGATTCGAGTAACGCGGTCACCTGTTGCGACGAGGTCGCGCAGGGTGGAGACCACGGGCAGACCGGCGCCGACTGTGCTCTCGTGGTAAACGAGAGAGGAGGTGCTAGCGGCTGTGTTGAAGATATTCTTCCATAGATCAAACGAGGAGGAGAATGCTTTTTTGTTCGGGGTTACGATGCTGATGCCCTTGCTGAGGAAGAGGGGATACGCATCCGCAACTGTGGGGTCGGAGGTATTGTCGACCAAAACGGCGCGGCCGGGAGCTTTTGACAGATATGCGGCGATCTGGTCTGGGTTCCAGGCTCCGGATTGGGTGTATGAAGCAAAGGAGGAGGTCGAGAAGGCAGATTGCCAGTCTGACGGAACAATTGCGGGGGAATAGCTGGGCGTGGGGGAGGTGACTGTTTGCGAAGACCGGGCAAGCAGGACGAGAGAGGGAGCATTGGGGAGACGGGACAATTGGGTGAGGAAGTGGGCTCCGACGCCACCAACTCCTGTGGAGAGGGAATTTTTGTTAGCATTGAGGATATATTTCTCAAGTAAATGTGGGGTTAAGTCTTTGCTCGGCATGCGCACCGATGACTCCGAGATAGATGGTTTTGCCGGACATGATGATTCAGTGGATGTGAGGTGGTTGCAAGGGGACAATTAGTAGCAATTGAAGTATCTAGGATTGAGTAGAAATTATTATCAGGCCAATTATCTAGAATAGATATCCCCGTTATGCTGTGGGGGGTGAGAACTGGATGTTGAACTGGGGTGTTTTTGCGGGGCAAGAAATTAATTAAATAGGAGAGCCAACTGCTGACTTATTCAGCCACCACGTCAATTTTCTTACAGCTTCAGTATTCATCCAACCCAGGCCATATCTGTCTGCTTCACAACTTCACACACTGCCAGCTTACTTCTTCACCTTAACTATGGCCCATGGACTAAACATATGATAAATTACCCGTTCTACTTCAGATACCCCCCCCTCTCTGGTTTTAGTTATTCCCTTTCCGCCTCCGGTATGCCGCCAGATCCGCAATCTTTATATGGCATCCGCCGCCCAAAATCCACCGCCTCGCAAAAAGACGTCACATCCTCCTCCACACTAGCCTTCACTACTCATCTCTCCGCCCTTATATCTAAAGAATCGAATCTCTCGACCTCCTCATCTGGTGCGCCATCTACAAAAGGCCGGCTCAGACCCTCTCGATCAAAGCCAGATATCTTCTCCGTTCACAACAAGAATACGCAGAAACGCGCCGCTGCGGATATATCAGGAGACTCGCCTCACGTTATTCATCAGGTCCACAAACGAGGAGTAGATATTGGCTACGTGGATGATGCTACACTTCACCGTTCCAAACGGAGACTGGAAGAAAAGGCTAAGCTTTATGCGGATTTGAAGAAGGGCGAACACCTCCTGGACAGCAGCGATGAAGAAGATAATGGAAGCGCCCTGAAAAACCCTGCAGCTTTTGCAGTGAGGCGCGCGGAAAGTAACAGTCTTGTCGACTTTGATCGCAAATGGGCAGAAGAGGAGGCGAGAAAGGCACGTAGGGCGCGAGATTCAGTTTCTCCGTCGGGTTCGGACAAGGACGAAGACAAGGACGATCGCGAAACGGAGGACTTTTTGCTTGTCGACTACATCGATGAATTTGGCCGCTCGCGTCGAGGTACCCGTGCGGAAGCTGCAGAGGCAGCTTTGCAACGGCATAGCGCCCCACCGCGGATAGCAGTTGACGAAGACGGCAAAGATCCGGACGGGAACAGTAATAATAATAATGACAACGTCACTAGCAGGATAATACTCCCATCAGCTAAACCGAACCGGCCATCGAAACTCATTTACGGCTCTACAATCCAATCCGCAGCTTTCAACCCGGATGCCAACATCAGTGCGCGCATGGAACATATTGCTAAGACGCGCGATCGCACTCCAACCCCTCCCCCCGAAGCGCATTACGATGCTGAAGCGGAAGTCCGTACACGCGGCACAGGCTTCTATGCATTTTCAAAGGATGAGGCGACCCGTAGAGAAGAGATGGATGAATTACTGAAGGCTAGGGAGGAGACGCTTGGTGAGAGAGATATGGCGAAAAGGAGGAAGGAGGCTAGAGAGAAGGCGAAGGAGGAGAGACGGAGGAAGATTGAGGAACTTAGGGGCAAGAGGAGGGCGGAGGAGTTTTTGAGTGGGCTGGGGGATTTGGGAGGGATGGGTAGTGCAGGGCGGAAGCAGGAGGAATGCGAATAGGAGGTCTTTGGTTTATTCATAGCTTGGAATCCATGGTTCTTTTTCTTTGAATGGCATTTTTCCCAGAGTTGAATATATACCCGAGTATACGTTTATGAGAGCGTTTGTGTACATTTGTTAATGGTTACGGCAAAAATATACTGGCAACAGAAAGCTATACCAATTCCAATGGGGTCAGATTTATTAATAATGAATATATCCTTCATGCGCCTTCTGTATAACAATACTGTGAAGCTGACCCATAAAAGAGGAGAGAGTAAACAGTGCAGTAATATGCTTCATTCAACAAGATGCAAACAACGGGGAATGATACCAAATCCAAAAACAAATGGCATTAGACACACAAGTACCTCACTACTCTTTTAACCAAATATCCTAATTGAATCTCCAGGTGGGTTAAAGGGGGGGGAATGGATGGTGTGATAACATTTGTTCTCTTGAACTAATTATAATAATTATAATAGAAAAATTAGAAATATGGAAAAGAATATAAGATCAAAAGGCAACCAAACTTAAGGATAAGATGTGCGTGTATCCGTCTATCAATAAATCTGCCTTTCATTCATCCTCCCCGATAACCAGGCAGAAGTCCCAATCTACGCGAACGCCTTAAGTTTCCTAAGAAAACACAACATGCCTTTAGGCTAATGTGTCAGCTTGGTTCATCATAGACGCATGCAATACGTACGAGATAACGGACAGCGGGAGTGTCTCAGGCAAAGGTTCAAACTTTCCTGTTGCCAGACATATCTACTCTTCGATTTCTGGGAGAAATAATAGATCTTGTTGCCTATTACCACCTGTCACCTAGACTTTCAGATCGGTAGTCCAACGACCAAAGCTTCTCCCAAGGCCGTGGCTTCGATGCGCGTTTGTTCGGCGAAGAGATGGGTGAAGAAGGAACGGCGCTTGCACGGCCGCTGTTATTCCGGCTAAGAGTTCCGGGTTGAGAACCAGCTCTGTCCCGTTTTGCACCCTATTTCCAGGGAAGATATAAGAAACAGACAGGGGAAATTATCAGCCGACAAACAAACATGTTTTGGACAAACAAAGAAAGAAAAGGAGAATAGAGAAAGAAAATAGAAAAATGTAGAGAGAAAATATTGCAATAAATGACATTTACTTGAAAAGAATATTCTTTATTCTCTGCCTGAAGGACCCGATAAGAGATCTCTGCGAACCTCGTCGAAAATAGGTGCTTCCTCCCTTCGCCGCAGTGCACCCGAATCCCCTTCCGCTGGCAAAACAATACCATCCCCGATCGACTCTGCAGATTGCAGTGCGGGCACTGGAGTGCCTATCTTCGATGCCGAGCTGTTTCGCCTGCTATCAAGATTCTTCGTCAACGTCTTCGTTGCCCCACCCCCATTAGATCCCCGCTTCAAACGGATACTGCCTTTCGCATCCACATGGGCCGAGGCAACTGTAGTCTTAGCTAGTCCTGGTGTACTAGGTGCCCCTGGCTTTTCTTCCGACGCATCAAGGAGGTACCAGCGCAGACCATCGGAGAGTTCGAATGGGTTGTCGTCATCCATAACTGAAGCTCCATCACTTGTTTCCGCAATAGAACGGCGATCCGGATTCGTGCCGTTCATGGATTTCGACAGATCAACCACTCTTTCCTCGATCTTTGAGATTCGGGCAAGAAGCCAGTCGCGAGTATGTAGTTTGTGCACTTCCTGCTCTCGGAGGAAGTAGTGGGGAGCGCCAACATTGAACGCAGCCCAGGATCGTATGGCCTGGTTGCGCGTCGGTAAGAATAGTGCAAGATCCCCCTCCTTGAAAGACCGGTACGCGATCTTCTCATGAGATTCACTCTGGAAACGATGTGACTTCTCACGATAACCCCGAGCTTCCTTTTGCCATTTACGTGCTAGTGTTTCGATATCCTTCACGCGCTTGACTATTGCTTCCCCCAATGCCTCGACGTTGAACTCATTAACAGCCGTAATGAACGCAGTGTAATTGGCCTGTTCCTCTTCGGGATCATTGGTGTGTACCCACTGTAACAATTTCGGATCATGAATCGCCGGAGTAACGGAGGGCAAGCTGATGTTCTCCCCAAGGATCGAACTGTTGTTGACCTTCGACGCTCGTTGAATGACCATATTTTCATCTTGACGGATAATTGTGAAACCGAGTTGGTGTAGTATGCGGCTGAGCTGCTCAGCTTGGGAGAAGAGCTTTTCAGAAAGCTCTTTCGCCCAGATTCCTCTGGTATTAAGCCGTATATTGGTGCGCTCTCCAGCTGCTTCCAATCCTTCCACTTTTATTTTCCAAGTGCGCATCTCCTCCTCACAGCTAAGTGTGCGAGATTCCGCAGCGTCGAGTTTTTCGGTTAATGTAGCAACTTTGCGCTCCTCTTCAGCAACGCGCTCCTTTAGAATCTCTGAGCCAGTCTCTCCAGCAGAGAACTTGGACCTTAGAGTTCTGACCTGTTGACGCTCGTCCTCCAGTTCCGATTTGACAGCCGAAAGTTTTAGCGTTTCTTCACTCTGTATCGTTTGCAGGCGAGATCGTTCAATTTCTTCGGCTGCAAGGCTTGTCCTTAATGCATTGATTTCAGTTTCCATTTGTTCCAATCTCGCCAACAAAGTCTTGTTTTCCTCATGCGCCTTGGCTGACGCTTCGTCGGAACCCTTGGCATGGATTGCTAAACCTTCTGACAAGACCTCTATCGCTCTGACAAGAGAGGGCAAATCTTGGGGAGCAGAACCACCTGGAGAAAGGTGCGCATGGGCAGTCTGTAGAGTTTGTATGTAGTCTTTTTGATTTCGACCAAATTCTTCGAGTCGATCTTTTAAGGTTGTATTCTCGGTGTTGGCCTTCTCGTTACTCTTATGGTAAGTTTGGACTTGAGAAGTGAGATCCGCTATCTCCTCAGCAGACTTCTTTTGCAAGGCATCGAATTCTAATTGGAGCGAGCTCAGTCGTTCATCCGCACCAATCCTGTCATGTTCCCGGGCATCCATTATTTTATCAAGTTCCTCTTCGGCTTCTTCAAGTTTAATTTTAAGCTTTTTGGCCTCTGAATCCAGGAATCTCCGTTCATCTTCAAATTCACGCTGTTGAGCCTCTAAATTTTCCATCAAGTCCTTTTTGGTGGAGTGAGCTTCTTGAATTTTATAATTGGTAGACTGGCGTTCGACGTGCGCTTCCTTTTGCATTTTTGCGACCGTTTCTTTTTCTGCGAGCAGCTCAGCTTCAAGTGTAACAATTCGTTGCATTAATGCCTTGTCTTCTGGAGACTGGTTTGACGACATTCGATGGGAGGATACTGATGACCTTCTTGACAGGGGATCTGGGCGGGGAGATGCTGAATATACGGGTATCTCAGAGCCAAAATGTGTGCTGGCTGGTCGACTCATCTGGCTCTGGCGATGGAGCAGATCTTCAAGTTTCCGAATACGGCTCTCTGAGCCCTTTAGTTTGTCTTCAAGTTTGGTCTTCTCGTCTTTCAAGCTGCGAACCATATCATCGTCACGACCAAGGAATGAACTTCGACCAAGATCAAAAACGCTTCCATGTTTGAATGCCTTAGATTTTCGTCTCTGGTGTCGCGTAGGCGTATCCAAATCTTTCAATAGTTGCGTTAGCTCTTGAACAGCAGAACTCGTATCAGGCTTCGTTTTCAGGTCTTCGATATAGGCTTCGACCTCCTTTCGTGAGACTTCAGGCCATTCAGGCACCTGTGTCCCTTGAAAGTTGATCTCTATGCCGGGCGTGCTTTCTTCAAACAGGGAGAGAAAAGCGCCCATGGTTTTCACCCATTTCTTCCTTCGACGTTGCTCTTCATCCCGAAAACTTGCAAGTTCTTCAGCGATGCTCAAAGAATCGGTTTTTATTTTGTCACTCCATTCACGACGGCGAACGGCCTCGACGAGAACGGACCCATACAAAACAGGTAAGTGAAAAGCCTCGTATAACGTATCAAAGACCTCCCCGTCAACATCCAAATTGGATAGTTCTGCTTGAACGCTAGCCAATCGAGATTCTATGTTGGAGATTTTCTGCATTCGGCTGACCGCGGACTTCATCGCTAAGTTTCGTTTCTTGATGGACTGGTCCAACGTAGTCTGTATCTCCAGACACATTTCCATCATAGACGGAAGGAGATCCTTTGTATGATTCAACGCCATCCTCGAGACACTTGACAATGTTTTTTGTGTGTTCGGAAGCGCCAGCACATGCTCATAGTCAGAGTTGATTTTCTTGGAAATTGTTTCAATCTCTTCTAGAAGACCACTTGCATTTTCTTGGGGTGATGGATGGGATGCCTCTACCAGTAACTCCGTTTCTGACACCACCTCATGGACCGCTTTCTCTATCTCATCCATACGTCGGGCGAATCGCTCAGACACGGTAGACACCTGGGATCCAGCACGCTTGACCTGATCCACATCAATGTAGTCCTGTAGAGTTCCAGTCTGGTGGTCCTTGGCTTTCTTGGGGGTTGACGGACGTCGCAGGAAGGTAAAGTCTTGCTTTGCCGGGATGGTTTCAATGTTGGCAAGCGCACGACGCCAGCCGTCAAGAACCAACTGCTGTTCCTTCAATACATCGTTCGCCCACGACTGAGACTCCTGGAACTTGTGTTCTAGGTTTCCGACGTGCGATTTCAGATTCTCCAAGGCAACGTCAACAGCTCGATTGATGACATGTGTGTGCTCGATCTGGTTGTCGATCGCTTTACTGGTTGGAGCGCACTGTGTCGCCAGATTTAAAGCCCACTCCCTCCGTGCCATGTAGAGATTTCGCCATGCTTGTAAGTTATTCTGATCTGCTAAGGTATTGGGAGGGTTTTCCGGAGTAAAGCGTTCGGGTGGTGCGACTTCTGGGAGGTCTCTAACTGCGTCATCGCTTATATATAACCGGTCATAGACGAATATTTCATTCTATCTGAGTTAGCCAAATAAAAATTCACCAGACAGGTTATGAGAGGGACACTGCTCGCATATTCTATACCTCCGTAGCAAGAGTCTGCGGCCTAACATTCCTCCCGCGAGCAGTCATCAATATTTGTCGCTGGGCCGGTATCGAGACTTTCCTGGAGATCCATGTTCGCAAAGCATCAGGCCTAGTAATCAGCGCCATTAGTTCATATACTGCTTCCACATTGACTCAGGTATCTTATTTATTGCAGTCGGGGGCCCATACGAAGCGAACGAAACGGGATCAGCAAGCAGCTGCTCGCCCGTGTGAGCAACGTAGATATGCAATGACATCCCCCCTTCCAGAGCCGCTGAAAAGATCCCTCACGGGGATAGCAAGATGGTAGGGGCCAGATATAAAAAGGAGTTCATGGACGGGGGAAAGGTTGAAGTAGTAAAATGATGTTAAACTTGGAATGCCCCATCCACCTACAAACATACTATCATCGAGCTGTGAAGTAATTACTCCGTAGTTATGGAGTTGGTTTGGTTGACAATTTAGTTAACCGCCCGGTCTGGGGCAAGGCTTAGCTCGCTTTAAGCTTCCACCCAGTCCCACCCAAACCATCCTACAACGACGGCAGTATTTAGACATTTGCTCTGGAACCAAAATATTTTATTTACCTGCCAGCTTAAGCGTGTCAGTTGATCAACTGCCGCCTGACTGGGTTCCTGTCTGTGATAAAATATATATAGACTAGTATTAAATCAGCTTTGTGCATTCTTACTTCTTCATCACAAGATGCATCATTGACACAACTGACTGACTATATTATATTGTCCGCAATGGCACTGGACAGTGAGGTGCCTGTTACCAGGTCACAGTCGCAGCTGGAACCTCATGAAGCAGCTCTGCTGGAGCTTGCAAACACTAGTAGTACCCGAGATGTCATGTCGCTGTCTCGCAAGGAACTGCAGGTCCTAGAACTCTACGACCGCATCCAGGAACAGGAACTTGAGACGGCTCTGCTATCGCAAGGTATGCCCTTTACTTATGCTATGAAGCACCAAAATGCTAGCGTATAGCAGGAGTATACTTTTGCTTTCGGTTTCGCCCAAAATGGTTATGCTAACAGTCTCTCCGTCCATCGTAACTAGACTACGTTGAACCAGCATCTGACGATGATGATGCCGATGATGACATTGAAGAGCGGCTTGCCCAAGCAGAGCGCGAATTATTGGAGGCCAGATCTACATACTCCGTAAGGAGGAAAGCCATTGAAACTGTCCTGATGACAGACCCAAGCATTCAATCAGTCCATACAGCATCAAATTTCCCCCCTGAGAGGTATCTTAACCCCTTCCCTAAATCTGAATGGCGGTAAACTCGAGATACTTCGTAATCAAATTTACTTACATATCAATTTAATTCGCAGAGCCCTTCTCCCGCTCATAAACCGCCGCGACCTCCTCTCCCTCATATATGAGAACCTCTCCCGCGCCCACGCATCATGCATCCAGACCCTCTCAGACGCAAAAGTGGAAAATATCCAGCACAATGAAAAGAATCAGCAAATGGTGCAGACTCTTCTGGGACTTACAAGTGCAGAGAAGACGTGGAGAGAGGAGATTACAGACCCGAAGCTTAGGGCACAGTTGGAAACTGTGGAGAAGGAGTGTAAAGCTGAACAGGCAAACTGGGTGACCATCAAGCGGATAGTTAGCGCTGCGATTGTCGCGAGTGGCATTGACTGGGCGGAGGATGAAAAGCTGTGTGACCTGGTGGTTGATGATGTCGCAGATGATACTTGAGGAACTGTGATTGTTTTGTTTCCATGCCATTCTGCCCAGCCTACGGAGAATTGGTGCCGTGGAAAATAATTGAAATTTGGCTTGCTTGTTTCGGTCGGTCGGTCCTTTTGCTACCGATAACCTTCCTTTTTCCCTAAGGGAAAAACACGAGATAATGATCTCTTGTATTCCAAATTTACACGACATGGCGTCTTCCTTCCCATCTGATATCCGATCCCTTCAACACACACTGCGTCCGCCGCCCTATCGATATGTCACACGAGATGGTAGCGATGCGGAGATCAGCGCGACAAATTCCAATGCGGTCAGACGATCTAGATTTCCCAAGAGTATTTGGTAAAAAAATGGGTTATGAATTTCGCTTAACATGCACGATCACGAGAATGGACAGATCTTGGGTTTAGATGACTGAAGCGGGCGTTGGAACCCGTTTTATGACTTGATTACCGATGTCCTCCACCCGCTCAAATTAAACCTTGTTCCTCGATAAAATGGAACAGGAAGAAAACGCACGGACGGAACAACATCCACACACCCCCTTAGCGGCATATACAAAACGTGGGGTTATATGTTCGTTCTTACCATGCAATTCCCGTACGGATTTCCAAACATGGAGGAATGAATGTAAGTCTGAATTTGCTTGTTCGCCGATCGGCCTGGTCTTCTTGTTCAGAGTGGAGGTGGAAGCAGTGGGACTATCTTGAGGCTGCCGCTCCGTGTCTCCAACGCTTATTCTATTGATAACATGACTTGAGGTCATTAGTAGTTTCTTACCTGCCGCCCTGCCTGTTGGGGGGAGCTGGAACCAAGTTCACGACTCTGGTTTTTTGGATTCATATCATATGTCAGACAAGCTGGTACCTGGAAAAGTGAAGTTTGCCACAGTTTAGTTTCAATTATTCTGATGTGTTAATATATAGACCTACGAGGCTCTGGAAAAAGGCTTAGCATTTCACCCTTAGATAGCTAGAACACAGTACATCATGCTAGCCTGGGCCTAGCAACGCTCCGGTCATATCATCCCATCTCTCCAGACAGTCCTCCTAATAATCATTCACGATGTTTTTGTTGGCCTCTCGCAGTTCTTCGCCAGTAAAGTTCGCTCTTCCTAATGGTTCAGGCACTTGCTGCATCAAGCTGTTCATGAATCTAAGCATACGCCTAGTGCTGTTCTTTTTAAGTCACTTATCTTTCATATCCCAGTCGACCTAGGTTTCATCTGTAAATTATTCTGTTTCACGCTGTGTGATGAGTCGATTTCAGTAATACTTTTAATGGGACGAGGTATGCGTGGTTAGCTCTACATATAAATTGATAGAACAGACAATCCCGGCAGGGGTCCAGGTATTTTCATTCATTCCATCCGTAGACTCAGGTCTAATATCCTGCTCTCTGCTGCCGTAGGGAAACTCCCTTGCGAACCCGATTCATCGCACTCGGTGTCTGCTGCAGCCCTCTCTGTCCTCTCGCTACCCACTCCTGAAACACATCGTCCCTCATACCGTCAGCCACGCAAGCATCGCTGCCCTCACTGGATTCCATAAATTTGCCGTACTCTGCTGTAGTGTCTGCGTCAATCCTTCACCTCTCCTGGATTGCGCCCATTGATTCCTCGCCGCAGAACTTATTTCTAAGCTGAGTTCCACTGAGGAACTCCGCCTTCCATTCCGCCCAATAACCCAACTCATGGAACAGACTCATGAACTGGAATGATATGACGAGCGCTACCAACCGTGACGAAATCCTTCACATGAAAAGAACAGCCCAAGCAAAATGTGCAAAAAGATAGCTTTGGCATCTATCATTGAGGTATTGGACAAGAGTATTGTGATATGTATTCCAGCAATCGGCTACGACGCGACGTCTAAAAGGATATGTGAGACATATCAGGTGACAGAAGAAGCGTCGGTCTCTGCTTCGACTGTACTTTTGTGACGATAACAAGAGATCGTTTGTCAAAACATCCATGGATGTCGGGTCTAAAGTGAAGGATACAATATATTTCCATTTCATTTCTTATATACCAAGTAGCTTATTCCTTCGGAACAGGATAGGCATCCTCTATGATTGAGAAGTTGGTAACTCCACAGCGAGGATTTGTGCCGACAGCAGAAAAAGAGATGGGAGTCCGAAGCCAGGATTCTGGTGAGGAAACTCCCAGTCCGGCACAACAGGATACTGGCCTAGGAGAAAAAAGAAGTTAACCTTGGAAGTTAACCGTCACGAAATATGGATATATAAAGCTATCTGCATAGGCCCATTCCCGACAATAAAATAGTATTCTCTGTCAGTAAGAATCCCGTCAAGCGGGACAGTCACTCGAAACTGTCCCTGCTTACTGTGAGTAAAATAGCCCGTGCCAAAGCATGAGTAATATTGGATAATGAGATAACTAACGACGGGCTGGAGCAAAATGGATCGATCCGGAATTGGTTACAGGGTTCACCCTAGAGATCAATGGCAGGCCTCAAAGAAAAGGTTCAAGACCCGACGCATGAACTTAAACGGTCAAATATATATATATATATATATATATACATACAACAGTAATATCCGAAAGAGAAAGGAGGAAGAGCTGAAATAGCAAATAAACAAAAACAATCAACATAACAACAACTGGCAAAACAACAAGAACAACTACCCAGGTAAATAGATCAGAATGTGGAGTTTTACTGAAGGTTTGTCGAGGGTTGAACAACATAAACAGTCTTCATGTGCAGCAGGCCTTGGGGGCAGGGAGTGGCTAGCTGAGATAGAAGGTAACTTCAACTGAGAACTTGGGCGACCCATCTGTGCAAAGATCTCCGAACAGTAGTACATACATGCATGGGGCTGTATGAACCATGAAGCAGTGATGTGTGATGAGGAGATGAAGAAAAGGGTGTTTGTAACTAACTAGTGATCACGCTACCATAAGCAAGTCAATTCTAGCTCCATGCATTCTGGTTAGTTATTTCAACATTATGCCCGTCTATTGTAGTGCGTATTATTTGCATGCTCTGGTGTCCGTCGTAAAAAGCCACATAAAAAATCTTGGTGGGGTGTGTATTGAGTAACTAACTGTTGTATCTCAAAGCCCTATCTCTGTTATATACGCATCCTATGTGCAGAGTTTTGTATGTATCGAAGCAACGTAGCCAGTTTAATAATAGTAAGCCCTCAAGTTTGATATTTGATTAGAGAAAAATAGTTTGAAAAAAAAAAAAAAAAACATCCCAGATAGCCCAAATAGCCGTATCACAAATGGCTAGGAACATCCTCTTTCAGCAAGTCCCGCCTCGCTTTTTTGCAGGATCATCATTACTCGGTGCAATCCTTGAATCATACAGGATAATATATTGCTCATGGATACCAGCAACAAACACCTCGGTGGGTGTGATAGTGTGTGGATCGCATCCGGCTTGAGTTGGCCCGCCTGATACTGGCTTGTTTGTGTCCCAGCAACTACTATATCGAGTTACGACTGGCAGACGACTTTTCTCTCTCTCTTAACTACGGACCATTCACTCTGTTCAAGTGCAGGAACACGTAAATCTATGGTTTTTGAAGCACGATGATATGGTCGATTAATGGATGGATTGATGGATTGATGTTATTTCCCCCCTCAACTCCGTGCCCTCTTACGCTGGCGTTGAGTACTGGTGTGTACAAACTGGTTACCACGATCCTAGTGCTAAATTCGGTACGGTATATAACCCTCACAAAATTATGTCTGCCAACGACCGTATAAATAGAGTGGTTGCTTGTTGGCTAACCCACTGAAATGGATGGGGGCCGAATTACCAAAGAATATAACTATCACGATTAAAATACCTATTCAACGGGTGAAAAGGTGGATGGAATGGGTTTGGGTGGGTAGGTGAGTGAATGGATGAAACAATGAGCAAATAAATGGGGCATCACCAATTTAATTTTTGTTTACAAAACACACGGCGAGGAGGGGATAAGGGACTTGATCAATTGCTGTTACCTGCAACGGCCTTAACCACCGGGTATGAGTGGAAGAGTAATAAATCTGTATTTAAAAGTAATGGGAAGCGACTCTGATCAACCTGGATCACCACTGATTTAATTACAGCAATGATCAAGAAAGAGGCAACACGCCAAACGCGACGAGTGGATTTTAATCAGCACGCACGACTTGGCAGGCGACGGTGGAGAGATCAACCTGGCTTGGAGGGGATTTTAAATCAGCACGCACCTGCGATAATTACTGCCACGGCCCACCGCTTCCCTCTCGCCTGCCTTTTGCCTGATTCTGTTGGTGGTGCCGTGGTATGGCCGATGTGTATGTATCATACGGTGGTGGTATCGCGAGTGCACTGGACGGGTCGGGTCAGCAATGGTTTTTTTCCCCTTGGTGGTTGTGTGGTATGGAGTGGTTAAATGACAGTACGGCTGGTACGACTGATTGTTTCCCAGCAGATATTCCCCCCTCTCTTGCCTCCTTGGCCTGGTCTCGCCCAGTTTTGCCTCAGTGCCAGCCCAAGTGAGAGAGCCAGCCAGCCAGCCAGCCAGCCAGCCAGGCGGCCCGCCTGCCCTTTTTCCCTCGCTCTTTTTCTTCGCTGCTCTCCCTCACTCACTCTCTTCACCTCACACCCATTTTCCCTCACCAAATTTCTCCCATACAACTTTTCGCTGCCATTTTCTTCCCCTCCAAACGCAACCCATAGTAAAACCCGCGCCCCCCCTCCCCCCCCCTCCCCCCAACCAATACAAAATCATAAGAAAGTACAACGCTTTTCAGTAAGTAAAATGCCCCCCTACTAATTTTGCTCTCCTTTTCATAACCTTCTATCCTATCCTCAACAACTCTTTTGAATATTCTCCCATCCACCACTCTCTCCTCCAAACACAATGGCTTGTGACACGGTTTTTCTAAACGCATTGTCGCTGTCCCATATCATATAAGCAAAATGTATACTATTTACTGCTCTCTCCCAATGAACCCCGCCATGGCGCCAGCTATGTCTTCTGAGCTCTCTAGCTCTCTATCTCTATCTCTACAATCTCAATTTATACGTGGAGAGCTCGCGCATGTATAAAAATATGCATCCATTGGAGAGCCGTCGCGTCTCCAAACAAGTCGATTGAGCTTGCTGTATCTTGGAGAGGTCTCTCATTTGCAGCGCCTGTTTTTCCATGACGCGACTCTTAGCAGCCCAACCACCATGCATATATATATATATATATATATATATACACGCATCCCAACCTCACTCATTTCATATCATATCAGGAGTGCACTACACCTACCCTTCCACAACCCATCTTCTCCTGCCATTGACAAAACATCCCTTACGCGTCGATTCATTGCTACCTAGTCTCTACAGCAACTGCCTTTGGCAAAGTTGACTACAGCACGTAGCTAACATTTACATTCCCCCCTTTTCACCTAGCAGCACCAAACCAACAACAAAGCACACAATCCATCAACATGCCCAAGGAAAAGGTTTCCAGTCGCAAAAGCAAGACTCGCGGCGTCGAGAAGAAGAAGAAAGGTATGTCAAAGACTCAACCCCCGTCCCAATTCCATTGCGCGCCAGAAATCGCGACCATATATAGTTCCCGTTTTCTAACACTGTTACCCCCATCCCCAACTCACAGACCCTAATGCCCCCAAACGCGGTCTATCCGCCTACATGTTCTTCGCCAATGAGCAGCGCGATAACGTCCGGGAAGAGAATCCTGGAATTTCTTTCGGTATGTCATTTCCTTCTCTTCCCTCTCATTATACCATCGTCTCCATACTTAGAGACATCTGATCTGACCCGTCTTCCTTGTGCAGGCCAGGTTGGCAAGGTCCTTGGAGAGAGATGGAAGGCGTTGAACGAGAAGCAGCGTGCTCCGTATGAAGCCAAGGCTGCTGCCGACAAGAAACGCTATGAGGATGAAAAAGCCAGTTACAATGTATGTTCAATGTTGCCTTATCCTTCCCCTACCTTTTCATCGTAATTTTCCGTGTACTAACGATTATCCATCAAGGCGCACGAGGACGAAGACGAGTCCTCTTAAGTAAAAATATATGTAGAAGTCTGTCGATGCACGTGTGATCCCATAAGCATATGGGTTCCACCGTGATGGCAGGCATCTATTATATGCCCTTAGTCCTTGTTCATGTCGTGCGTGTCAACTTGCTCTACCTATCTGCTGTGTTTCTCACGTGCTAAATCGGTTCGAATGGTTCCTTTTTTTACTTTCTTTTCTTTTCTTTTATTCTTTTCTCCTTCTTTTTTCTCTCTTGTTCTGCTGGGATGGGAATGACGGGTGGTTAGTCAAATTTGCGGGTTTTCGTTGTTTTCGTGTTCCTTCATATTCCTCACTGGTTCGCAAGTTCCATTTCCATTTCTTTTCTTTTTCTCTTTGTTCTAATGAAGGGGTTAATCGGGTAATTGTTTGTTTGGTTTTTCTCTCTTCTGTTTCCTTCTTCCTTTCCCTTTCCTTCCACGCCTGCTTGAAATGTGGTTCTACGCTGTATGTTTTAGATGTCTCTATGGCTGTGCAGACTTCGGATCGGAAAAGGGGGGGTCAGGGCAGAAAAAAAATTGGGAGAATTCACGCATCTTCCCCGCTGTAATCAATCCCTCCATACCAAGCCAGATCTCTCGAAATGGACCCGATGACTTGTTCGTGGGAGCAAATTTTTAAAAACAAGTTGTACTTTTTTCTCCAACCATTGACTACCCTCTCTCCCAAGGCCAGTCCATGCGCAAGTATGAACAGCCAAATAATCTCTCCCTCCAATCCCCCCTTTTTATTTTGTACACTAGCTTTACACAAAAGAAAATCAATCTCATTTGCCGCGTTTGTTCTCTATCTTGGCATATATCATACCTAAGTATCTCTTTTATAGATTTCGCCTCAGATTTTCCCGGAATCTTGGGTAAGTTGGGTCTTCGAGACTTTGAGATCGATTGATGGATTGATGCAGAATGCTACGGGTACCTACGTGATAGTTGCTGACACTAGTATACCGTCTATCCAACCCTCGCTTTTGCCTTACATCGTTAGTCCCAACCACAACTGAGTGGTAGAAGTCCCTATCGAAGACGCGTCCGTGGCGCGTGAGATCAAGTGATCTGCTCTGGTGGATAAAAGTTCTTCCGGAAGGATTGGGAAAACATTCAGGCATCTCTGTATATAAAATCTTCCCCCAAGGTCAATTCCTGGGAATGCCTTGACTCTGAGCCAATGAAGGCGGCGCAGTGATTTAGTTTCTCGCGACCATACAAGGCGAGAATGGACTGGGTTCTCAAGAAGAAGTTGTTCGAAAAAGAGGCGTGTTTTAACTACCTGACTCATTGATGACTGGTAAGTTGTGTCTGTCTTTACTTTGCCTCCAGGGCTAGCTTGACGGCTCTAATTAAGAATTACAAGAGTTTTTCACGGCTTGACTTGGTTTCAGCCTTGTGGATTCACTCTTTGATGATTTTATT
This sequence comes from Paracoccidioides lutzii, assembly GCF_000150705.2. Lineage (NCBI taxonomy): Eukaryota > Fungi > Ascomycota > Eurotiomycetes > Onygenales > Ajellomycetaceae > Paracoccidioides > Paracoccidioides lutzii. The sequence goes on along the minus strand of NW_015440950.1, from coordinate 711,939 downwards.
TATAGATTTTTAATACGAAATCTTCCGGTCGGCTCAGCCGTATTAGAAAGAGTATAAAATGGCTGGTGAGGGAATTTATGAGAACCAAAAGGAACCTCCTGAGGAATGTATGTACAGTCCATCCCATAACATCCATTTACTGCTTAAAAAAAAAAAAAAAAAAAAAAAAAAGGCAATGGACCTACCCACTACAAAGCAGTTCAAGCAATCAGCAAGCCTCTCTCTCCAAGAAAGCACATCCATTTGTGGACAAGGGCCAGTGTGCTAGAAATTAGCCAGATGACCCGACGCCAGCACTCCTTTCAACCATCATGAAGCTGAGAGTGGGGATGTTCTGCTCCGTGCATTTCTGCACAGCAGAAGTGACTTGAGCCGACAGTGCCATGTCAAGTAATTAGTTTAACATCCGCAGTTCTGCGCTGGCTGGCGAGAGGTGGTGTCGGAGAGTTACAGGTGCATCAGCACCAAGCGAGACTGACAACGCCGCAGAGAAAAAACCGATTGGACGTGGAGTTCTCGGAAACGAAGTTTAGAGACGCTGTGTGCCCGAGCAAGAATGTGGTCTCCTGGCAATTGGCGATGGAAGGAATTGGGAACCGCGCATGGTCAAGCCCAATGGGCCCCATGGACAGCGTCAGGTTTGCCTGTTGATTTGCTTGCCGAGGGGTGACTAATCCGCACTCTTCGAACAATTGAGGGGCCACAGCTAGGCTGATTTGGGGCTAGCAGGCAGATGCGGGCTTGGTGGTTGCCAACTCACCCGCTGATCTGCCTCGAAGACCTAAAAGTCCCCCTTGAGCCGCGTCTATTTCTATTCTATTTCTAACTTCATATTTTATCCCCCCCCCACTCGTTTCTGTGCTTGAGGGATCTCTATGTAGCCGGGCGGTTTTCCGGCGGCTCTGATTCATATTTATATATTTTTTGGGACATCTTCTTCCTTTCCTTTCCTTTCCTTTCCTTTTTCTTTCCTTTTTCTTTTCTTTTCTTTTAATTTTTTTTTACACAATCCCTACTACACCTGCTTTATATTTACTTCAAGCGCATAGTTCAACCCTTGGATGTATACCTCTTTCCTTTAGATCTTCTGCCTGTGATGGCCTGCCATTGACCCGGTCAACTGTGCCGGTCAACTGTGCCAGTATGGGTTTCCTGCAATCTGCCGCGGAGACTGATAATGTCGCAGCCACACTCAGCAAGTTTGTCGCACATGTGCCAGAGGATGCTGTCAATATCACCGCTGTAATCTCAGAGCTCTTTACCATCAGCGCCAGTCTCCGCTCTCTAGAAACTCTACATAATTCCCCGCTGAGACCCAACTTTAGCTTCATCATCAACGATGTAGAACTGGTTGTGAGGGCGAGTCTTCACCATACCATCCGGGTGGCCAATGACTTTTTTGTTGCAATGGATGATGGCGCCGGGGTCCTGGTTTTTCAGCAGAATATTCGAGACACCTGGTTCCGTCTGCGTGATTACTATCTCCATGAAGCAGGGTACCCCCTTCTGATTCGGCTCCAATACTACCAGAAAATGCTGTCGGAGATAGTTCTGGTCATTAGAAAGTAGGCCGTCCCTGATCTCCCTATGATCTTATCTTGCTATTATCATACTCGAGGTTAATTGATATTCCCGCAAAGCACGTTATCTTTGTTAACTCTAGTTCAATTCTAGTGAGCCAGGAGATCCAGCGACGCTCAACAACCTCCGCCAAGCCATAAATACCCTTCGTGTGAACCAGGATAGGCGATATGCTGCTGCAGCGCACCAACGGCAGCAGCAGGCAAAATTTGCACACAACGCGAGGCCTCCCGACCCTTCAATACCTGCGGCCCCTGCCATCCCTCATGCACCTCAGCCACCCGTCCCCCCTCCAGCACCCCACGCACCACATCCTGATTTACGTCACCGTCCTAGTACGCAACAATTAAAGAGCTCGCTCCGCAAACCAGCAGGAGCAGCGCCTGTGATCCCAACCCTGAAACGCTCATACGAACGGCGAAGGCCGCAGAGTCGACTTCAGTCTCCACACCCCCCTGGTTGGTTTGATGCTGAAAGTCCTCCTTCTTCATTTAGTGCACCTGAGTCACCGTTGACGGCGGACTCTACCAGCACGGATTCTTTCTCGTTTCTTGATCCATTTGATCACTGGGCTGTGTCATTGTTTAGTCGCCTTACCTCCGCAACTTCGTTGCCTCAGGACAGCCAAGGGTTGGTTTTATTTGTTACTGTTTTATTAATTTTTTCTCTCCCCCTAGGCAAAAATAAAAATAAAAATGAAACTAAAAATAAAATTCGCATTCTAATCCTATTCGCAGTTCGAGATGTCATGCCTCTAGTTCCTTGCCCAACGTACTTGGTCATCTAGAAACTCAATATGACGAATTATTTCGATTGTGAGTACAGCTTCCTTTTTCTTTTATACAAAGGAAACAGAGTAAAAATATATCTGTTTTTTTGGTTCTCTAACTTAGCTTTTTTTAAGGAACTTCAACCCAAATCTGACTGCCATGTTATATTTGCGTGACCGTGATCATCGCGCAAGGATCATGTGCCAAGTCCGCATTTCGCCATCGAAGATATATTATGCCACACAACCACTTAACAAAATCCATATTACCCGTGATAAGACAGCTTCATACCTCCGACTCTGTTTGAAGGACAAATCAGGCCAGTTGGAGGCGTGGTTGAGTCTCCAATTTGATACAATCGAAAGTACGCAAGATGGACACTTGTTTTTTACCCCTTCTCTTCATATATCTATTCTCTTTGGATCTCATACCTAACCACCCTTCCAGAAATGATCTTGTTTCATTGTGCATTCATCGCGCTTCGAGGGCAGGACTCTGGCCATATGGTGAACAGCGTCCCTGACTCGTTTACCTTGGATGAGGAGGAATTTTACGCGGGGTAGGTATAGCTCTGAAGTCGAGATAGCATTTCCACTCAAGCGACCTGATACTTATCAATTATCTGCACAGTCGTATTCACGATAACGGTTATCTACACGCCCTTCGTATTTTCCGCGATCCCGTTACCAAGGTGATACGCCTACAGGCGTCTGTTCTTAATGGCGACATGGCGGAGTACGTCTATACTGATCACTCCCTTCTCCACCTTGTTTGCATCTGATCCCAAGAGGAATCTTTTTCTTTTTTTCGATTGCGTAAACGGGAAATTTAAGTGACCGAAGTCGTGACTTACATATATTTGGTTTATTTTATTTTTCAGCGTCCCTGTATGGACAGCTTTTATTCATGAGTTTCTACTATTGAAGCAATGGATACGAAAAGCCAGCCCCACAACCGTTATCCTTTCCCAGCTTGATCGCGCCGTCTTCATCAATTCCGACGACTACATTCCCCTCGTGACGCAAAACAATGAGCATGTGCTGACCTTCACTAGTGAACTGGGTAAGTGACTTTTGTCCGGCTCCCCTTTACCTTTCCCTCCTCATTAAAATTCTTTCACCCCACTCGTCTCTATATGGTTTTCTATCCTGCGGTTGGATGTGAGACTTTGTCGTGGATCTCCCCTTATAACCTAAAACCCCCAGCATCCGAGATTCTTTTACCTTGCCAAGCTATAGGATACTCATATAATATTTTACTATTAGATGTGGAAGATTTCCTCTCTCGAATAACTCATCTACGCCGTCGCATTCGACGTCAATGAAGAATTCTGCACGCTTCCTGTCTCGCATTTGTTCTAATACATCATCCACCAGCCATGGCTGGACCTACCTGCAGCTACACCTGCATCCGCACAACCCCGCTGCAAATCGAGACACAACTCTTAAATCCTAAACGGCTGCCACCGCTTGTGCCATTTAAAGTTCCCCGCTCTCTCAAGGCTGTTCACTTCTCTTCCCGCCAACTACTTACCACGTTGATATGGCCTGCCTACCCTTTCTAAAACAAAACCGATATGATAAAACGAGACCCACGATGCCTACGACCTGCTCCCTTGATATTTTATATCCAAAAAGCGTTGATTTTTTTCCCTTACGAGGTGATGACGTAATGACCCTTTAATAGTGAACTTTGTGTGGCTCAAGGCTACTTACTATTAATACGAAATCATGAACGATTAGTTGTTAGCGTTTCAAAGCGTTAGAATAATGAAAGAAAGATATGGTATAATAATGAACCCAAAGTTGAAGAGCTTTTGGTGGGGCTGCATGATTTTGCAGATAGCTCAACCTATTTTCTTTACCCCCTTGTTTTATTTATTTTTTATTGTGATCGTCGAATTTTCCAATGTCATCTATCTGTATTTGTTATCTGTTATTTTATTTTACCCTATTTTATTTATTTATTTATATTTATATTTATATATATATATTTTTTGACTTACCATTGGAATAACTAGATGCACCCTTATGTTTGGACCGATTTAGCGTTTTTCCCTTTTCAGTAATATTTGGATACGTTACCATTGGCAGTTTGATGTACCCACATGATATTTCCCTTCGACGAACTGCTGAGTGATATGAGGATGAGATTTTAATTCAATATCCGCGTCTGCTTGTCCGTTTCACATCGTGCAAATACCATCAGATCTCAGTGACAACAAACAGCCTTTGGAAAACTATCGAAACAACCTTTAGAATAATATATCCGATGCTATAGTTAATTATTCATGCTTACATACGACCAGTCCCCTTCACATATCTATCCCCTCCATCCCGCCTACATCAGCCCAAAATTTCTCAAAATCCACCTCTCGCTCCTCAAACAACTGTTTCGTCTCCTGCATAGTTTTCCGCTGTCTTTCCGGAGTAAACCCACCGGGCTGCGTACTTTCATATTGAATCAATTCCACCCAACGGAAAAACAAATCCTCCTTCCCCATTGCCGCCAGTTTCTCTTGGAACATGACAATCTTATCACGCTGGGAATCCGAAAGCCTTTCTTCTGAAGAACTAGCATCACTCTTTTCCTCCTCAACCTTCCAAACCAACCAATCCATACCATCCGCCCCACCCCCGTGAACAAGTACGGCAGTCTTAAAGTCATCAAACTTTAACCTGTCATGTCCAACAAGTTCGTGCGCCTTGACCATGGCGGTAAAATCAAGATCCCAATCCGCATCTATGAGCAAATAGCCCGTCTTCTGCAGCCGCTGCGGCGTCACAGCTGGTACAATCTTAGTCTTTATTGTCTCGTCGTCCTCACGAATCCACACCAAGGGCTGCAGACTGTCACTCCACGATGACCTGCTCTTCCGCACCACGACTTCGGGAATTTGAAAGCCGATCTTATAGCGCCAGTGGGCAGGTCCGAAAAGAAACCGAACTGGCCATGGTAGGAAGATGGTAAGTAGGAGGTAATCAAATATAAATGTTAAAGTCCTGCGGACGACGATGCTAGCTAGTTCGCCCCAGCTAGCGGTTGATGTGTTCACTCTTGCAGGGCTGTTTTGCCCTACCAGCAGGGTGAGGATGTCGACGTAGGCGGTGTAGCCCGTATATATTCTGAGGAGGATGATGGATAGAATGGCTATGTCTAGTAATAGAGGCATGAGGAAGATTTGGCGCTTGTGCGCCTTTGGATGCGCGTCGAGGTGAATGAGGTAGACATGTTTTGCCGATAGGGGTTCCAGGAATGGTTGCAGTAATCGAGGCGCGGGGATGAAGGGAGGTGGCGGGAGGGGTTGGGATTGGGATTTTGGGGATGAGGACTTTGCAGTGATTGCTGCCGCTTGCTTTTTACTTGAAGTGGATTTTGCGGATTTTGCCATGTTTCGTTCCCTTTATCTGGGTTTGGAATTGAAGTTTGAATTTTAGAAGCTCTGTAGGTATAATTTTAAGGAATCACTATGCATTCCGCGGAAGGGTTGTAATTAGATTCAAGTTTAAGAGCCACTCTGTGTAATACTTGAATTTTGTAGGACTCCTATTCAATTGTGAGTAGATAAATCAATAAATCGGAATCCTATTAGGTATCTTTGGTCACTCACCTCGAGCATAGGAGTGAGATATTTAGATGACCATAGACCAGTAGCTATTACATAAACACAACGAAAAATATTTTACACCAAGAACCCAATTGAACGAACTACAAAGGCCCAAATCGGGGTTCCAGAGCAGGAGAATTGAAATAACTACCTAGGTAGCTGTTTTATGTTTCCCCCTTTCTGGTGGGTCATGGAAAAGACTTCAACGGTAAGTTGTATCCAGGAAATTTACCGTGAATAAGAAGATCCGAGCTAGTCCGTTTTGGGCATAAGGGTTGTTCTGCAGACGCGGTCCGGGAATCGAACAAACACACCCAACCTCCCACCCCGGACTTGAGAGACCGAACAAAGCAAAGCGTCAAGTGTTATAGACATCTGGCGCTATGCAGGCGATGTCTGTGATGGAATTCTGGGACTAATCCAACTCAAGATATGTCTACCGGTGACCACACTGCCAATCCACACGGCTCGCAGTACCGCGACAACAATGACGATGAACTTCGATTTCGGCGACCGCAACGAAATGGCCTCCCGAAAGACAGCCTCTATCAGTCGCAGATTCCTACGTTAAGTCCTGGGAATGATGGACAATCTCGCGTCGCGTTTAGCAATACCAGGACGCTGAAAGGCGCATTCCAAGCTGCAGCAGCTGGCCCACCACGACCAGCAAGCCCCGGGAGGGAACAGAAAACCCCTCCAGGACGAGCGATGGCGCGGGAAAGGAAGTTCTCTGAGCCATCACCCATGTCAGAAGTATCAAATCCCCCGTACGGACAGAGCGAAACCTATCAGCACATCAACGACGCGGATGACTTGGTTGGTTCTGTTGCTCAGGATGACTATAACATTCCCTACGTTCAACCCAGACGCGAGCGGACGCGAAGTGCCTCCCCGAGCCCTGGCGCCCGTCGATATGAAGAGGAATATGCTGGTGCTGGGGACCCCTATGACTCCAGCCTTAGTTTTAGCGATATTTCAGATGAGTCGTTACGACAAAAACTCGCCCAGCATGCCATGGATGAGGGCAGGTTGAATCGCGTTACACACAGTCAATCTCCGGTTTTTAGCAAAGCAAATGTTGGCCCAAAGGCTGCTCTGTCTCTTGAAAATATACAACGTCGAAATGAAGAGGAACTATTTCGCTACGATGTTGAGCCTTCATTTAATGTTCCAAAAACTTGGGGGTTACGTGGGCGAGTGTCGAAGGATTGGCTGAGCAAAGTCAGTCGACGAAATGGGAATGACAATCATGTTCAAGAGGAGTTAGTACAGCCGGTCGACCAAGGGTTAGAAAACGACATCGATTTTACAGCCCGATCGTTACAAGTTTCAAACAGCCCACCCGTACGAAATAATGCTCCCGCAAGGAGTGAAATTGAAGATCTTGGGAAGAAACGCCCGGCGACAAATAGCCTAGGAGAAATCAAAAGAAAGGAGTCACAGGAACATATCCGACCGCCAATAGAAGGCGATCCTATACCTAATACGCCTATCGTTATATATCGTAATGCGGAGAGAGAGAAGAAGCCAAGACATCTAAGCAAAAACGACCCCCAGGAACTTTTACGGACACTTTCGAGAAGAGAAAGTCCAAGTGTGGCCAGTACGCCAGAGCAGAACCAAGTGGACAACACATTGCTTAACGTTAAAACGCCGGTGGTTACTGGCGCATGGATAGATACACCGGTTCCTGATCGTGCTGCTGAACCTGTTGCAGCATCCCAGCAGGACTCTACCGTGGATATCAATTCGCCGAGTATGAAAGCTCGAAATCAAACCCAAAATGAAGTTCATAATCCAACTCAAAACCAACGTCAAAATCCATCCAAAATCCGACACCAAGTGGACATAGAAAAGACCCCACAAGATTCAAAAGAACGGCAGGAACTACAAAAAGAACCAAGACCAGAGCCAAAGCCAAGGCGGGCTCCATTAAAACTACTAGAGAAACCCAAATTACCGCGAAGTGCATTGGAAGCAGTAATTGAGGACGCAAAATCCGGAGATCATAGTTTAGTGCTTGGAGAGAATACCATTGACTCCTTACAGGAACTTCTGGACGAGAACTCACTTCTGGATTCCAAAGCTTTTATCAAGTCTGAAAATGACGAGGAAGAAGATAAGATCAAAATCGAAACCCTCGGTCAAGCAGACGATTCCGTTATTGAACGGCTAGATACGAAACTTAAGTCTCTTGTTCGGAGTATCAACGCTACCCAGTCAGGGCTCGCAAGCCTCGAGCGCCAGATCGCGAAGGACTCCAACATCTTAGCATTGCGAAACACCAAACAAACCAACAAAATGGTTCACCACAGCCACACGAACTCTCCCTGCGATGTGTGTGGGGTCCACAGCGGTGGTCGGAATCACGTCGCAATTTCATTACCGCGACTTTGGTATCGTCAACCAGATACCCATCGGCTCCGCCTCACCCGCCTGAGCTGGTTTGTCATTGTAATTTTCACTTGGTGCATTTCAGAACTTGTCATGTGTGACTATTATTGCCATCCAATGTACGCCTCGACATGCGAGCGGAATTGCCTAGACCCCAACGCGCCGCGGATGCCGCTGGTAATACCCACGATGCTCTGGCGTTGGTCGGGCCTCTCGGTCATTTTGAAGCCTGTGGGGACAGTATTGGTTGCCGGATTCCGAGATATAGCCCAGCTATTCGGTATTTGGGACGGATTTTTCGACGGCCCGCCTGATGGAGAGTGGCCTGTGTGGGATTATTACCAGGAGACTCCCGCCTATCAGCCCAGTTTTGAGCAGTTTGAACCCAGCGTGGATATGGGCATGATGCAGGATGAATATGTATAGCCATCTCTGTTTTACATATTTGTTTGGAAATATGATCCTTCTGCGGATGGTGGTGCTGTTATTATATTCCCCTGCCCTTGGCTGTTTATGTTGTTGTCATGTTTATTTTCACTTTCTTCGTCCACATGATTTGTTTTTGTGCAGCGTTATCCGGACCCAGGGAGTTTTCGGGCGTCGGTACTTTATGGTGTCATGCATGGAAACGATTGAATTTTGTGGCCCGTACTATATTAGTCTTTGTTTTTAATTCCTTTAATTTTGCAACGGGCGTGGTGGATTTTCATGAAGGATTGAGAGTAGCTCAAAATCCCACGGTACTCGGAGGATGAATACATACGTTCCAATGTAAACTTGTTTCATTTATATACACACCCCTGCAGCCAGAGCGGCCCAGAGAAGGATTCGGAGGCCGACTGCTTGGTAGAACGTGGTTATCTGACTGGATGAATGTTGGGTTGGAGTTTAAGGGGGTCCGCCCAAGTGCAAGGAAATCCCGTCCTTCCCGCCAGAGCCAATCCAGCCATTTTCCACGTTTTGAGAACAGACTGCGGGGATATCAACCAAACCTCAAGCATATGCATATGTTGCCTTGTTCTTCGCAGGGAGCGCTAGTCGATTGCAATCCCTTCCTCGAATTGCTGTGATATTATTACTCTCTGGTGAGCTTTGCTAAACTGTTCTTACACTTGATCAAGAGCGGTTAGCAATGCTTGGCTTGGTCGGAACTCCGAGTATAACTACTAGTTAGTTATGCTGCCAATGCTTGCAAAGTATTCACCAAGGCGTACGCCCATGGTGGGCTAGGTATGCTGACACCAGATGAATTCACCACCCAGAGAGTCCGAAGGGAATTCAGTCTATCTCACAGATCTGATACCATCGAGAACACAGCCCAGCTCTACCGATAAGGGGACTCTCATGCTGAGTTCCCATGTGGACTTTTGTGTCAACCTAGCAAGGGCTACAAGGCCAACTTAGGACATCTGCCCTTATTTTTCATTTAGCCGCCCAGGAGGGCGGTTGGAAACACGAACTGCAAGCCAGCACCCAATCCACAGCCAATTTGCTGGGACACCCATGATAACAATAGGAAGATCCTTCATGAATTTGGCCTAGAGCGGCCGTTTCCCCATTTTAAGGGAGCCCGGGTAGCACGATTCTCGACTTTTTTCTGCAGAAATAATCTCCGTCATTTTAACCGTCCAAAATCCCTTTAGATCCCTCTTCTCCTCAAACGGCATTCTTGCCTTTCAATTAAAATGAGCGGGAACACTTCGAAGATAACATGCTATGATACCACTGGCTCAGCGTTCTGGAATAATACAAAATGTCCGGATTCCGATTCCTGTTGTCAAACTGTTGGACAATGCCGACCAGACCGACTGTGCACTTCTAACAACGACCCGAATACTCTCGTCCGTGCAACGTGCAAATATTTCCCATGGTCAAACAACTGTGCCAAAGTTTGCATAAACGGTACGTTGACTCGGACGATGAGATTGGAGCACGAGAAACAACCCTTGGAATCACGTCCAGTGTCCAGAGGGTATCAATTGCTAACATCACATCAATTAAATAAGATAATGATATCGGTACTTTCCTCCCCCGAGTCAATATTTGTGCGGATGGCAGCTACTGCTGTGTCAAAGACTCTACCTGCTGCATCGACAAGCGTGGGCTTTTCCTAAATCATGACGGAAGCATCAAATCTCGCGCAAATCAAACCATCGACAGCACGACTTTGATGACGTCCCCGTTTGCGACTAGCGCGATGTCATCGACTTATAGCAAAGCGCCACAAAGCACACCTCCCGGTGCGGCACCTCCATCTTCCGGACTTTCGCAAGAAGCCAAAATTGGTATAGGTTTCGGCATATCCTTCGGTTTAGTCCTTCTCCTTGTTTTCGTATTGTTTGTCTGGCGCACTCAGAAAAACAAACGATTCCAGCCCAATCCAAGTGCCTTCCCAACCTACGGGGCAACGAAAAAAAGGTTCGAAATTCCAGTAGAATTGCCTACGCCTGATCGACCCCGTCCTCAGGAGCTGGGATGATACTACTGTGCTGCGAGAATATAGGGGACGATATCTCTTTTTGCCCCCATTTCTTTGAAGAGGGCCTCAGGGAAGTCATACGATTGTGAGACGGTAAGTGAGCAAGAAGCTCTCAAATCTATGCGTGGAACCGTATGACGAAGTGGCCATTTAGGCCCATATCTCTTTTCTCTGCCCTTTTCTAGAATTTTATTATTTCAGCTTTTTTTATATTTCACGCTACTATTTGGCATGGATGTATGTGCTGTACGTTACATATATGATAGATGAGCTGGTCTCATTCTCGGAAGTCAAGGTAACAATGAAAATATTGTCCTCGACCTGGTCGTTTTCTTTTCGAAGCTAAATTTAAACATATATGAACTTTACTTATTCATGAATCCTCTTTCATATCCATAAGAAACGCAGATACGAATTCTTAATAAACCACTGGCTCAAAGCAGGGATGAAAAGGAAGATCATATTAACAGGATTCTGTGGGGGGAACATTATGCTGAGTTACGGAACTTTCGGAAGCTAATATTGGAAAAGGAGGTAATAAATGTTTATGACAACGGATATTTAAAATCATCACACTTGACCTGTTATATAGATTCATGTCGTCATACAAATCCTCAACAAACGAACAACAAAGAAGAAAAATAAAAAACATGCAAATCCATCCATGCATCGTGTTTTATAGCTTTGCCTTTTTCTGCATTTCTTCCCACGCCTTCACAAGCACATCCTCCCCTTTAATCCTCCAATCCATTCCCTTCAGCATTTTCTGCTGTACTTCCTCATCAGTCAGCGTCCCAATCTCGCTTAATTTCTTCGTTACGATTGTCTGTCCACGATGATCGATATAGAAGGCATCTTCTGTCCTTTTTACCCGGCCATGCACGGCATCGAGGCAAAAGCCGCTCCAGCCCTGAAAGCTACGTTTCCCTCCTGGAGTATCGCCAAAGATCATGGCAAAACAGTGTGGCATTCCCTCAAATCGCTCGAGGATGACAGTGCCGCCAGCCTCGTGCACCTTCTTTGCAAGGTAGATGCTGTCATCTTCTATCATCTCTTCACCAACCGTGATGAATATTGGAGGGCTACCTTTCCATATATCTTTCGACCCACTTAAGGGGGATACCATTGGGTGGGTTAGCATGTTGGCATTGGCGTAGAATTCAGCGCGTGGTGGGGACGCCGGCCAGACGGAGTCTGGAGGAAATGGGAATGGTTTGAAATCTGCCTCTTGGCCAAAACGTGGTACGAGGTAGTCGAGGTAGACATTACTGGTGGTTGACGGTAAGGAGAGCGTAACGTCACAAAATGGACTGCATGCGGCTACTCCCGCAGGGAGCTCGAGAGGCACGTCCTTCCCATGAAACTGGATTGTCGGATTGGGAGACAGACGGCGTAGGGTTAAGATAGCTTGTAGGAGAGCGAGGCTAAGCCCTCCGCCGGCTGAATCACCAGCAAACACGATCTTGTCTGCTGGAACCGGGGAGTGCAAGGATCCTTCTGGGGGGGATAAGAGGTATAAATAGGCCAACAGCGCATCAAGGATGGCGGATGGGAAAGGATCCTGAGGGGCTAGTCTATAGCGGACAGAAAGACAGCGTCCTCCCGTCTCCTTGGCCAACCTTGATGTTGTGCCACGATGAGTGCATGGGTCCATTAAGCTGGGGTAAGGTTGTTAGGAATATGTTGTCATTCCGCGGCAATAATAATTGAACATGACCCAACGTACTAGTATGCACCACCGTGTAGATATAGGATAGTAAGGTCCTCTTTAACCTCTCCCATCAATTGTTCATACTTCTCTGCTTCAGAAATATTCGGCTGCGGAGCCCTGGCGTTGACTCCGCTTCGGTAGCCCGTCCATTCCGCTTCAACATCAACCAGTTCCGGGACATGGTAGGCCTCATGACCTTCCTTATAATGATCCACGGCCCTCATCATCGACTGAATGATGGAGTGTTCAGCAGATCTGGGCATCGTCACCTTCGATATCCACATCGGACCTTTAATCCCTGGATCACTCAGGGTTCCCCGTTGGGTTTTGCCCACGGGGTGGGAAAACGTGATAAACGATCGGATCAAATTGACCACAAGCTCGACCCGCAGGTCCTGCTTTCCAGCAGCAGGAGATCGCGATGAAAGATTCAAAACCATTATTCTAAGCAGAACAGGGGCGCTAGCCAGGAGCGCCTTGACAGTCGCGAGGTTGAGTTTCACGTCCATGTTGCTCAAATGAGGTAGGTGATGGGCAAGTAAAAATCGACTGTATGGCGCCTAGGTGGCGATGTATGAAGATACAGTATTCCCTTCGGATGTACATCTGCCACGAAAGGGCAAAGAATGAACGAAGGGAATAACTATGGGTGAACGTTGAAGAGAGAACACGAGTCGCCGTGGGGACGTCCACTGGCAAAGGACCCTCCAGGAGGAACATTCAAGTACCAAACCCAAGAGCGAGACAGCTAGAAACCGAGGGAAACAGGCCCTGGTCAGTCATTTTCACTATTAACTGGGTTCACTAGTTAAGTTAATTACTAGTTAATAGCATTCAACAGCTCCTTGGTCCAAGTTGGCCAGATCCAGGCGCAGTCATGGACTGTTATGCGCTCCGGGGTTGATCCTCGGCTACCCGCTTTTCAAATGGTCTGAGCGACCAAGAATCATCTTCATCCGCGATGTTGTTGAATACTCACTCCTATGTGGAATAAGCGACAGGCCACAGAAGAGCGTTGGGTGAGTAGTCTTATTACACGCAATCTTCGTGGAGATGCTTTAGACAACCAGAGCGATGTCCAGGAACGATATTTTGAGGTTGGAGATTTTGATGGACGGCAATTACGTTTATTAACTAATAGTTAAATGTTTAAAACTGCTGAACTATTAACTAAATAGTTACGAGCAACCTTCACCCATACAACTTGTCCCATATGAACATGAACTCTCCCGATGCAACCTTACTTTACGAGAAACAGAGTACCCGTCCCATGAAAATTATCAATTATACAGTATAAGGGATACCCAAATCCTTAGCGATGATGCTCGCAGCTTTCTCTCCAACAGCTAGGGCTGTTGAGTACGTGTTTGCCGCCACGTTACCAGGGCAAATGGACAGATCTAAATCGCTATCAGCATGAGGTTACAATGGAAGAGTTCACGAACGAGTTAACAGTTAGTTATCAGGAATCAGCTTACCAATGACTTTGAGCCTCTCAACGCCATAGACATTCAAGTCCTTGTCTACCACTCCTCCCTGCTCTCGCGGTTTCATTGCACAGGTACCCAGACTGTGCCAAGTGGTATTGAGCTTCTCACAGATGAATTTCTCGATCGCCTCGATATCAGCCTCAGAATATTCAATCGGCACGGGGTATCCCTTGGCCTTGGAGGCCGCATCTACTACGTCGGGATCTGCCTTTGATCCGGGCGGGAAGGTTGGGTGGGTAAACCTGTCCGGGCCGTTGTAATATGGGATTCTACGTGCCATCTCCCGCTGCTTCTTATAGGCCCATACCTGCTTCATCAGGTCCGCCGGGTGATTGAAATATCCAGAGTCAAACTCTGGAATGTCAGTGACGGATTTGCCCGTGATATGAATCGACCCTCTCGAGTACGGGTAGGCGGTGTATGCGGCCATGGTGAAATACTGTCCTTGGGGCGGTGGGTCTCTTTGCGCCAAGCTCAGCGCAGCTGTGCCGAATATCATCAACGGTCGAGTCTCCCTGTCACGGAAATCATTGTTCCACGCTTCCAGCAACGCAGGGGGGAATTCTTTGACTTCTTCTTCTGTGGGTCGAAGCTTTCCTGTGCAGTCAAGGCCATTCCATCCCAGCATGTGGCGGCCCGGACTAGATAGCTTTTGCGCCATTGCTGCTTCAAAAGGAAGTCGGCCCCTGAGCAGCCCGTCCAACGTTTCCTCTGGTGTTGCTTTGGAGTAGTAAGCGTAGAAGACGCCATGGTGATCCTGGTAGTTGGTTCCCACCCCTTTCACATCGGAGACTACTGGAATATTGAGGGCTTCGAGTTTCGATTTGTTGCCAATTCCGGACCTCTGCAAAATCTGGGGAGAACCCAGCGCATTGGCTGCGATCACTACAAGCTGTTTAGCACGGACTACTGTGGGTTTAGTGGAAGGATCTGAGCGCGTAGGAACGTATTCCACTCCCGTGGCTCGCTTATTTTCATCAAACAGGACTCTGACCACTGTTGAGTCTGTTATGACCTTGAGTTGCGTGTTCCCTGCATCAAGGATTGGAAAGATAAAATTGTGAGGTACATCTTGCCTGAAGCCGGTTTGCCCATCGATCCACATATTCCAGCGCTATGAGATTTATCAGAAGTTTGCAAATATCGCAAGTGGAGCATGTGGGATTTAACTTACGGCAACTGCATTTGCCGTCTTAAGATCCTGCAGATCCGCGACCTTCTTAATACCTATTTGCTCGCATGCATTGAAGAATGCCTTCTGGAACGGCGCCTGCACAAATGTTCCCCCTGCTGAAACACTGAGCGGCCCGTTATATCCGTGGAGGGATTTATCTACTTCGAGGTCGTTGTCTTGGAATCGCTCAGTCTGGAACGGCACAGTGCATCAGCCCTCAATGTCAGAACCAAACATATAAGCAGAGATACTGTTGGCAGGATCAAATTGTACCTTTTTAAGGAACGGTAACATATCCTTCCCAGTCCAACCTTGTGTGTTCCAGTCGTCATAATCCACCGCCGAGGCCCTGGTATAGACCATGAAATTTATCGAGCTGCCCCCACCAAGAATGTTGCCAATTGGGACGACCACCTCTCGTCCTCCCAGGTATTCATTCGGCTTTGACTTGTAGAACTTCGCTGTGGTCGATGTCGGCTGGACATGGGAAGGATATAATGCTGGATTGACAACAGCAGGGTTATCTCGTGAATTGGCACCCGCTTCGATCACAAGTATCGAAAGGTCCGGCTTAGCCTCAGCCAGGCGACCAGCAGCAATCAGACCCGCTGCTCCTCCTAAACAAGACAATTATTGAGAGGAGTACCAAGGGGCTTTAGAAACCTAGGAGAGGAACTTACCGCCTGCAACAATGACATCCACATCACCGTTTGACATGGTGAGCTTTCTTCAATGGTGTGGTTACAATTTTGGGAATTTATCAAAAATTTGAGACTAAATCTCTGTTGATATGATACTGAGTGGGTTTGGCCGAAGTATCTGAAAATCCCCAAAGCCCTCAGCTTGCGGGGAAAGTGGTCTACTTAAGCAAATATGATAACAAGTGTTTCTGCACTCATCTACGGTATATTGTAGGGGGTAACTATCGGCGAACACCCCCGCCTCTCTCTCGTCTTGTTCACCGGGTCATCATAGGCTCTTCTCATTCGCAATGATGAGCACTACCCGGAATATCCTTTTTTTTATTTGGACCTTCTACCCCTCCAATTTGGAAGTGGTGACACCCGCTTCCAGCTGCCGGTACTCTGCACCACGCTCTAGAGCGAGCTGAGGCAAATCCTTCGTGTACACTCTTCCGAAACTAAATATCCGAATAATCCGAGGGAGCCATACTGACGTCCCTCTTAATTATTGGGGAAATCGTGAAAGAGCGATTTATCTCCAAAATTATGGGCACCAAACTTATCAATGGGGCCGTTGGCGGGCTAATAATAGCGGGGGGATTAGCGGCAATTGGGCGGGGTACGGCGTGTAAAATATGCACATCAAGTCTGGCCATCAAGGGCTTGGGATAAGTAACTCTGTGCCACTGAGTACATCTACCCAATAGGCTGTTGTGCACGCGAGCAGGATCTAGCTGTACCGCTTGTCAACAATTTGATATTGGAAGTCCTTCTCTCTCGGCGTCTTTGCAGCTGGCGAACAACCAAGGAAGTTAATTAACCAAAAGTGAAGGACTCGCCAAGACGAACTATCTACCATGGAGATCCAGTGAGAAAGAACAAAAGGGCTGATACGTTGAAGCAGATGAGTTGGAGAAGTCTCTACAGAGATCTTCGAATGTCTTCCAATATTTGCCCAGGAATATAAGAATATAATTGGATCAGATATGAGAAGTGCGTCATCCTTTATTTTGGCTCGTAATCATTGCAGTTGAAATGAATGAATTCACTCGACTTCTCTGCTACAAAAATGAAGGCTATCCCCAGGTCAACAAATCTTCTCCCTTATTGATTGTTCCTTAATATATAGGTGTGGTACAGTGCTTTCTATTCTCGCACTGAGGATTTGTCTGTTTGCGTTAGCTATTATGAAATTCATAAGGATCCAAGGTTCTCAGCCATGGGAACTTAGTGCCATCCTCCAGACTGAGAACTGGCCTAAGGTTAAAACTCAGACACTGACATAAACAACCAACACGCTCCACATACGCGTATACATATTTCTATTCTTCACCGCCCCCAGAATGTCAATGCTGCCAAATATATCGGACAGTTCCTCATGGAGATCTTCAGGCCATTCTGGAATTTGCAGATTCCTTTCGATCACAGAGTCCGTGGAGAAGTCTTGTCTGTCACGCGTAAGCGGGTGGACAGTGAGTGTTTGAAGAGTTCCGTGTTCATCGTAGAGTCATAGTTCGGGCCATTTCATGGGCGGGCTCGGTTTGTGCTGGTATGTTGCAGTCGGGGTTTTCTGATGTATTGTATCTTCGTATGCCCTCACAGAGCTTTTCAGAGCAATGGAAAAGCATCTTTTATCAAGTCGTGCTTCTTTTGCAGGAGCAGAACCCTATATTTCTAGAACAACAAACGCCATTGAGATGTCATGTAGCAGGAAAAAGTCCCATTGAAGGTGAACTCTCGGACACTATCTGATCGTAGCAAATGGGAAACAAAAGGAAACGTTTACCAAAAGAGAGATATTAGTTCAAAATAAATCAATTCCATTGAATGGGTAAAATTTCAGGATGGGGTATGATCTAGGGAAGACATGCAACCTTGTTCCAAACGCCTGAAAATGCATAACATCAAAAATAAAACCCAAAATATATGAGAATGAGTGTATATGTATGTACAAGGGACTGCAAATTATATGCACAAGGCCCCTTTAGCTGTCGGCCACTTTGATTTCCACGGCTGCTTGCGATAGCGGTGGTGATGGCAATGGCAATGGCAATGGCTTGTCGATAACTTCAAGTGCACTAGACGACTTATGAGGGCTGAAAACCTTTTGATATGTCTCCTGCTCTTCTTCTTTCAATCCATAACCAGATGGATCCCGCCTGATGAGGAAACTCTGAAGTCGAGCATCCAACGAATTCATTTGGGCAATAGTCTGCTGTCTCCTTCCGTGCAGAAACTTGACGCATTTCTCATCGACTTCTCTCACTCGTTCTTCGACGGAGCCCGGAAAACTCCCAATCGATACCGCCCGACCCAGACCACCAAAAAGCATCAACAAAACGAGGAAGGAGGCAAATGTGCCATGTGAAACTGTTGAGGCCTGGCTCTGGTTTTGATCATTTCTTCGATACCACCGTTCCCAGTCTTCCCAAGTGGCATTTCGATATATGGAGTCATCAATATCTGTGCTCCTTCCATATCGCACGTCCAAATTCTTAGCCATATTTTCAGCGAAGAGTTCGGAACGCTGGTGCCAGCCAAAGCCGTACCGATCATAAGCCTCTCGCTTGACCGGGTCGGACAGAATCTCATGTGCAGCAACAATGAGTCTGTAGCGGTGCAGCCTCATGGATTCCGGTAAGTTCTTGCATAGTGGATGATCGTTGCTATTCCGGTCTGGGTGGTAGACTTTGACAAGATCGTAATATCGTCTTTTGGAATAAGGTTCGGCTTTGGACAGTTTGAATATATCGTAGGGGGTAAATGTCGGGCTTGACGGCCATGACATATCATGCTCGAGTCCAAATGGATGGGAGTCGTGGGCATGAGCAAACCCTCTGCTGCACTGCCGTAGGGGAGGCTGCTTTCGTTGAGGCGGAGATATGGAAGTTGGCTGCAAGGCGGAGGCGACTGGCCACTGTCCGAAAAGATGTAAACTGCCGCCGCAGCACAGGAGAGATGGCTTTTTGAACATGGTTGACTGGCTAGTTAGCTGGCTCCCATTGAAGCGGCTGGCGAAGATAGTTACCGGTCAGTGAAGTCTACTCGAACTAGAAGGTGGGAATATATAAACCATCCATCCTATGCCGCAATGATGGTTTGCGTGGTTAAGTTGTTGGTTTGTTCCCCCCACCCCAATCCATGGCTCAACGGGCCGAGTGAATTTCCGTCGCCGGTCAACGGAGTCCAACATGAAACCTCCATCAAATCTATCCAAACGTCGTCACAAGTCTGTGTTCTTTGCTTCCCGATGTTTCTCGACTCCCAGCTATAACCGCCATTGCGCGTCTCGATTGGAAATGCCCAGATACGAAGAAAACGTGCGGGATCGCCGACGGCGTTTAGGCACTTCACATTCACCTGTTCACGCGCATTCCAGAAGGGCTAAAGATGATGATGATGATGATGATGATGATGATGATGATAGTTACTGCAGAAGATTCAAAGATGATCGATCGGATATGAAATACAGTAGATGGCACGCTCGAAGCCCGACCAGATCGCCCCGGAGAGAGCATAGATCCTACCGTCGAAGGAGCAGGTCCAGAGACCATGACGACACGCCAAGACGAAGAGACGATTCGAGGAGCAGCGCACACCGGAGACGACCGAAGAATAGGAGTGAGTATGATGACGGGAATAGGCTTTCTAAGAGTCAACGTAGCGTGTCAAGTTCAAGGGCACGATCCCCTCCCCGCCAAAGATCGCGGAGCCTATCTCCCAGATTTTCCAAACGATCGAAGAATCCGCTCCCATCTCAAAAAGAAGCCTTCTCCAGAACCCCCATTGACGCGACATCAATTACTTCCACAACATTTCCAGAAAAGGAAAAACCGAACTTTGCCAACACCGGTCTTTTAGCTGCGGAGACCAACACAGTTAAATCAACTGATGGCTTGACCTCCGTTGTCCTTAAATACCACGAACCTCCTGAAGCTCGAAAGCCACCTGCAAGGGATCCGTGGCGCCTCTACGTATTTAAAGGGGAGGACCTTCTTGAAACTATACCCCTGGGAGGAAGAAGTTGTTGGTTAATTGGGAGGGAAAGATTGGTTGTCGACCTACCCGTCGACCATCCAAGCTGCTCCAAACAACACGCTGCACTCCAGTTCCGCTATGTTGAGAAGCGGAATGAGTATGGCGATAGGGATGGACGGGTACGACCTTACCTGATTGACTTGGAAAGCGCTAATGGTTCTACTGTAAATGGTGAACTCTCCCCCAAGGGCCGCTATATGGAACTTATGGATAAAGATGTTTTGAAATTTGGATTTAGCACGAGAGAATATGTTCTCATGCTCCCTCCATCCGGTCGATGATCAATGTATGCAGCATATATTTAAGTCAATTTAAGTCATTTAAATGCTGCGGTTCCTAAACAGGGAACGAACATAGAATATATGTACAGTCTGGATCCATCATCACATCAATGAAACGCAACATACGATGATAAAACACAATGGTGCTACAAACGCTATCCACATATGCAACGGATTGCACACAGTTGTTTCTCCAGAGGTGGGACCAGCCAAATCGTCCTCAAGCCACTACAACTTCTCTTTTTTATAGAGAAGTCAATCGTCACTGGCCACTATCAGCAAAAGGCATAATTATGCTTTACCTGTCCACTCTTCCGCTTCCTCTTTCGCCTTCTCTTTGAGATAGGCTGCCTTGTCTTCTGCCTCGTCTTTGAGGGAGCCAGCCTTGTCTTCCACGTCTCTTGCAACCTTCTTCGCCTCACCCTCAACCTTTTTTGATTTGACACCGATTGCATCCTTGATTTTGTGGCTTGCCATTTCTGTTCTCGAATGATTCTTGTCAGCATCATGCTCGTGCGTGTATGAGGAAATGAAGCTTCTTATATAAATAGCCCTCATGGCATCAAACCAGGGGGAAAGCGCCGAGGGAAAACAGTTGGGAAGAGTGGGAAATAGAGAAATTTCAGCCAGAAGGGCTACGTACGACCTTTCTCAATTCCCTTCAGAGCAGCATCTGAAACCAATCGGTCTGCCTTCCTCAATGTTTCCTTGGTGGCCTCGATGGGGCCTTTATCCTGCCGCCTGGCTGAGGTGGAGAAGACTGCAGCGCTGGTGGTTCGAAAGGAGATAGCGATGGCTCTTGTGACGGGAGCGGTGCGGATAATGAGAGCTGACATGCTGATGAGGAGGTGATTTCTTGATGTGGGGATTCGTATGTTCAAGGGGCGGTTCAGTTCTGTGTTTAAGAGGGATTCTTTAGCAAACTCC
Source organism: Paracoccidioides lutzii (assembly GCF_000150705.2). Lineage (NCBI taxonomy): Eukaryota > Fungi > Ascomycota > Eurotiomycetes > Onygenales > Ajellomycetaceae > Paracoccidioides > Paracoccidioides lutzii. The sequence continues at coordinate 690,804 of NW_015440950.1, read as the reverse complement.
CTTTCTGACGTTTCATGAGAACGCTGCTGACGGATGGGACAGATATGTATATTCACCTTTTTCCGATTATATATTAGATAAATTGGAGATTGTCACTGACTTGACTTGACTTGACTTTCTTGGTATTCCCTTTAAAAACCCCTTGCTCTTTAAAGGTCAAGGCAAGATTATCAAAGTGTGTATGATTTCGTAAATACTTGGAGGTCTGGGCAGAATTTTGATCTGATGGAGATGATGGGTACAATAACTAACTTCCTTTCGATGCTTTGATAGAACAATAATTACAGGATGGAGTTATCATGGGTAAGAAGTCCCGCAACCTATATATGTTGCCCTTCCACAGGCTTTTGAGCACTGCTTGTTCTCCTTGACAAACTTCGATGTGACGTCATCTTACCATTCTTGCCTACCAAAACTTAATGAATCAACCAGGATATGGAAAAGCTGTCCAGTGATATCATCTAGTCAACGGAGATCGATGAAGTCAATCGGCAGGTTGAAGGGATATGGGAAATATTCAATTCTTAATCACTTCTATACTACACATCTATAATCTAAGCTGAATTAAGCAATAAATTTCCGAAAAAATGAAATTTAACAAAATAAGAAAACTCGAAATGAAAGAGAAAGAAGCACTTTCTTAACACCTATAACTACATGAGATGGTACTGAAGGAATAAAGAAAGGTAAAATAAAAAATAAAAACGCGGGCAATGCGATGCTGGTCCATACCCTCTCATTCCCCGTTTCCATTATTACTCGGCCCTCAATCCTGGACAAACGCCCAACGAAGTGTCTTATCGTTAGCCCCTATTTCTCCCATCTCTTCATATAGCAAGGCATTATAACACCGTCAAATGCAAAATAAAAACTCCACAACTTCGCTCTGGGTTACATCACGGAAACAATAACTTTACCATAATAGATATCTTCAGAGTCCAATCACCTTGAACGATTTATGGCCGAAATAAGAACACGCACACGGACATGCACACATGGAGCATAAAAATGAGGATGGGGAATGATAGGGATTTAAGTACGACACGCAATCGACAGGACGCCGAAAACACAAGCTCGAAAGCAGCGACCAACGCAGAAGGGGGAAAATGAAACATTAACAATAACAGAAACAAAATCATTGGCGCCGGGGATAGCCATCAATATTCGGTCTAGCAGGAGAGCTCCCGCTTCTGAATCGTGGATTGTGTTGGAGATTCTCAATATTGTCTAGCGGGTTGCGGATCATCCATTTAAGATGGTCATCATCACTTGCACTTGGCATTAGGTTCTGGCTAGGGTAGGGAGGAGGGGTGCTGCCGGAGAAATTCGTACGGGTACTCTCAATACTTTGCCCGGGGTTGAACTGCCTTGCAAAGCGCCCTGATCGCATACGGGCCTCCACCACACTTATGGGTTCGTGCTCTCCGAACCGGATATACTGTGTCGCGGGGTGATGACTGAATTCCACGAAGCTGCGGGTCATCCCGTCCCCAGAGTCGACCATCATTCCCGGTCCTGAAGATGCACGGGACATCATGGCGGCGTCGAAGGAGGTTGGTGTGGTTGGGGGAGAAGTGATTGCTATTCCGCCACCTCGTCCGAACATTATTTGAGGAGAGCGGGTATCGATCCCAGGAGCTTTGGTACGAGCAAAGTTAGGAAGAGGTGAAGAACCTCTTTTCCCTGGACCTGGGGAATACTTAGGTGGTATCCTGGCTGGTTCTGTATAGAGCGATTGATCAGACTGAGCGGAAATATTTCTAGACATGGGCTGCGATGAATAGCCTCCCGGCATTTGTTGCCAGGTAGGAGCAACTTGAATCCCGTTATTATAATTTGGTGCAACCCCCGGGCCGTGTGTGTCGTGAGGTGGGATAACGAAGCTTGTGTATCGTGGCCTGGTTATGGTTATATCATTATCGTACGGAAGGGGAGGACTGCCGGTTGCTGCTAAATACTGTTGCGGAACTGGATCGTGAAGACCTAGAATGTGTCCGCTTGAACCTTCAGAAGACCTGGACGGGTGACGGGAATGGAACCGCAATGGCGGTGTCGGACCGCGATCGTTGTCTGGAGATTTCAAGGTCGATCCCATCCCTAACTCACTGAGATACGAATTGGTCAGTTTATCAGATGAGGACCTGTGCGACCAGCCACCTTGTGATGGGAAACTTCCGGGACGAATTAGAGCATGGTCCTCAGCAGGTTTATTATTTTCAGACCCCCATCCCAGTGATGGAGAGGAGTGCGTAGACGATGAAGTGGCATTCGGACGTTTTCCTGCGAGCACGTTTGCATATGTTGGGTAGTTCTCCTTCTTCGTTAATTTTGGGTTTATATTCCTTACTCCCCCACCACGACATGGAGGTGGGCTAGCATGATGCACCGCAGCAAGGGATGCCTCAGCATCGGATTTGGCCGAATCGTGATTGGGTCCAGGGATATCTTGAGGACGACTGGAAGACCCTTGACCATGAACACAGGAAACTGACACAACGGGGTCAACCGGCCTATAACTTCCCAAATTTCTTTCGCCACGAACTCTTCTTATCCCTAAACGGCGTGTCACTATGCCAAAGAGTCTACAATCCTTGGGTTTAGAAGCTTTCGCAACAACCTTCCAACCATCCTCATCTTGTTCAGTCGCAGTGGATTCAGGTACCTCCGTGGTTTGGGAAAGAATAGGAGACATCGCGGGAGCTGTCCGACTATCCTCTAGTTCAGATTCATCGCCCGGATCCTCCGCAGGAGGTAATGGTAAATGGTCAGACGAAAACTGCTGCAGCAATGGACGAGACGACAGGAATTCAATTGGCGAATGGGCATTGTCTTGGTCCACATCCATCTCCCAGGAAAATAGGGACGATGCACTGTTTGGTGTATCAGCCATGGAGGATATGCTGCTGCTTCGATCGAAGATCGACTTTTGTTGCTTGATGAATTCTTGCGATGTCTCGGGGGACCTATGTTTGATTTCCTCAGATATATCCTTCCTGACCTGAACAAGAGCGTGACTTAGAGAATTCATATCAGGGGGAAGATCTGGGTTCCCCTTGTAAGGTCGAAGTTGTTTAAAGTGGCCCAGAAGGACGCTTGCATGAGTTTCATACTCTCCAAAATCCTTCACGAGACCAGGAGAATTCTGCGTTTTGATTCTAGAGATAGCGTTGGTATATGACAAGCAAAGGAGTCTTGTCGCAACAACAAGCCACCAGGCAAAAGCCCCAACTCCCAGTCGCAAGAGTTCATCACGGAAAAACGCTTGTACAACGGTGTGTATTTTCACCACATCGATGGAGCTATTAGCAGTGAGAGATGACGTGTTTTGGCTCCCGCTTGCTTGAGAACTTTCTAGTTCTGAGAAGGGTTGGTTGTCGGACAATTCCGTGCTGCGTCGGGTAGTTGGTCCTCGTTCAACCGAGACATAAGGATCGAGTAAGCGATCGATCAAACCGTATCTGATAAGGATGGCGAAGGTGTTATCTATGTGCCTTCCATGATTCCCATCCTCCTCAAGTGAGCGAATTTCAACACCACAGTCAGCAAGAGCTTTCCTGCCTAAATAGATCATGCCAACAGGAACATCGTGCCCGAAAAATGAGAGAATCGTAATCAAGTTGACAGCTTCCAGGTGGTCATTGTTTTGTAAGTCAGCCATGATTCCCCGGTACGGTTCGGCGAGCCGTTTGTCAGTAGTTTGAGGCTTGATACGATACTTTTCTAATGACTTTCCAGTAGCACTGAGTCGATGACCTATAGCGTGGATTGCCAATGGTAAACATTCAAAATGTTCTACCAACTCCGTCGCCTTTCGCATCTGTTCTGATGTCGGTTGTTTGATGCCAAGATCCTTGAAAAGGAGATTTCGGGCGTTTTCGACTGACAGAGGTCTAACTTTGAGACCGAAAGGTTCGAACAACCTTTGCTTTTTCCTCAAGGTGCGATCGACAGAGGTATATATTATGCTTGAATTTGTGTTGTATGGAATGAACTTTTTGAACTCGTTGATTTCGTTGTCATCATCGCAGGAGAGTCCGTCGAAGATTACAAGCCAATTTTGTTTCGAGGCAAACCACCTCAGGACCTTGCCGATGTATTTGTCCCGGTCATGCCAGTCTGGATCTTGGGACTCTTTCTCTTGGGTTGCGGACAGTCTTTCAGCAATGTCCCAAAAGCATTGGCAACACGATTCCCTGGACCTGGCATCGATCCAGAAGATGCCGCCCGTATACGCCGCACGGTGATTGAAGACATACTGGCGGGCTAGATGGGACTTTCCTGATCCTGACCCACCATAAATAAGAACCGAAACCACATCCTCTGCTCGTCTTCTTACCCTAAACAGCCGATTATGCAGTTCTTCCAGTTCCTTTTCCATGCCGAAGAATACCCAGTTCGGATGAAAGCCAGGAGGTGCAACAAGGAGAGGGTCTCCATTGAGCTGGGGAGGAGGGAGCTCAGCACTGGACATCAATTGTGATTTGGTAAGTGCCAGAAACTCTGAATTCTGTCCAGCGTGTAATGAAGATAATGAATTGCCTATATACGCCACTGTTAGCAGGTTGATACAGTCGAACACATTACCGAGCGGAAGTGAAAATACAAGCACATAGATTGAGGGCAGAGATATGTTTGTGAAGGGGAAAGGGTCTTCAATTAGAGGGGCGTATCCTACCAAGAGAATCTAATCTTTCAGTGTGGAGAGATGATAGGCTTTGCCGCAGAGGGTCATCCATGATCACTGGTAAAGTTAGAATCCGAAGTAACGGCTTCAAGGGGGTTTTAATTTTCTAAGAACCCCAAAAATAGGAAGAAGGAAAATGTCACTTACGAAGCCGCTCAGCTTCATCTCTCATATTATTCCTTCGAGCCCTATGTTCTTGCACCCATCTACTTGCGATTTCAGCTGGTGCCTCTGTCGCATAACGAAGGATAGCCTCTGCCACCGCTTCATAGCCAGGGGATTTTGCAGTTTCGAATCGACACATGGCACTGTGATCCGCCTCGATCCCCATACGTTCTACCCCTTCAATGATCGGCGCAGCAGATGACTCCTCCACGATAAACCTTCGGGTGCCTTTCAGATCCATTGGCTTGGACTCGTGGAAGAAGTAAATACGAAACCTGCCCATGATCTCGGCAAACTGACGGTTAACATTTTGCAAAATTTCATTGTCGGGTCTGAGGGTTTTTAGCAGGTTGGGGGTCGTATCGAAGAACTTTTTCGGCACCAAGTTGAATATGGATTGTATTGAAGTACCTAGATTTGCTAGATCAGAGCCGTTGTGGGGAGTACCCATGAACAGGATGGCATATGTCGACACGTATGTTGACCGGATATGCTGTGTCTTAGGGTGTCTGAGATGTTCGCAGTGGAGGAGGGTCCTCTTCACTACGATGCCACCAAGTGAGTGGCATACGAAGATGATGGGTCGTTCGAGCGCACGTTGCAACTATGTATCCCCTCTAATCAGCGCCTTGCCTAACACTTTCTCATACAACAGAGAGAATATACAAGCATATCTGCCCAAAAGGAAAAAAAAAAAAAAAAAAAAAAAAAAATGGCCGCATGCATGTACATCTCTATTCTGCACTCTGCCTTCAGGTATCTATCACTGCAAACTCACATTCCTATTAGCAAGGAGTTGGGCGGCCAGATGCTCAGCATGGTTATGCAGTCTCTCCCTCGACGTCCCCTTTGCGAACGAAGCCACATTTGCATCATATCCATACGTTAATATCCGAACATTGAGGCCTTTGAGGGTTCGAGGAAGGAGATCGCCGGGCCAGAAAACTTCAGGTTTCTTAGTTGCCCATGTACTGTAGGAAGCACCATTCAGGCCATGAACGAACACGATGCTACAGGGATATATCAACGAGATATAATGTCAGTTATATATGCAATACTCCAGGGACGGGACATGGGCACGAACGGAAGGACAAATCAAAAAATAAAAATAAAAATAAAAATAAAATAGAAAGAAAAAGAAAATAAATAAATAAAATAAATAAAATATGAAATTGAAAATGAAAGAGCACGACTTACTCAACTTGTGGTACCTGGGGTTCGGGGCAACGGTACACTTCCGTCAAGCCATACTGGTTGATGTCGAACCGTTTTGCAGTTGCAGTGGTCATAGCTGCTGCTTAAGACTTTGTTGTAACATTCATGGGGTTTGTAAGGAATCCACGAATGACTCGGGGGGTCATCCCCACATATATATATATATATATATATATATATATATATATATATCTGGGCTACAGACAACAATAGGGAGAAAGGGGGTGGTTGGGGGGGGAGGTTTGGGTGGGGATGTTGAGTGATAGATGGAATGGTTCTCTATGACTCTACCAGGGAGGGAATAATAATATTACGGGTTGGCTGGAGCAGTCGGGACAGGCGCAAGGCAGGCGAGGAGAGGAAAAGAGAAGGCGGGAGGGATATGGAAGAAGCAAGCCCCGAAGGCGGTGGAGGGGATCACTATCGCTGCTAGGCTGTAGCTATCTATAGTTTGTTTGCCTGGCAAGCCCTGACCGGGCTGGCTGACTCCCCCCGGTCTCGTGAGCGGCTGCTGAGGAATGAATCGGAGATGATGTAAAAGGTGGCAGTCTTAACAGCTAAACTAGCTAAACTGGCTGGCTGGCTGGCTGGCTGGCTTGCTAGTTCGTTTGTTCGTTTGGCTCTTGGTACCTTGTAGTAGGGCTGCCCACCCCGGCAGAAGTCACGCTACTTCGGTAGGGCTGGCTGTTCCTTTTTATCGCAGGGAATGAATGTTATTTGGTTTGCCTGCCCTTTTCGCATTGGGCCGTTGCTATTTATTGGTTTATTGATCTGGCGTGTGCGGTTGAGGGGGACTCGATTTGGATAGGATAGTTTAATTCTTGACGCTACCGCGGGTCCAACCGCTTCGTGCAGAGCAGCAGCACAAGGTTGTCACGGAAAAAGGCGAGAACATTACGAATGGGGCGGGCATTGCCCTGCGCTGAATCGCTGGGCCCCGTTTTTGGGGGCCTGGTCTAATTAAGGTCTGCAGGAGCGGACTGACTGGTAACAAGCCACGGCCAGTAGAAGCTGTTCGCTTGCTACTTTCGAGGTTGTGAGGGCAAGGTGCAAAACGTACAGCCACGGGCGAATCGGCTGGTGGGAGGTCCCGAAGAGAAGCCCTACGCTCTGGTCTAAAATAGAACCTGATCCCCCCCCCTGGGCCGAACTCGATGTTGCCTGGGCTCCCCGACGGATCAGACCCAAGGATTACGCGGAAGCTTTGCGGGAACCCGTGGGCCGAAGCTGTCACTATCTTGAATACAGCGCGAGAGATCTCATCCCTAACCACGCATGGATATGGGTCTTATCGCCCTGCGAAGTTTCGATTTCACTAAATAATGTTAACGTTATTTTAAACTATCTGACGAGCTATAATTATTGGCTATGGTTTGCCATAGGTTGTTTGCTACAGATTCCGGCATTGCCCCCCCCCCCCCCCGGAATTTTTAAAAATTCCTTCCGGGACCCCGGGGGAAAAAACCTGTTAAATATCAACGGCCCCACGAACACCCGGAAGGCTGTTTATTTTTAAGGGTCTCATAATACCAGGGATACTCTTTTCAAAGCACCCCTTCTTACCGTTGTGTCCACATCGGTGTCACGGTGTTATGGTCAAGGATGTAAGAACAGCTCTCAGCACACAGCATGGGGAGAAACAAGCGGACGACAACGGCAAAACCTCCTCAGCCGTCAGTGAGCAACCAACATATTTAGTTTTATAAACTACTCTCTACGTGCCCAAACAGGGTAACACGCATTTTTGAATAATTTAACGCCGTACAAAGCCCAGCTATCCAAGGCGAGCTTTTGGTGCGTTTCTTCTTCTAGAATCGTGGAATATATGAACTCCTGGGATCCCAGAGGATCAGGGTTCATCTGGAAACCCTCACACCTCCTAAGCCACAATGTAACGACGAGCTACGCAGATCTCTGTAGACTGCACAGAAAAGCTGCTCGTTAAAGCGAGTAAATATCTGCAGACGCTTATTACACACTTACATGTTACAAGCAGAAATCGAGTTCCTGCATTAGACCGGGCCCTTGTTGCATAAATGAAAACGACCATGGGAGGAGGGTCTCTAACTAAACTAACTTGTCCTGTCAACTCCTCCCCCGATTGGTTTGAACAACCATCCTGCGAGAAGCAAACAATCATCCCTTGCTAACTTCCCCTGATTACGGACCACTTGAATCTTCAGTGAAACAACCCTCCACAATAGAAAAAAATCCCACCGGGCACAGCGCCGGTGTTGGGTGGGAAAGTTGGCATCTCAAGAGGTTACTATTGAAATATCGAGCATTTGTAGCCCAGCAATCATTATGTTATGGGGAAACATCTTGAAGAGGTGGCAACCACTTATCGAGTCAACCAGTAAAAAGATGTGCCGGAGAAAAAAACTAAAAAATAAAATAAAATAAAATAAAATAAAAAAATAAAATAAAATAAAAAGTAAAACAAATAGGGGCCAGGCAATTTTAACTGACGTTTTAACTCCCGGGTTGCCCAAATGTTTTATTTACCTCAAATCTACTTTGTAAAATGACTCTGCAGCCTGGGTGGTCTCTCATGAAGCTGAATCCGGTGAAGAGAATCGTCGTTGAGTCACATCATAGTAGAATCGAGCGAAGGTGAGCTTAGGAAAAATAGGCAACAATCCAATAACTATGGCAAATAAATATTATTGTCCTTTGCATCGAGGCCACAGAATATTTAGCACGTGTAGATCCCCAGAAAATGGCAGCCTGGCGGGCTGGCCAGATGATACAAATATAGAACACACAGGGAAACAGCACGTGTGAACCGCATAACGGGCAGGCTGGCCAGCAGATACAAATATAGAAATCAAGCAAATATTCGTACATATACACGGTGACCTTATGACCTTTTGGCCAGCAATGCCAGGAATGCTCTTCCTAACATTGCTGCTGGCTGGTTCGTCCCACTCGAGATATTTAGAAGTGAAGAAAGCGAACAACCCCCTGTTCCTCTCGCCACCAAGTAAATACTCTCCAGAAGGATATTTAGTATAGTTACGCATATCCCGTACAATCGCATCACCTGCCCTTAAAGTAAGGCTTCCTCTTTTCCGCAAAGGCCTTGAGCGCCTCAAACCGATCCTCCGTCTCCACAACACCCAAATATGCCTCGTTTTCCGCTTCTGCGCCCTTCTCGAACCCACGAACCGCCTTCAGGGCTTGCCTCAATGCAATCGGACCGCCCTCACAGATATCTAGAGCAAGCTTGATGCTCTCCTGCAGAACTTTTTCCCTCGCAGCGCCTGGCTGCGCACTTTCCTCAGGGGTGATCTCCACTAACCGATTACAGAGTCCGAGAAAGTATGCCTCTGCACCACTGACTCTGCGACCGGAGAGGATCATATCCAGCGCCCGGTTTTCGCCAATGAGTCTGGGAAGTCGGTAGGTTCCTCCCGCACCAGGGATGATGGCGAGTCTCGTTTCGGGCAGGCCGACGATGCTTGTTGAACTGAAGACGCGGAGGTTGGTGGACAGGGCTAGCTCGAGTCCGCCTCCTAAAGCCATGGAGGAGATGGCTGAGATTGTGGGGATTGGCAGGGCAGCAAGGCTGGCGAATGTTTGACGGAGTTGGGCAAGGAATGCTTCGGTTCTTAGTAACAATTTACACCGACGACGGTGGTTTGGCGGTTAGTGTCAGACATCCATACACTGCTAGCAACAATCAAGTGCAGCCAAAGTAAATAACGAAAGCCATGAGCTCAACTGAGCGGGTAAGGTTATCAGGAGAGGACCCGGGGGAGGGGGAAATCTTGAAAAAGAAAAGAAAAAAAAATATTTACTCTTGTCTTGTAAACCCCGCACGTTCTTTCAAGTCTGCGCCAGCGCAGAATGACGCATCTACATTGCTAGCGAGAACCAATGCTCGCGTAGGCCCATTTCCTTGTTCAGCCTCAACCGAGTTGACATGCTTGGTCAAGCTGTCCAGTAGCTGGCGCGAAATAGCATTTCGGGCTTCTGGTCTATTCAATAGAAGCACTCGGATATGCCCTGCTCCTGGTGCGGGGATCTGCTGGACATTAATTACCGACCCTTTCGCGCTGGTGCCGACAATAGTGCTATTGTGGCGGACTTGAATAAGGGCGAACCGTCTCAGGGAAAATGGAGAGGGGAGGAGGCGGCGAGACATAATATTAGATGAGGATTAAAAGGGATTAAACAAAATAAAAAATAAATAAAAAATAAATGTAGGGTTAAAGGGTGTTGAAGGTGTGAGGAAATCAATTGAGGGTCGTTGTATCGGCGATGGTTGCCGCTGGTCTCGGGATTAGCTGAATGCCGCCCGCTTCTATGGAGTATTTAGCTGTCTCTTGGCACTGCCGGGAGCATCACGACCCAAGTGATGATGATGATACTGCACATTACATCCAGTATGGCTAATGCTGTTACTGTCTTTGATTCTATGGCTTAACCTAGAGATGTTATTAAGAGGAAAGAAAGAAAGGCACTGCTTATACGTTGAATATTGTCTGCTGGATATACCAATACCGTGGAAGAAGTCAAGCATGCAATGGCGACAAAAGTGTGCAATGATTCTTATAATTCGCCGAAAATCTATAGGCAGAAAAATCTCTAAGACATACATAAAAGAAAAATGGGTATATGTATAAATGTACAAATATATTTTACAAAAAAATGTCTATCATCTCCGGGGTTTACGTAGAATAGCCACATATTCCCGAACTTCTTCATCTGTCGGCCAAGGCGACAAGAGCTCCGTACTCTCAATGATGTCGTATGCTTCCTGGGTAATGGGATCTTCAAAGATCATGGTCCCTTGAGTGCCCCCAGCAATATTTGGGCCCTCTTTAGAATGTTGCCTGCAGCCGAAGATGGGTGGTTTTGAGGTAGGAAATGTGCTCGCAGACCCGGGTTCGGATACACCAGGACTTCGCTCCAATTGGCAATCCAAAAAAAATCTGACGGCCACAACGGTTCGACGCATCAGTCTCTTGCCCCCCATGCGTTCACCAGATGCTAATATCAACTCAGACTCACGTTCCCTCATCCAACGGAGAAGTGCCAGTAACCCACAGAAGTCTTGGGCAAGGCCAAGAGCGCGAGCGTAAGCGTGCAGCAGAGACGGCGCAGTATATTCATATACGATCGGTAATGTCACGCGTGGATCATCGGTAGTAATTTCATCAGGCGACCTTAATGATGACAGGACTTTCTCCCCTTTCGTCACCTCAATAAACTTAAACTGGCGCTTAAGGAAAGCTATGCCTTGCTGGACCATCTCATGGATTGTTGAATAAGACAGCAAATCTGCAAACCTGCCTGTTTGTCGAGTGACGTTTTCGATGATTCTTAAGCCATGTTCAGCTCCTTCAATGTCTTGTCTGGCTGCCAAAATCATCCTTGAAAGGGTAGAACAAAGAATTTCGAGGCTCCGGTTCTCAATGGGAATATTTGCATCACGCATCCATTCAACAACATGGGAAATCTCCCACCAAGATATGACAAGTTGCATTGAGAGAGAGATCTTGTGGCTAGTGAAATGAACTCTATCTTTACCCAAGGCCAGCAAGAGGTTATTCCACGCTGGGAGATATCGCGTCATCCTCGATTTCATCAGCCGGACAGCGTGTGTGAGCGCTCTGTAGTGATGAAACTGCGCAGTCTCGGTGGACTGACTGGGGTTTGAAGCTGAGAGTTTGCTTTCTTCTTTCAGAAAAAACAAAATAGGGAATAGATGCCGCATAGGTGTGGTTGAATCCCCTACGGACGACTTGCCCAACACCGAGAATTTACAAAGAAGTCGTATGAATGCCGCAAAGATATCGTCCGGAACATCAGCAAGAAAAACTTCGTTCTCTAGTCGACCACGAAGGAGGCCGGAGACAAGTGCATATTTTTGCTCGTAGGGTAGGCAGCTATGAAGTAGGTATTCTACACCGGCCTCAAGAGACTTTGAATGGACAAGAAGGAGGATGAGGAATTTCCCCGACGGTTTAAGGTTATGTGAGAACATTTGGTGAAGCAAGACATCCAATGAGGGAGGTTCAGAATGGACATAGATGACGTCCTGTGGAGAAGACGGCTCGGGGAATACTTCCATTCCATCACCTGGTAGAGCCTCAGTTGAGAGCTTCGAATTGGGATTTTGAGAGAGGTCGTAAAATATGATTTTTTCGGCCATTGAGAAGTATATATCCCTGTGAGGGGGAAGTCCGTTGTCCTGGTAGGACAGGAAACATGCCCACGCCTCCTTTAGCGTTCTTGTAGCGCGGATCCGAGCAGACCAGACGTTCAGAGACACCTCCTTGTCTCCAGACTTGGTCGCACCAGTTATTGGACAGGGCTTCTCCGGAATTTGTGCTGAGGAAGGTAAAATCCGAAAATAGCACGGCTTTGGAAGAAAAGTTCTTGTCTGGATTGTTGGTGACCTATCCGTGTCCCACCCGGCATAAATGGTGGCAGTTTGTTCCCATGTCGTCATTCCATACCCAGCTTCCCTCATATGGAAAATAGACTTCAGCGCCTTACTCTCGCTGCCCACGTTATCCTTCTCGAAATCAATTCCAAGCTTTTCCTCTTTCCAAGGTGGCCATGATTGGGCTTTAAAATCCGCCCATTGGCGCTCCAACATTGTCTTCTTTTGAGCAAGCTGTACGGTAGTAATTGATCGATACCCTTCTCTAGTAACAGGCAAGGGAGGGCTAAAATTTGACATTGCCCTCAACAGCTGAAATTGAGCACGCTGCTGAAATACAACTGAGTGGTACGGATTCAGTCGACATGGAATTGCCAAAAGAGAAATGAGTTTGTTATAATACTGAGTCAGCAGTCGAATCCTTTTGTCATAGGCCTCGCCCACTATCATCTCGGCAGAGGTAGATCCAAGAGTCTGGGTAAACAGAGCAGCTACAGAGGGCAAGGCTTGGGGCCATACTTCTCGAGCAAGACGCAGCAGACGAACAGCAAGAATCATAATAGTGCTGACATCTCCGGATCGATGCCAGGGACAATTTCTATGGGAAGAAGGTGCACGGCGCTTTTTGAGGCCTGACTCCGCAGTAGGGGGTTTCGCAGATAAGCTATCATTTATTGTATCCCAAGTTTGGAAGAATAGGATCCTGAAAGCTCTCGCACATATGTGCTTCCGCCGGAGAGTGAAAAGCAACACGAAAAAGGGAATTCTAGAGCAGTCCAAATGCTTATCAACAACTTGCTTTTCGAAAACCCTGTAGCGCATAGCAGCCTGCAGTGGACTGGAGGAGGTAAGGATCCATGCCCAAGTCATCACGTCAGCTACTGAATAACCCCGGTTCGATAAATATTGGAGTGATTCGTCATCGAAAGCGGAGAGAAGAGCGTCATCCAAGGCTTTTTCATATGTCTGGCTGGGTAAGCCCTCGAGGGGTTCCAAATTCAGCAATGGATAAACATATCGTAGATAGTCCGCTACTACCGTCGTGCAGGCTAGACGTGGCTTAAGAACTTGAAGGATCCCGTCCTCTATCTTTCGTGAAGGTCCTCTATAGAAACTGGATACGGCGCTGGGGTTCCAGTGTGAAAGGTCCACCCGCTTTTCCTTCGGCTTCGTAATGCCGACATCGTATCGGTAAGTTTCCATTACGGATATCAGGTACTCTGAAGGAGTCACTAAGTGCACATTCTCTGAAGGAGTCACTATGCGCTTCTTCTTGACCCGAATTTTCTCTTGTGGCGTAGTGGGTATCCTGCGGATAATGCAGCTGAAATCCACCTCGCAACCATTATGGGACGATGTAAGAGTAGACTCGGAATGGGTAAACCTAACGGTGGTGATGTTATGGTCCTGTTTCCGCAGCGCAGTGAAATTGGGAAGTCCATCCTATGTAGGTATGAGATCAAGGTCTATTAAGGATTGTTCAGGGTGATTAACGCATACCTGTAGCAGTGGCAATGAAGAAAGGCTATGGACCACTCGACTAGACCGATAGCCTGCCAGTCGGTTTATAACGCGGGTGCTAATGGAGGACATCCATCGATATCACCGTAAAAATGTCTGTTATGGGAACCGAGGACGGAATAGGGGAGCTGGAATTAAACGGCACGACAATTCCGCATCAATCAGAAATGCCAAATTACCTTCTCCTGTCATGCAATTAATTGCCTGACCGGTTAATTGATTTAGTTTGCATTGAGTATCCCCAAACAAAGAGAAAAGACGGAGAATATCTCATGAAAATAAGATCTCGCCAATCAGTGGGATGGGATAGATTTATGTTTAGTCAGCAAGGTGGAAAATCCATTTTTGACCGCCTGGTCACGTGCAAAGCTTAAAATCACCATGGGGTTCCTGAATCGCCGCCGCCAGAAGAACACAACATCTGGTTTATTCAACCATCCAACACCCTACCCTAGGACTTTTCTGGTGACGATATCATCCGTGGTTCCGCTGTCCGCTGGTCAGTATATTGCACTCTTCTTGTGCAGGTTCTTGTGTGTGCTTCATTGCTGCTCTTTGGCATCCTGTCACGTCGTCTCTCTTCCCTTGCATGCCAGACTAATTTCGCAAAAGCCTGGCGTGCCTCCGTCGATCCGATACGCTGAAAGCCTTAGCTGGATAGCCGGAGCTTCTCGAGTGTCGCAACCTGCGTCTGAACGATCGCGTTAGATGCTATCAGAAACTCTCTTTGTATTTGCGTTCTCTGGCCTCTAAAGCAGGCGAAAACTTGCGCAGTTGGATACAACTGTTGACTCCCTCATCCCTCTGGGAGTTTGATCCACAAGAACAAGTCTGAACAAGCATGGAGGCTAATGATCCGGTCGCAACTGCGACAACAAACGGACTACCTATTCTTCCGCAATTAAACTCGGATTCACTTTCTTCCCCAACCCCAGGAAAACGAAAACGCGTCTCCAGTCCCGGCGACGAATCCCCCAATTGCGTTGACATCTCTAATCTATCCAGCACTTCAAAAAAAGAGCCTCTCCACCAAACCTTGAAGGACCTCCTTCAGGTTCTAGAAAAGTGAGTGCCAGTGAACCTCTCTTTGCCGCTATTCCCAAAGACTAGTCTCGGATTTTGTTTCTAATCTCGATAATACAGATATGATTCAGATCTTGGTATTCTGAAATTTCCCCTTCCTCCAAACTCCCCCGTCGAACCTGATAGTAAACGCGCGAAGTTATCAGATGCCACGGCCGACTCACAAACAATAGAGTCCAAAATCATTGCGGCGCAATACAAGACTATCCAGGAGGTAGTCGATGACGTTGAGGCTGCCTCCGTTCGAATTGTGCAACGACGGCATGAGTCTGAAGCTACTGCAAATAGGCTGGAAGATTTTCGTTCGTCGACCGAGTTAGTCAACCTTTCGCGCATATTTAAAAAACATTTGGACAATTTCATTCTTCGCAACCCTTTCCAAGGAACTTCCCTTGTAAAGTGTGAGTCTCCAGAGCTTCAGAAGAATGCATCCCAGAACAAGGAGAATAGCAGAAAGACACACGATCGGGAGGACAAAATGGTTCTGGCCCTCTTTGGGAATCCGCCCCGTGGGAGGCATTTGTTTTCTAGTCTGCAACATCCAATCAACGCAGAACCCGACTCTCACAATCCGGCTAAACCAACTGCTGTGGGCATACAAGCCACAATAAATGAAGCAGCACTGCCAAACGGCATTACTACATCCAAAGTCATTCCATTCAATATTAAAAACGTGGATACGGATAAGGGGAAGTCGAGGACTATAGCGGATGTATTTTCACCTCGTGACAACCTTCCACAGCTACAACCTCCCCGCAAATCGCGCTCTTCCAAAAATTCAAACGTTACATGGCTTGACCCATACGACTTGACCATAGCTGCAAAATATCCTTCAGTTGAAAAAAAGGGGTATCCCTACTTGCCTTTCCCCTCTGGGTATTGGTTACACTATGGTTATGAACCCTCGGTTCGGTCGGAAAACCGAACTCAAAAGACTGACGCAAACTTCGGCAAAAGTCTGCAAAAGCCTTTTCAGAACTCTCTTAATGATGGCGACTCATTATTCCGCAGTGTTTATGCGTCATTTGCTCCCTCGTTTGATAGTTCTGGAGCATCCATTCCTGCGGACGCGAAGGAGCAAATATGGTGGGACCAATTTGGGGCGAAGAATTTCCATGCGTTATTGTCGAGTGGAAGCGATATAGAAAACCAACAAAGCGACGATAAGATTTCAAATCTACCGATCCAACCACTGGATGAAACCAGTCTAGAGGAAGCAGTGAAGTTGTATGAGCCAGAAGTCGATAAAGAATTGGTCAATCAAGAGGAACAGTCTGGTGGACAAAATGAGGAGAAGGATATGGAGGAGGTTCTCGAAAACATATCTGAGCTTTTACGCACGCTAAATTCTTATCGTCGAATTCGAATCCTCGGGCAACCACTTCCCATATCGTCAGAGAAAATGAACAACGAGGCTTCAGCGTCTGTAGATCCCTCCTTGCCCTCTGGTGTGGAAGCTAGAGTGTATGAAACGCTCAAATCAAGTTTGTCCTCGATGATCGCCACGTTACCTCCATATGCTGTTTCAAAGTTAGATGGGGATCAATTAGCGGAACTAAATGCCAGCAAAAAGATATTGTTGGAAAGTGCTGATTATCCTGGAACAATGGACGAGGATGAGTATACCTTTCAGCAGAAACAGATATCCAGAGCTTCCCAGGTGCCAAATGCGGTCCGTACACCTACACCGAACGTGAACACACCGCGAACATCACCATATCAGACACCGCCCACGGCGACTAATGTTCCATTGCAACGATATCCATCCAATTCTCGCGCAAAAGCAGTCCCAATGAATCACCCTCCTCACCAAGCTTATGGGACGAGCCAGCGGTCTTCATCTATCCCCTATCTTCCTAATAATTCTCCCCAGCCGTACAATCCGTCCAGGCAACCACCACCCCAACGAGCTGGGTATGCACAGCCTCAATTTTCTCAACCCGTCACTCCGCAATACAACCAAGGTGGGATCCTTCAGCAGTTCCAAAGGCCAACCCAGAACGGTACAGGCCCTTATCCTTCGCAACGAATAGCTTCCCCAGCGCAGGGATCGCCTCAGCCTTATCCCAGTCGCCCAAATCACCAAACCCCTTATCAACAACGACCGCAAGATAACCCATACGGCTCACCCATTGCTGGCCCACACAATTCTCCTCCCCAGAGACATCCAAACTTTGGTGCATCCCCCCAGCGTCACCCGTACGTGAATTCTACTCCTGATAATCCCCAACCACGATACTTCCAGCAACAAACCCCGCAACCGCCGCCCTTCCCAAACTTCCCTTCTACACAAACCAGCCCAGCACCAGCGGGATACGCCAACAGCGCAGCTGTAATGACATATGCGCGAAGCGCTGCGGAGCAAGCGGCCCTTATGGATCGCAATAAGGCACAATTGGCCGAGCATCAACCTCAAAAATCCAACACCCCACAGCCATCATCTGTTCGGCAATTCAGCGGCCAGGGGAACCTACCACCCGGTAATCGGCAGAATGGTGCTCCAGTGGGATCTACAACAGGTGCAACTCAGTGAAATGATAACCAATAGCAGTAGGAGCTTGCAGGAGGAAAACTTCTGGCTTCAAAACAAGGACAAAGAGAAGCTTCACATGTTTTTTTATTACAAGCTTTTACTATTCTGCTTCACTATAATTTTTATTCTGTTTACCTTGTATTCTGCACACTGTTTCTTAATCGTCGGGCAGATTTTACCCATGACCTGCTTTGTTCCAATTTCTATCTTACCCTGTCTTCATATTCTACCACTTCCCGTTTTCTATTCATAACCCCTTTTATCGAAGAACCCTCCCTTAGGTAATGGAAAAAATTAGTTTGTTTTGCGTTCACATCTTAACTTTGTTTCCTATTTCTTCTTCTGTGATATTATGGTATTTGCGGTTTCAGATTTCCTTGGTCTGGACGCCCAAAAATACGGCGGTGGACGTCATCATCCTCCGCTGACATACTTTCGCCGTCCACATTGCCATTTCTTTTCTTTTCTTCCAGCACACGGCGCGGATTGGAGCAATCGGAAAAGGGAGCAAGGGATGTAGAAGGACATCTATTTTCTGCTCTGTTTGGTCTTTTCCTTTTCCCTTTTTCTTTTTCTTTTTTTCTTTTCTTTTTTCCTTAGTTTTTTAATTTTTTTTTTTTCTTGTTTTGTCAAATTCTTTCATTAGATTTGGAGATATATCTTTTCTCTTACATTATTTGTTTGAAGAAGGAAGATGACGAACGGGCGGATTGCTATTATTGGGTTTTCTTGCAACTCTACGGAGAAGCTTTGTCGTAATTCTTTTTAAATCTTGCTCGGCTAATTAAAGATAGGTTAGGGGTAATGCAGTTTCGATTTTGTCGATGAAAAGTTTGCATTTCTTCTCCAGAGTCCCCAACCCAAATGTCAGGAGTAACTAATCCGCCAACAGATGCAGCACGGAAGCAACGCACTCCCAGATACCAAAATCTGCGTTGAGAAATTTAAAAGACCATTTAGCCAACATTCAACATTTTTTATTGTGTAAAAAGACATATAACCATCCGAAACGCTAAATGTAGGTCAATACAAAACAAGCCATCTGCTGTTCCACACAGAAGTTGGCAAAAGGCACCAGTCAGCATGTCCAATGCCAAGGGTCAATAGCCCAGAAAAAGGAAGAGGAGAAGAAGAAAAAGTAAAGTAGTCAGAGTGAGAGAGAAAGATGAATCACCTCATACTCTGAAACGAATAAATGAAGGGGTAAAAAGAATGAACAACGTATTAATTGAATTGTCAATTAATGACTCCAGCCAATTCCCAATTCCAAGCTCCCTTTCCCCATATATAACTCCGCATACGCACGTTCAACAGAAGAAGTTGGCTGTGGTGTCAAGTCCCTTTTTCTGCTCCCGTCCAGCAGGTATATAACTATTTTGTGTTTTGTTAGTGGCACCAGGGTTCCATTTTACCTATCCTGGGGATGCGACAGGACCGAAATCAAGCTAGCTGTTTTCCACTTGTGGAAGAAGAGATGAACCATGAAAACCATGTGAAGAAGATATGAATAAAAAGAATCAAGTATGCAACGCTGATTGATGACAAGACACATCGCAGGCTATGTACCGCGTAGAGGTATCGAAAAGAAAATTCTTTATCAAAAGGGACGAAATTGCTAGAGAAAGAGAAACGTGAGGACAGGAATACAATGAAAGGACGCCATGAAATTGAACGAGACGAATAATCGGAATCGGGCAAAAAAAAAAAAAAAAAAAAAAAAAAAAAAAAAAAAAAAGGGGGATCGAGATTCGTTACTCATAAACTGCCGTTAAATAATGATGGCTGCTGCAGCCATGAAGCCGAAATACCTATTACACCATCAAATAGTCAGACATCTATTTATATGTCACATATTGATAAAGAACCACATCAAGGAAAGGAAAAAGGCAAATGACACAGGTACATACAGTGCGGCACATCTCCACCCATCATGTGGATCGATCAAATATTCATGACCAGCTGGTCCATTTGATGCAAACAAAGCCGTTGCACCTCCAACAATGGATACGACGGCAATGCGACCAAAGAACTCGGAAATAACACCAAAGGCAAGAAGTGGGAATAGGATGGCAGCTGAAGCGGTGGCAATGGTAGAATATATTGGATTCGGGGAACGGGCGGACGCTGAACGGTCCCCGAGTAGAATGAGGTCATTATCATTGGCGAGGAACCTCAGATCAGACTTGGACGATGAGGAATTCTCATGGATCCAAGTACGGTAGGCGTCGACCTCGTCGGTCGTGGCAGTGAGTAGTTTGCGAGAGACCTCACGATATGAGCAGAGAGCACGGTCTGGATGATGTACGGGTAAGTTTTATTATGTAGTCAGTCAAAGCCGCAAAAGATTCATATGGTGGGGAGGCAGTCTTTCTTACTATATTGCTCCGTCTTCAGCACTAGTTTTTCAACCAGTTCAAACTTCCTCTGGTGAAGAGCTGATAATTCCTCAGACTGAAGGTCCTGATGCTTGGTTGATAGCAGTTTCTGCCTTCCAGAATTTCTAACATTGACGGCGACTCGTCGTACCTCTTCGACTTCGTCAAGGATGGAGAGGTCCTCTTCCATCTGCGCGATTTCTTCCTGGAGATGGTGCAGCAAGCGATGGTTCAATGACTCAAACTTCCGATACAGTAATGGGTGGTCGCCATCTCGTGACGCGCTTCGTTTGGAACCTGACTGCACGGAAGCCCGTCCTTGCTGTTTGTTCTTACTTATATTCAATTTGCCCATATCGAAACTCCGACGATATTGATATGAAGGATGGATGGCGGTATTTGGAGGTGTCGGGGGAAAGGCGTATTTTTGTTGGGTGTAGTATGATTCAGGAGCTGGGAGATCAAAAAACCCAGGGCCAGGAGATGTAGGGCTTTCCAACATCGTTTCCGTATCGGTCATGTACGCTCCAGCCATCTGGAGGCGGCGGCGCGTTTGGAATTCATCTGCAAATTTCCAGCTGGGGTTATCTAGAGAGATATCAGGGGGTGTTGCGGGCTGGTATTCAGTGGAAGAAGACGACGAAACTCGATCAGGACTGTGGTCCCTAAGCGATAATCCTGGCTCCGAGGTGAAGCTGCAAGATGCGCTAGATTGCCGTCTCGAAGTTTTGGATGGTGAAGAGGTGGCAGATGACTGCCTCGCACTCATAGTCCGGGCCCAATGGGCACTGGGATCCTCTGAATCGTCCTTATCTAGGAATTCAAAGACGTTCGGCAACGGCTGTCTAGCTCCCGGTTCACTCACTCTTGTAGTTGGGCTTCTCTTCAGAACTGGGGGGGCATTGGCAGTGAGATCGATCAATGGTTTGGCACTAAGGGTTTTGGAGCGTGGTCGGGGTCGCACAGCAGTAGAAGAGCTCTCATTCGAATCTCCAGAAGATTTGGCCCGAGATATAAGAGCTGGGTCCACAACGGAGGTCTTG